>NC_136269.1:94918152-94982444 GCF_964187855.1 Myxine glutinosa
AGCCTTCACAAAGGAGGAATTCAAAGCAGCACTAAAGGAGCTGGTGAGCGTGAAGCATGTTTCGGTGAGTTTCACGACTCGGGTTTCACGACATTGCATGCGTGTTATAAGGCGGTCGGTACATTGTGTGTGATGTTCACATTGAAAATGTTCTCGGAGCGACATCTCAGCCCTCAGCAAAGTATTCCAAGAGCTCACAATAGTCAACATTTATTTTCAACACGCAAGTCATACATGCTGGGGTAAAGAAGTAATAAAAACTTGATAAAACAAGAAAGACCAATCGGAGATTGCAGACTCTCGCCAGGATGTGTTTTCAGTGACTTTTAAGGCTTGTGCTAAAACAAATATGGCGGCCGAACCACGTGACAGATGACATCATCATTATTATTATTTCTCCACCAATTTATCCCTATATTATGCTCAATTAATTTCGTCTTGATCGGATGAAGTTTTGTACTTGTCAAATTATGACGTCATAATGGAGGCACCTATGACATCATCATTAACATATTTTATTCACTATGGAGAGTTCTTTACAATGAGCCATGTCTCAATTTTTTCTATTCAGCGCTTTCGGAGATGTAGAGGTGCAAAGTCTTTCAGTTTTTCCAATATGGCGGCCGAACCACGTGACCTATGACGTCATAATTATAAAAATATATATACAGATGGAGTTGCACCTATGGTGAAAATTTCCTGTCAATCGGACCAACGGTTGCAGAGAAAATCATATTTATTCTGTGCAGATAAACAGACAAACAAATGGACTCAAATGCAATACCCTCTCCTCTGGCGAGGGTAACGAGAGCAGCACTCAGTAGAGAGCATACCTCCGCCTGGTTGGCCATATCAATCAATGGTGAAGAATCGATGAAAAAATTCTAGTAGCTGGAGCCGGATCTTCTCCAAAATTGAATCGATTCTTTCTTGTCACACACACAACCTGTCCAATAAGTTTCGTCCAAATCCATCCATAACTTTTTGAGATATCCCGCGATGTATCGGTTTTGGCCCTATCTCCCAATGGTGAAGAATCACTTAAAAAATTCTCGTAGCCGAATCCGGATCTTCACCAAAATCTAATCATTTCGTCCTTGTCACAAACGCTACATCTCTGCCAAATTTCGTCCGAATCCGTCCACAACTTTTTGAGATATTTTGTTCACAAACAAACAAACAGACGAACGGACAAACGGGCAGACGGGGTGAAAACACAACCTTCATCCACCTTTGGTGGTGGAGGTAACTAGAATGGGCACTGATAGAGCGCATACCGCCGCCAGGATGAAAGTTCAAGTTTTGTATCCCATTGATAGGCTGGATCTGGATTCGGACCTGAACCAAAATCTAATCATTTCAGCCTTTTCACATACCCAATCTTTCCACCAAATTTTGTCCGAATCCGTCCACAACCTTTTGAGATATTCTGCTCACAAACAGACAGACAAACAGACAGACAAACAGGGGTGAAAACGAATTGCCCTAAATTCCTCCAACATTCCTGCCCCAAAACAGACAGGGGTTCTTCTTCTACCTCCAATAATGAAATGTGGTGTTTCCTGGACTATTACGAGCTAGGGGACCAAAAAAAAACAAAAACAAAAAAACAAAAAACAAAAACAAACAACAACAACAACAACCACGGTTCCCGAAAAAGGCCAACCCCCGCTTTGCGGGGAAAAATGGCCTCTAAAGGTGGTTTTTATTATATTCCTGCCCCAAAACAGACAGGGGTTCTTCTTCTTCATCCAATAATGAAATGTGGTGTTTCCTGGACTATTACGAGCTAGTTCTTATGAGAATTGTTTTATTAGCCCCTCATATTAACCATGACTTCCATTGTTTATAAAGGTGTGCTGAACCAGGTGAGCACTATAGTGTGTTCATTTCCCAAGCAGCTAGCTATCGCTTGCCAAGCCAGTCATTCCTTATCAACGGTTTTGAATGGAGTGCTTGCTGGAGTGCTTAAGCCACTTGGCGAGCACTCTTAAAGAAACTTGGTAACTGAACACACCCCTGGGGTAATAGTGTTGCAAAGTTGATTGGGAATCCAATGGGGAATCTTAATTTACGTCACTGCTATGCCTTTATATCAGTCAACATTTACTTTACACTTTTCCGTTATACTTAGCATGGCTTCTCTTAGAAGAATGAAAAGGGACAGGTAGTAGTGAAGGAATGATAATGGTGGGAAGGAATAAGAAAGAGTGAAGCGGTTGTTGGTCAACTCCGGCCTCACCCCATCTCCATCCCTTATGATCCTTACATACCTCTTCCCTTTCTTCCAATTACTTCTGGTTCCTCCCAATCTTTTCCGTTCTCTCCCCACATCTCTCCCACTCCCTTACCTTCCTCTATATTATTTTTATTTTATTTATCATTATTCTTTCTTTTCCTTTTCTCAATTTGGATGCTCTATAATTTGGCCTCCCCCCCAACCACTGCCCCTACAGACCTCATGCGTACGTAATAAATAGATGGACCATAATGGACTGAGAAGGAACCGAATGCTGTGTTTAGCTATCACAGACAAAGCTTCTGCCTGGTTCCACGTGATATGCTCCTTTATGGCTTTTTTTTCCCCTCCAAACTATTGTTCAATGACAGCATAAACTCCATTATTACCTCATTACTGTTTATTACAGTGTGTGTTGCTGTTTATAAAATGTGGAAGATGGCCTTATTACTCATATTTTGTGCTATATCGAATGAGTGTTTCCGCTCATTAATCAGCATTATAACACGTTTTCCCATTTATTGGCAATGCGCTGTGGGGCAGAAGGATAGCGCTGGAGCGATGCCACTGCTGCTTCTTCCATAACACGTTGGAAGTACACTGCATGTTATATAGCATTCCCTAAATGTACACAAGTTCGGGATAATGTCTGGTAGAGGTGTTGGCTTAGCGGTTAGAGTGCCGGCTTGGGATCCGAGGATCCTGGGTTCGAATCCCGGTCGATCGCTGAATTAACACCAGGGGGGTTGACTCAGTCTGTCATCCTTCCGAGGTTGGCAAAATTGAGCACCAGTTCTGCTGGCTCTAAATTGAGCACCAGTTCACTGGTAATTCCCTGTGTGTTGCAAGGGGCAACTAACAGGGTTGGTGGCAGGAAGAGCATCCGGCCATAAAATATTGCTTCAAAAAGGAGACCACTGTGCCCAAAAAAGGCCAACCCCTCCTCTGCGGGGAAAAATGGCCTCTAAAGGTGTTTGTTTTTTTATACATGTATCTCCAAGGGACGACAGGATGGCCTCGAGGTATGCACATTCGCCTCTAAGCTGTCTAGCCTGGGTTTGAATCCCGATGCAGCCATAAACTGTCATCCCAGTGTTTCACGGAGATTCATCGATGCGTGTTCCATCCCTCGAACGGACGTTAAATGGGTATCCCATCTGCTGGCATTCGTTGGTGGTCCGGTGGACGTTAAATATCCATGGTGTTCTTCATGAAGAGTGAGCGAGTGAATGTGATTGACAAGGTATCAAAGGACAATTTCAAAATTCCTGCCCTAACTGGTGAAATGTCAGGCCTAGCCAGTCAGTTCATGATACTTGGGCCAATCCTCCCCTGGCCAACCTCATAATAAACCCCACAACCTTTAAAAAAGAAGAAGAACACATGTATGATGTAAGTCCGTGATGTACAAGTGGGCGAGGTAGGCTACATAACCGAGCAAGCTAACTCAGAATCTCTCACTAATTTATTACCAGCTGATGTATGTTTTTTCAGGATCCTGGGTATGATTTATGTTACGAAACAGGACACTTTCACCTGCCTGATTATGCACATTATAAGGGAATTAGGTCTTTGGCACTGCGGCATGCATTAAATGACGTGATGTCAGGACTCACGATGTTGCGAATGGCAGTGGGACAGGAATGTTTGCATGCTAATTTAGGTCAGGGCCAAGAGGCCGTAGCCCGTTTTTCCTGTTCACAAATTCCTTATTTTTTAACATTGCTCAACACTCCAAGCTTTGGCAGCTGGGCCTCAAAGCTCCATTTGGTCCCAGTTGAGCAACATGGTTAATCCACGATCATTTACTGTGATCCCTGAGGTGTCATACTGTGTAGCAACAACCGTAGAAAGTAGCACGTCCACCATCACTTATTTTCCTTTTTAACCCACATGAAACAATGGGTAATGCTTAATAGGGATGGGTAACTACAGTTAACTCTCTGAAATAAAAGAAAAACAAGTGAAAGCAGTTTGAAAAAATACAATTGCCTGAAGCCATAAATTTGATAAAAGCTTCCATTACTTGTGTCATGCAGCAATACATTAAAATGTACCATTTGCGCAAAAGATGATGTTACAGTTCACTTAACGCGGGAAATCGAATGTGATTGACGAGGTGGGGTGGATGAAAGTGTGCTACCAGAACAGGGTGCTGAGATCTGAAAAAGAAGAACAGAATCCTTCCGCTCTTCCAATTGTGCGAATTGCGTTGCACAGTATATGGACTCTCCCTCTAAAGTGCTTTTCCATGGAGGAGAATCGTGTTCAATCGGCATGGTCTACTTTTATTATAATCTCGGGTTCTGATGTACCATACTCTGTTACAGAGCGTCGGTGTGGCTGAAGCAGTTTTTTGGCAGAAATTTGGAATTTGTTCAGGATTCCGGCAATGACTCACCTCCTCTTCATGGACACCACCACCAACAACAAGAACAACAGGCATTTTAAGGCCATTTTCCCTTCGAGAGCAGGGGTTAGCCTTGCGGGCCCCATGACAATCTTCTCCATTTTGCCCTATTTTCTGCATCTCCCCTTGTTAACCCCCTTGCCCGCATTTCTTCTTCGACCATCTTTAGTCAAGTCTTTCTCGGTTTTCCCCATACTCTACTTCCTTCTACATTCATTTCCATCACTCTTCTCAACCAGTCAATTTCATCCTTCCTCAACACATGACCAAACCATCTCAACCTGTTCCTCTTCACAGCATCCATCACAGGCTCTATTCCCATCATCTTTCACAATTCATCATTTCTCTTCCTCTCTCTCAACGATACTCCGCACATCCACCGAACCATTAGCATTCCCACCCTTTCCATCCTTCGTTGCTGCTCGACTTTCATTACCCATGTCTCCCTCCCATAAATCATAACACTTCTCACACATGCAGCACACACCTTTCCCTTCAGCTTCAACGACACTCCCCTCCTCGTCAGTACGCCACTCAGTTCCCAAAACTTCTTCCATGCACATCTCACTCTTGCAACCACTGCCGAGTCTGATCCACCTTCTCCATTCAGAACGTCTCCTAGGTAGCAAAATGTTTTCACACCTTCCAGCTTCACGCCGTCTCCAAGATCCAACTCAACATTTCCTCCATCAGCAGCTCCTTCTCTGCACACCTTACACTTGAATGTAGCTGCCACACTGGTTAATGACCCTCTCAGATCACTACATTTTTGATGAACCCACTCATGAAGGACACTGTGGGATCTTTAATGTCCACCAACCTATGCTGCAGACTGGACGCCCAGTTTTAACGCCCATCTGAGGGACGGCATGCACATTGATGAATCGCCATGCCTATGAAACACCTGGATGACAGATTATATCTGGGTTGGAGTTCAAACCCAGGCTAGACGGCTTAAATGTGAGTGCGCTTCCCCATAGGTCATCCTTCTAGCCCTTATTATAACATACAGTTATAATAATATACTTTTTAACAAACATACATTTTATGGATGAAATCAACAGAACGTTGATCGAATTGTGCTAACTGCCATGGGACGTTTCAGGCGTTAACCCTTTGCCACAACAAAAGAGGGTTAATGCCCGAAATGGGTTCATGCCCTAAATGGGTTAATAGTCCCAAAATGAAACTCCCAAAATCCAGACTCATTGTTCCACTCATCCGTTCCTTCTCCCTCATGTATTATCAACTTATTCAGTCTCTTAAATCTCATTCTTCCCTCCAGATCTTCAAGACAGCTGTTCGCCACCATCTCAGGTGGCATGCGCCACCATCCCCCATCCGCAACCATGATCTTTTCTACCCCCATTAACACTCCCCAAGCTCACCTCTTTCTGGGTTTCGAGTTTTTCCTTACACTTCTTCGATTGAGAGTTTGCAGCTGTGTCCATCTTGTTCACTCCGTGTGTCCTCCCCTTACTCCCATTCTTTCTCACATCCCTTATTTCTCTATGTCTCCCTCTATTTTGTCCCTTCACACCACTGTTGGTGTGTTCTCCCTTTCCTCCACTCTCGGTCTCCGTTCTGTTATTTCGTAATCTGTTCTGTGTTCTTGCTCCTCCACGAGCCTCAACACTGTATATGCCGAAACATCAACATCTCGCTTCCCACTATGGTTTAACATACCTACATCAATGTACTGTTGATTTCATCCATTGTTCTACCTGTCCGCCGACACAATTTGACGCTGGTCTTCACGAGTGTTGTCGAATCATTCGAAAAGGAGCACAATGTTAATTGTGGCTTTTTAGGGCAAAGCTGTCTCGAACAGTGTTTGTCTGTCCGTATGTATGTATGTACAGTATATACTGTATGTACAGTCACGTGAAAAATTAAGTACACCCCAGGATGTAAAGTTTTGACTTTTTCAGCATATTTAAACTTACAGCTATTTGATCTTCATTTCAACAATATTGACAGATAAAGGTGATATAATACAACAAATATCGTGAAACATTTACATTTTGTAGTCCATTGTATCTATCTATAATTCCAGCAATCTCTGTGTGTGTGTGTGTGTGTGTGTGTGTGTGTGTGTGTGTGTGTGTGTGTGTGTGTGTGTGTGTGTGTGTGTGTGTGTGTGTGTGTGTGTGTGTGTGTCTCTGTGTGTGTTTGTTTGTCTGTGACCGCTGTTTCTCGACAACCACGGGTCCGATATACTTGAAACTTGCCAGGTATATTGCTGGGGACCCGAGGATGTGCCTTTTCAAGGTTTCATATTAATCGGACAAGTAGTTACCGAGCTATGTCCAAAAAACGATTCAACCAATCAGAGAGCAGCGAGCTATCACGTGTGCCGAACGTGCCGAACAGACTCTGCCTCGGACGGCACATTTGAGAGCGTATTCATTTATTTCACGTTGGCAAACTATGTTGGCGTTAAACTATGTTTTAAAACTAATTAAAACTAATTTGCGATTCTTTCGCTTTCCTGCGCGTTTGTGCACGCTATGGCGATTTCTTTACCAAACTCCGCAAGCCGTTCGCTTTGGACCAAACCATTTCATGTAAATAGAGGGGGGGGGGGATTGTCACCGAACTCGCAAGCCGTTCGCTTTGGACCAAACCATTTCATGTAAATAGAGGGGGGGGGGATTGTCACCGTACTCGCAAGCCGTTCGCTTTGGACCAAACCATTTCATGTAAATAGAGGGGGGGGGATATAATTTTAGATATATATATAGTACGGGCATGCCCTAGTACTTTAAATAAACATAAATGCAAATTTCGCATGTGGAACAAGTAAGTACACCCTTGGCTCTAATAGGTGGTATTGCCCCCTTTGGCAGAAACAACCTCAAGTGGGTGTTTCTTATAACTGTCTACCAGTCTCTGACATCGACTGGGAGAAATTTTTGCCCACTCCTCCATGCAGAATTATTTCAGCTGTGCGATGTTTGAGGGGTTTCTTGCATGCACAGCTCGTTTCAAATCCCCCCACAGCATCTCGATGGGATTTAGATCCGGGCTTTGACTTGGCCATTCCAGAACCCTCCATTTCTTTCTTTTCAGCCATTCCTTGGTGGATTTGCTGGTATGTTTAGGGTCATTGTCATGTTGCAAGGTCCACCTTCGGTTGAGCTTCAACTTTCTGACAGATGGCCTCACATTATCCTCAAGCACCCTCTGGTACAATGAAGAATTCATAGTGGATTCTATGATGGTGAGCTGCCCAGGCCCTGATGCAGCAAAGCTGCCCCAAACCATAATATTTCCACCACCATGCTTTACAGTTGGTATCAGGTTCTTGTGGTCAAATGCTGTCTTTGGTTTTCGCCAAACATGTCTTCTGGTACTGAGGCCAAATAGCTCTACCTTTGACTCATCTATCCAGAGCACATTGTTCCAGAAGTGCTGGTCTTTGCCTCGGTGTTCATTGGCAAACTTTAGTCTTGCCCTGATGTTCTTTCTGGAGAGCAAAGGTTTCCTCCTGGCACACCTCCCATGTAGATCAAATTTGTGCAGCCTCTTTCTAATAGTAGACTCGTGCACTTTGACATCAACAGTAGCAAGAGCTACCTGCAGGTCCTGTGATGACATTCTGGGGTTCTTAGAGACTTCTTTCAGCATCTTGTGGTCTGCGCTCGGGCTGAACTTGCTGGGGCGGCCTGGACTGAACAAGTTGGCAGTTGTTTGGAATCTTCTCCACTTGTAGACGATCTTCCGCACAGTCGAATGATTGATTTCAAATTGTTTGGAGATCTTTGTAAATCCCTTCCCAGACTCGTAGGCATCTATAACCTTCTTTCCGAAGGCCTCAGAGAGCTCTTTTGATCTAGGCATGGTGACGCCGCACACTTCAACAACAAAGAGCAAACCAAACTAAATGTCTGAGGTTTAAATAAGACAGGTTCCTCCAAGATCCTCTCTAACGATGTTCTAATCATTTGCACCTGAGCTGATGCACCTAATTCTAATTTTAGGTGTTTGAAGGAGTGATAAATGTAGGGGTGTACTTACTTTTTCCACATGCGAAATTTGCATTTATGTTTATATAAATTATACAATGGACTACAAAATGTAAATGTTTCATGATATTTGTTATATTATATCACCTTTATCTATCAATATTGTTGAAAGGAAGATCAAATAGCTGTATGTTGAAATATGTTGAAAAAGTCAAAACTTTACATGGGGTGTACTTACTTTTTCATGTGACTGTATATCCCCTCAAACGTACACCAATCAGAGCTGAGGATCTGTTCACATGACGGGGTGATGTGATGTCATTACATCTGTGATGTCATTGCGGCATACAACGGCTGACTCCACACACCGCCATTTTGATTTCCATGCCGTTGAGGCCGAACATATCGTCAAGCCTGTCATATATCACAATCACCAACTTCTACCTTTACGTTTTTCAATCAGTGTGAAACAAAAACAAACCGATTGTTAAAATGACCATCAAATATCGAAAGCATAGACGTTACAGGTCTTCGAACGACACAGTGCGTATAGGCCTCAGGCTTCATGCCTCACCTTCAGGCCGCCTGGGACAAATTAGCCCAGGTTTATTAACACAGTAGTATCATTTCGTAATAATAATAATAATAATAACTTGCCGAAACCCGTGGAACATCCACGGAAGGGAGGATGTGGTGTAGTACACCGCGATCGACGACACCGGCACAAATGCATGCTCTGGATTGTCCACTCGGTGTACGGCTTGCTTTCGCCTTCGCCTGTCCAATCAGCGGAAGGCTTGCTTCGCCTTCACCCAGCCGACGCCAATACGATGGCGCGTGGAACATCCACGGAAGGGAGGATGTGGTGTATGGATAGAGTGTACCATTATGGATGGCATAGGGGATTTGCTTGTCCGAGTAAGAGTTAGGAAGAAAGATGAGAATGAAGAGTGCGTATATGAACACGTATTTATTGCAATCTACTTAAATGACAACGCTACGATATACTTTTGAAAAATGAATGGATTCGTAATAGGAATCGGCATAGCACCACTCTGGGATTGTCCACTCAGTGGACGGCTTGCTGTCGCCTTCGACTGTCCAATCAGCGGACGGCTTGCTTCGCCTTCACCCAGCAGACGCCAATAAGATGGCGTCGTAAGATGGCGTCGTATCGGCAGTTAATCGGATGCTTTTGGGCCCCAACGTCGGCTAATTCAGATTTTTCGAGTATGTCTGTAGGTGAAAAACAAAGAGCGCGGTTCGTAGATCGTAAATCCATTAGTGCCGTGGGCATCGGGTCACTGGGTGCGGCGTAAAAGGGATAACAAAGTCGAGTCCTTATGCTATTATTATATAAATAATGATAATAATAATAATATAGTAAATATAATTCTAACACTGCAATCCTTTGTCATGACTGCAAAGTTACTGGATTGAAGCGGTGTCTGGTTGGTTCATTGTTGACTCGAAACATATGAAATAAACGGGTCTCAATGCAATCTCTTCCCTTCCATGGTGACAGACAGCTTAGAGACTTGGAGTAGGTACTTCAAAATAATTCTAATACTTACATTATTTGCTAACTGGTTTCTCCACCCAGGTCATACTATCCTCTTCAACTAAAGTATCAAATAAGCCTGGCTCCGCCGCTGTTAGACTTTCGGTCTTGTTTAAAAAAAAAAAAAAAATTTGCTGTCAGAAGTTGAAGCACACGTTAACGTGACACAATCTTCAGAGGAACTCGTGTACACTGCATAAAAGTTCCAAGACCAGGATAAACTGCAACTTCAATTTATGATGAAAATTCAATAAACAACAAAGCATGTCAAAGCCTTTGTTCGTTTTACGAGTAAAATTGCAGGTGAGAATACATTGATGTACCATTTCTGTTTCATATTCAAACTCATTAATGTATCACTATGTATCACTATCTTCAGTCGGAGTGAACTCCATTCAATGTACAATATGCGCTGAGTGGGTTCATCTAAAATGCAGTCTGAGAGGGTCATTAACCAGTGTGGCAGCTACATTCAAATGTAAGGTGTGCACAGAGGGAGCTGCAGATGGAGGAAATGTTGAGTTGGATCTTGGAGACGGCGTGAAGTTGGAAGGTGTGAAAACATTTTGCTACCTCAGAGACATGCTGAATGGAGAAGGTGGATCAGACTCGGCAACGGTTGCTAGAGTGAGATGTGCATGGAAGAAGTTTCGGGAACTGAGTGGCGTGCTGATGAGGAGGGGAGTGTCGTTGAAGCTGAAGGGAAAGGTGTATGCTGCATGTGTGAGAAGTGTTATGATTTATGGGAGTGAGACATGGGTAATGAACGTAGAGCAGCAACGAAGGCTGGAAAGGGTGGAAATGCGAATGGTTCGGTGGATGTGCGGAGTATCGTTGAGAGAGAGGAAGACAAATGATGAATTGCGAAAGATGATGGGAATAGAGCCTGTGATTGATGCTGTGAAGAGGAACAGGTTGAGATGGTTTGGTCATGTGTTGAGGAAGGATGAAAGTGACTGGTTGAGAAGTGTGATGGAAATGAATGTAGAAGGAAGTAGAGGACGGGGAAGACCGAGAAAGACTTGGCTAAAGATGGTGGAAAAAGAAATGCGGGCAAGGGGGTTAAACAAGGAGAGATGCAGAAAATAGGGCAAAATAGAGAAGATTGTCATGGGGACCGCAAGGCTAACTCCCGCTCTCGCAGGGAAAATGGCCTTAAAATGAATGTTGTTGTGTTGTATTCGTGTATCACTATGGTCTGAAGCAAAACACGAACAAATATCACAAGTAGACCCTCTTCCATCTGCTCATATCTCTAGAGCCAAACACATTTATATTGTCTGTTGTGTTTAAGCACTGTGTCTTGCTTACCCACTAAACATACGACATGATCTGCCACCAGAACTGAGTTTAATTGATCGAGCCGGCCAGTGTGAACAAGTTACTTGTATACCTTAGCTTTGCAATAATGCTTGGTGTATGATACATGACCTCCTGTGCTGGCTTAAAGGCACTGAATTATTTGATTAATTTTCACTACTGGTGGAAGGAGAATTTTAATGAAAGCAGGCTAAGGCGGGGTGGGGGTTGAGGGATTGTGGCCTACATAGAACACTTCTTATATTCCTACCTCGACTGTCACCCACTTTACTGTGTTTCATGAGCGAGAGACTGTGAGGTGTTCTGATCTGAATTCCTTCAGCTTATTGAGTGCCTTATTCAATGACAATCTCACAGATCATCAGTTCGGCATCGTCTATCTTTAAGGTTTTGCCTTTTTTCCCCCCAGAAGGTCTTTGAAGCTTGGATTTTTTTTTCTCAAAGGTCCACAACCTTTGTTTTGCCTGGAGGATATATCCAATGTGTGAAAGGTGGGGTTGGAGGGTGCATGCTTTGCGTGCAGTGAGCAACGGCAATGACATAGCATTATGGTTCTCTCGTCTGTGCCAACTGCTGTGATCTGTGGATCATGGACACCATTGGGGCTCTCCAACCAGTGTATTTTTACCTTGCGCTCGCGAAGCGAAAAGCGTGGTTAAGCAATATTGGTTATGTGCGTATGTGTGGTGTACGTACGTACGTCTGTATTTTTTACTTGCAAAATCGAAGATTTTTCAAGTATATTGGTCGGTTGCGTTTGTGGTTCTGTTTGTGTTTGTGTTTGTGTGTCTGTCTGTTTGTCTGTCTGTCTGTCTGTCTGTCTGTTTGTCTGTCTGTTTGTTTGTTTGTCACCGGCCTACAGGTCCCAATTTTCAACCGATCTTCACGAAACTTCACCAAATGGTAGAGTTGGTCAAAAGCAAGAAGCCTATTGTTTTGGGGTCAAAAGGTCAAGAGGTCAACATAGGCCAAAGGTCACCAACTTTGCTAAATTTCTAAAATCCTCAATTTTCATCCGATTGACTTGAAATTTGAAGAGGACTTGCATATCTGGTCACTGAATTTAAGCACCAAGTATTTTTGAGGTCAACATAGGCCAAAAGGTCAACATAGGCCAAATTTCTAAAAGCCTCAATTTTCATCCAATTGACTTGAAATTTGAAGAGGACTTGCATATCTGGTCACTGAATTCAACCACCAAGTATTCTTGAGGTCAACATAGGCCAAAAGGTCAACATAGGCTAAATTTCTAAAATCCTCAATTTTCATCCAATTAACTTGAAATTTGAAGAGCACTTGCATATCTGGTCACTCAATTCAACCACTAAGTATTTTTGAGGTCAACATAGGCCAAAAGGTCAACATCGGCCAAGTTTCAAAAATCCTCAATTTTCATCCGATGTTTTCAAAAAATCCGATGTTTTCAAAATTTTCAAAAATCCTCAAGACTCAATTTTCATCCAATTGACTTGAAATTTGAAGAGGACTTGCATATCTGGTCACTGAATTCAACCACCAAGTATTCTTGAGGTCAACATAGGCCAAAAGGTCAACATAGGCTAAATTTCTAAAATCCTCAATTTTCATCCAATTAACTTGAATTTTGAAGAGGTTGAAAACACTTGAAAATTGAACAGCATTTGCACATTGAGTCACTAAATAGGGAAACTAACTATTTTTGAGGTCAAAAGGTCAAAGGTCAACTCAAGGTCAACCTTCCAAAATCATCATTTTTCATCTGAAAAATCGTCACTTTTCTTCCTATTGACCCGAGTTTTGATCAAGATTGTCAATTTTAATCTTGATGAAATGGACAATTTGCTGTATCAATGGAATTTTTTTTATTGGGGGGGGGGGGGGGGGGATCGTGCTCCGCATGCCATCTTGTTTTTAAATTAAGTTTCTGCAGCAAGTCCGATTGGCACAAAATTTTGCACCATAGGAGCACCTCATCCTGTAGAATTTTAGTGATAATTATGACGTCATAGGTCCTGTGGTACGGACGCCATCTCTGAAAAACGTTGAACGTCTATATCTCCGAAACCGCTGAATGGAAAAAAAATGAAACGTCGTTCATTTTCAAGTACTCAAGTACCAAGGTGAATAAGATATGTTAATGATGATGTTATCGGTGCCTTAGTTATGACGTCATTATTCAACAAGTACAATGCTTGATCTGATCAGTATGAATTTTTTTCTCTTTGCAACTGTGGGTCCGATGGACACAATTTTCACCATAGGAGCACCTCCTTCTGTATAATTTAAAAAAAAAAGATAATCATGACATCATAGATCACAAGGTACAGGCACCATCTTGGAAAAACAGAAAAACATTGCACCTCTATATCTCTGAAACCTCTCCATGGAAAAAATTGAAAGTGGCTCGTAAAGAACTCTGCATGGGGAATAAGTGTTGTTCACAATGATGTCATTGGTACCTTAATTATGACGTCATAATTCAACAGGTACAACGCATAGTGATGTTATCTGCACTGCATTAAACTCTCTGTTCACACACAGTCAGTCATGGCTGTCGTCTACCGCCCTCCCAAACCACACCCATCATTCCTGTCTGACTTCTCCTACTTTCTGACCCAGCTCTGTTCCCTCTCCCCCTCAATCCTCCTCGGTGATTTCAATATCCACATGGACTCCACTGACTCCACAATAACCACTGACTTCACTGATTTACTCACCTGCTTTAACCTCACTCAACATGTCAACTTTCCTACCCATAACCGTGGGCACATTCTGGACCTTGTCTGCTCTACTGGATTAATTTTGCACCATCTCTCTGGCTCCGACCTCACCCTCTCTGACCACTTAGCCATCACTATGACCATCAACATCCCCACCCCAGCACCAAGGCATTATCGCACTATCAACTTCCGTAAGCTAAACGCTCTTTCACCTACCTCATTCTCATCCACCCTCTCTGAAAAAATGTCCACTTCTCCCTTCGTTGACCTCCACACCCCTTCTGACCTCACTGACTACTACAACCACACTCTCTCCTCCTGCATCGACCAGCTTGCACTATAAAAACCAAAACAGTTTCTTTCACCCATTCTGCTCCCTGGTTTACCCCTGAACTCCGCCTGACGAAAACTCATGCTCGCCAACTTGAAAGACTCCGCAATAAAACAGGTCTCACAATTCACTCCCAAGCCTACAAGGACCACCTACAACACTACAAAGATGCCCTCTCCCGTGCCCGCTCCGCCTACTACTCTCAAATTATCCACTCTGGCTCTGGAAACCCAAAAGCACTCTTCTCTACAATAAACAAACTCCTCAGCCTCCTGGACACCACCACCCAGTCATTCACAGTAGACAACTGCATCTCCTTCCTTTCATTCTTCCAAAGCAAAATTGACAACATCTACAGCAGCTTAACCACCACCGCACCTGCTCCCCCTCAAACCACCTGCCCCCCCCTTATCCTGCCAACCCCTGTCTCAGTTCTCCCCAGTCTCCCCTACTGACCTCTCTGAACTCCTCATAGGAATGAAAACTGCCACCTGCACTCTTGACCCCATCCCCTCCAGCTTTGTCAAGGCCTCCCTTCCTGCTCTCTCTCCACTTATCACTGCAACAATAAACTCCTCCCTGTCTACAGGCATCGTCCCACCATCCCTCAAAATCGCTGCTGTTACCCCCATTCTGAAAAAACCTGGACTCAACCCTGACACCCTAAATAACTTCAGACCCATCTCCATCCTACCATTTCTGTCAAAAGTTTTGGAATGCGCTGTAGCCACTCAACTTAAACATCACCTCTCTGCCAATAACCTGTATGAAACATTCCAATCCGGATTCCGTTCCAACCACAGTACTGAAACTGCTCTCCTCAAAATCACCAACGACCTTCTCCTCTCCTCTGACGCTGGCAACCTCAACATTCTCATCCTCCTCGACCTCAGCGCCGCCTTTGACACCATCAATCACACCATCCTCCTCACCCGACTTGAAACCACCTTTAACATTACCGGCACTGCCTTCTCTTGGATCAAATCATACCTCTCCGACAGACGCCAGTTCATCTCCATCAATAACTGCAAATCCCCCACTGCTCCCCTCCCCCAAGGTGTCCCCCAAGGTTCAGTTCGTGGCCCCCTCCTCTTCATCCTGTACCTGTCCCCCTTTGGTCACTTAATCCGCCGTCATGGTCTCCAATTCCACTGCTTCGCCGATGACATCCAGCTTTTCATCTCCACCAAGTCCATCTCCACCACCACCCACTCTATCCTGACAAACTGCATCACTGAAATAAAATCCTGGCTTCAAATCAACTTCCTCAAACGTAACTATGATAAATCTGAAATAATCATCATTGGCCCAAAAACGCTCACCAAATCCACCCATAACTTTGCCCTCAACATCGACGGTTTCCCAGTATCCACCTCCCCTCACATCCGGAATCTTGGCAGCATCTTTGACCAAACCCTCTCCTTCGACAAATACACTAAACAGATCACAAAGACAGCCCTCTTTCACCTGAAAAACATCGCCCGTCTCCGTCCATCCCTCTCCTCCACAGCTGCAGAAACCCTCATCCACGCCTTCATCACCTCCCGTCTGGACTACTGCAATAACCTCCTCTTTGGTTCACCCTCAATAATCATCAATAAACTCCAATACATTCAGAACTCCGCTGCCCGTCTACTCACCCATTCCCGGACCCGTGACCACATCACCCCCATCCTTGACAAGCTTCACTGGCTCCCCATCCCCCAGAGAATCCAGTACAAAATCCTCCTCTTGACCTACAAAGCCCTCCATAACCTGGCCCCATCCTACCTGACTGACCTCCTCTCCAGACACACTCCCACCCGCAACCTCCGCTCTGCTGGTACCAACCTCCTGACCCCCCCCCCCCCCATGCGGACCAAATTCAGATCCTGGGGGGACAGGGCCTTCTCCATCGCTGCTCCCACCCTCTGGAACTCACTACCTCACACCATCAGAGACTCCTCCTCACTCACCACATTCAAAACATCACTCAAGACCCACCTGTTCAACACTGCATTCAACATTTAACCCACAGCATTTAACCCCTGACTATCTCTTCTCCTTTTGCTTCCTTTTGCTTTGATTATTTACCTGTTGATTTTTGTCTTTTTGCACTTGTTTTTTTTGTACTCTGTCAAAGCGTCTTTGGGCTTCTTGAAAAGCGCTATATAAAATAAATTTATTATTATTATTATAGTCTGATCAGTTTGAAATTTATTGAGTGTGATTTATGCAACAATTATATTGGAGAATGTAAATTTATGATGTCATCAGTCACGTATTCTGGCAGACATATTGGATCAAAGAAAAAAAACCTTAAAAAACAGAAGAGTTGGCTTGCACTAAGTTGACTGCACGGGGTAAGTATTCTATGAACAGCATCTAGTTTAATACATGGTCTATGCTCGTGGAAGATCTTGGACACAGAACAGATCAGTACACAACATAACAAAAGGAGAAAGGGGAAATGCCAAAAGCAGAGTTGAGGGTGCAGGTAGACGGAGACGGACAAACAATGGATGTAGGTAACGATGAAGGGAAAGGGAGACCGCAAGGGGTGCACAAGATGGATACATAAACAAAATTGGTGATTTAACTCGGGTTACCATAATTAGATTTTCAAAAAAGAGGACACAGGACAAATTTAACAAAAAAATAAAATAAAAAAATTAAGAAGTTGGGGGGTTGGGGGGGGGGGGGAGTGAGGGGGTGGGTTGATGTATCTGTATCAGTATCTACCTACCAACTCATGTTGTATTAACTTGTTATATATACTGTATAGTACATTTCGTCTACATTGAGTATCTATAAATAAGAACAAGTGTTATGGCCTCAAAAATCAACGTGATAATTATTCAACTTTCAATGTACCTCATTACATGTGGTGGCTTTTACCAGTCCTTCTATTTTGCTAATGAGGTTGGTGAGCTTTCTCCATGAACTGCTTTCTTGTGCTTGTTCGAGTCCACATGCAATTGTAAATCAATAGCACCTTTACTTTATTTGCCACAGAGATGTATGTACCGCTCTACAGACCAAGCATTCAGTTTCCCATTCTTCTCTATCGACCACTTTGAAAACACGGCAATCTTGTCTTTACTTCTGCAGTGACTTTTCACTTTTGTTTTGGCATTGTAAAATAAGGAAATGAAACAAATGTATACGGTATAATGGTACGGACTCAGAAAAGAAGCGGACTCAAGCACGTGACACTACGACGTTGGACAGGAAGTGGACGCGTGTTATTCGGACACGTCCATTATGTCATTACGGTGTGTACAGACTTGCACCAAGCTGTCCTGGTCCAAACATTAAATTAACCACATTTATCACCGTAGGAAAATGTACAAAAATGGTTTATCTGCTTAAATAAGGTAAAAAAGTATCCCAAATCTTGAAATTTATCCCTTTGGAAATAAATGCAAAATAAAACTAGAACAGCACTCGGTGGAGCGGCTTACTCTTGTCACTTACCCAACTCGTCCACTAAGTTTTGTAATGTCATCCACAACTTTTTGAAATATCATGCAACTTATCGTTTAAGGCCCGATCACTAAATGGTGAAAAATCAGTTTAAAAGTTAAAAAAAATCCTCCTATCCGGATCTGTATTCGAATCTTCACCAAAATCGAATGGATTTGTTCTTGTCACATAACCAACGTGTCCACCAAGTTTCGTCCGAATCCGTCCACAAAGTTGTTCACAAATCTTGTTCACAAAGAAACAGACAGACAGAAAAGAAAGGACGTCAGGCGATAGCCTGACCGGTATGACGAAAATAGAGAGAATCAATAAATTGATTGATTAATTATGAAATTAAAATAAATAAATAAATAACAATCGTAAAATAATTAATTTCTTGAGCAATGGGCTAATAGCATGCCCAAACCTCCATTGTTTCATCCTCATCTGTAACCTTTTGAAAAATTTAGTAATTAATCGAATAATTAAATAATTAATTGATGAATTGATTAATCAATAAATAAAAATGACCCTGTACAGCAAAATCACTTGGTCACTCATGTCCAAATATCAGCTTCCTCGTTCAAAAGGTGCTTGAGATATTGCTCAGATGAGAAAGGAAATAAATAAGTACTTAATAAATTGATAATAAATAAGTAATTAATCAATTCATTGACAGCCTCACTTTTGTCCTTCGGTGGAGGAATAGGGCAAAATGGAGAATATATATATATATATATACATATATATACAGTGAAACCTTGACTTACGAGTTTAATTCGTTCTGTGACCGAGCTCGTAACTCAATTTGCTCGTTTCTCAAATTAAATTTCCCCATTAAAATGCATTGAAATGCTATTAATCCGTTCCAGCCCGCCAAAAACCACACCAATTTTTTTTTTAATATACAGTATATATAAAAATATCTCGCGCTTTATATTCACCTGTATGCAGCATACAAGTTGGCAGGATGGCCTGGACTGGAGGTACGCACACTTGACTCTAAACTGTCCAGCCTGGGTTTGAATCCCGACCCAGCTATAACCTGTCATGTCGGTGTTTCACAGGCAGGGTGATTCATCAATGTGTGTACCGCTAAACTGGGCGCCCCGTTTGCGTCCCATTAGTTGTTGGATGTTGAGGATCTCACCGTGTCTTCCACAAAGAGAAGGCGAGCTATCGCCGGCACTCTGAACAAGTTGTGGCCTGGCATGCTCTTCTCCTCTGCCGTTATATACGTCCTCCTCGGCATCTTTTTCCAGAAGAGCCCTGTCTCGTCACAGTTGAAGATTTGCTGGGGGATGTATCGTTCGGCTTCTATCAGTTCGGCAAAAGTTATAATAAAATCTTCAGCTGCCTTCACATCCGCCTCACCAAGTCCACAACACGCACACCTCGCTCATGTTTTTCGACGATTGCGTGTTTTATATCCAAGCACATCATCCTCTTCTTCTTCTCAGTACTGCCCTTGGCACTCAATTTCTTAGGACCCATGGTTAAAACTAAGAAAATTTTCCAAAATAACCAAAATGCGAAAACAAAACAGCAGCGATATACGGCAGAGATGCTTGCACGGCAAGATAACCACGTGACCAGAACCCACCTGGTGGCGTAAGCTCCAAAATAACCAAAATGCGAAAACAAAACAGCAGCGATATACGGCAGAGATGCTTGCACGGCAAGATAACCACGTGACCAGAACCCACCTGGTGGCGTAAGCTCCAAAATAACCAAAATGCGAAAACAAAACAGCAGCGATATACGGCAGAGATGCTTGCACGGCAAGATAACCACGTGACCAGAACCCACCTGGTGGCGTAAGCTCCAAAATAACCAAAATGCGAAAACAAAACAGCAGCGATATACGGCAGAGATGCTTGCACGGCAAGATAACCACGTGACCAGAACCCACCTGGTGGCGTAAGCTCCAAAATAACCAAAATGCGAAAACAAAACAGCAGCGATATACGGCAGAGATGCTTGCACGGCAAGATAACCACGTGACCAGAACCCACCTGGTGGCGTAAGCTCCAAAATAACCAAAATGCGAAAACAAAACAGCAGCGATATACGGCAGAGATGCTTGCACGGCAAGATAACCACGTGACCAGAACCCACCTGGTGGCGTAAGCTCCAAAATAACCAAAATGCGAAAACAAAACAGCAGCGATATACGGCAGAGATGCTTGCACGGCAAGATAACCACGTGACCAGAACCCACCTGGTGGCGTAAGCTCCAAAATAACCAAAATGCGAAAACAAAACAGCAGCGATATACGGCAGAGATGCTTGCACGGCAAGATAACCACGTGACCGGAACCCACTTGGTGGCGGGTGGCGTAAGCTCGTAACTCAGATCTTGGCTCGCATCTCAAAGCAATAAACCGCCCGAGCGACGGCTCGTATCTCGGAAAACTCGTAAGTTGGTGCACTCGTAAGTCAAGGTTTCACTGTATATATATATATATATATATATATATATATATATACATATATATATATTGTTACAGACGTGGCTTGGATGTTATTTACCGAGCGGTTTTATGGTATGACCACGTCTGCACAAGTTACCCGATTGTGCCCGAACGTTGACTAGTCGCGCGATGCTGGCTCAATAAGAAAAAGAAGACACCCGGCTGGATTACAATAACACAATACGACACCAATGTTTCGATTCTCAAGTATATTCGTACGGAAAAGGTTAGATTACAGGGGCTAGAGGTATATTACAGGAAGACAGGCACTTAGACACACTCTTATATTAACCCCGGACAGACGACAGACAAACGGGACAACGGCTGACTCACACGGGGGTTTGATGGCTAGGAAAGGCAGGATCGATGGCTCCAGGTCCTCCTGGGCTCGGGGGCAGGGTACAGTACGGTCCGGTCCGGTCCAAAGATGCGGGGAGGTATCGTCGCGCTGGGGGTGGCGGTGGCTTCTCTCTCCAAGCTGAGGCGCATCTGACGTCACATCCGGCGCGGGGCCGCGTATATCCGGCGGGGAGTGACACGCCCTCGGCTCGTTAGCTCCGCCCCAGATGGAATCGGCACGTTGCTTCTCATTGGGTGCGTGGGGGGGTTACTGGCTCCGCCCCTGACGAGGAGCTGACAGCCAGCCCCTTCGGGGTAACGCCGTGGAGCGCATGGTCATGGCGGGTAACCGAGCCGGTGTGAGGACGCACACTCCCCGCCCCTCTGTTGTTGTAGTTGTAATTGTTGTTGTTTGGGGAAGAAGATGGGAGGAGGTATGGGAAAGGTCCTAAACTCACTACTGATGCCATATAATCACATTCTGGTGCAACGAAGAGTCATAATTAATGGAAACGAGGCCTTAACTGACATAGATTAAGAATAACTAGGAAGATGTCCGAAAGTTGTCTACGTGTGGTGCGGTGGACCTGGGCACGACATTTAATGGGGGAATAAGGGGAAGGTCGGCTCTACTGATTGTTGTTTACATGCAATGGGACTAGGGAATGGGGGATTGGGGAAAGTTGGGGAGTATTGGAGAAAATAGGGGAATATTTACAAGCGGATATGGAGGCCAAATTCCATATTCGCAACATTGCACCCTTCTCTACCCTCGGGGCGTCCCGACCCGATAAATTTTTACCTACTTTAGTGTGGCACGCAATGTAGTTCCCTCTACTATTAACTCTACCCTGAGTGCGACAGTTTTACAGATATTCACAAATGAGTAAATATGTCCCCCTGCGACGTTGCACCCTTCTCCTCACAGAAACACACCCACAGGATAACCGAATCCGGAAAGAATCCTCAAACTAAACATACAGCCGGTAGGGAGCATTATTTACAAGACTACGCTGCTATTTACACTACGATCCAGGACCTGTTTTTGGAGGAACACATGCAGATGTTATGCATAGAGAGAGCGCGCTTGCCAACATCGATACACCAACCCACGAGTGCTCTGTGGCCGACGGCCTTTAATAACGTGCAGAGCACCCTTCCCGAGCATCAACAGCACCACCCCACCACCAATCGGTGCAGTCACCATTGTTCATTGGAATAAAAATAAATTCGACAACCCCTAACCCTGCAGGTGTCTCTTGCTCTTCTTGTGGTGCACTTGGTGGTGTTAACTATTAGTGGTTCACCTGTATGGCATAGGTGCCACGTTGATCCATAGGTCCATCCCCGGGTGGTGCTTGGCCGCAAACGAACTGCGGTCCATTGTGGGTGGCCACAAACATTGCGGTCCATATGGTGTATCGATCCTGGCAGCAAACAGCGAAAGTGCAGGCCCACAACTGCGCAGCCAGCACCTCTCTCTCCTCTCTCTCTACCCCAAAGCCAGATCCTCGGAGGTGGGAGACAAAAGAAGAAACAAGTGAGTAAGGTGGTAAGGGCGCAAAAGTGCACGCAATGTAAGGTGATGCACACTGGGGGCACATGGGAACCAGGTGAGACAGGTACGTTCCTATCGTACGCCCCCCCCCCCCCACCAGGTAACCTACATGGCCCCTCCCTTACCCCTTACTGTATCCACACAACACAACACTACCCATAAACATCTACTTTACAAATCAACAAACATCCCTACTGTCTTCCCCGTTCCTCCCATATACCAAATTCGTCTTCTCTCCCTCCTAACCAATCAAATTTGCCATTTTCAACTCAACATCAAAATTTGCCATCACCAATTCATCATCAGTCCCTCCTAGGGAGGGAGAGATGGAATCACCCCAATGTCTCATCCACGTCGTGATGCGTCTCACAAATCCAACAGCAATTCTCATTTCTGCAACACAAACAAAGAAAACACAGGTGTGGAGTCATCATCATCACCACAGGTAAGTGGCTGCGTATGGTGCGACAGGTTCATCAATCCTAACTATCTCCTAAATGACTTTAACAACTTTACACTACCCGGGGTCTTTCTCCGGCCAAACCATTGGCCCTCTTACACTATGGGTTCTAAAAACCAATTCCCATTGGCCAAACTGTGGTGCTTTTCAATTTGGGGTCTCACTCCCCCGATTCATCTCTCGGTGCCCTCGCACAATTTCAGGGCTGCGACGTGTACCTCTCCCAGCGGGTCTACCCACCTGCACACCTCCACCACTGCAGTTGCCACCCGAGCTTACCTAGCTCCTCACCCTAACCTAACTAACTGGGGCAGGCCCTCTGGCGCTCTCCCCACTCGGTGCCCTCTCTGGCACTGGGCTACCCGATCCACACCCGGGATCCTCAGGCACCCACTCACAACTACCGGCTCCCAGAGCCCACCTGCGGCCTCACCTGGCCGACATCCTCACAGTGGTGGAGTGCCCAACCAACTACACACACTAACAGGCTACACGCCCAGCCATTTCCACAACACTAATGCACCCATCCACAACACCATTCTGCAACCGCACCACAAATGCCAATATCCAACCACAATTTACCTGTACCCTCTACCTAACACTTACACTACCCGCCCCGGGTACTCGTGAAAGGGGTCCACTCTTCCCCCATCCACACCTTCGCACCATGCACACCACTCTGTACCACTTACTCCAACTCTCTCCACACACCTGTACCTGCACACCTGTGCTCTCACACCTGGTGCCACCTGCACCCTTCTCTCCCCAAGCGCATTCGCGCTGATCCACAACACTCACTACTCATACACTGCTCCACACACCTGTCCAGTTGCACACCTGTGCAATCACACCTGTTCAATTCTCACACACACACGGCATCATCTCAGCTAACTACTCCCTTCTGAAACTTGCGCTTCCCAGTCGTCCCTTTAAACTATTGCGCTCCCTCGTCATTATCATCCACACTAATCTACCTGCGTCCCCACTACAGGTATCAGTCACTAACTAATCTTAACGTTACCTAATGTCATCTTCTAGATCCCTACACACAATATCCTAACCCACCCGGGCTAGTTTTCACTGCCATACACCCCATAAGCTATTGCTCCTTTGCCCCCCACCTGTGAGGGATGGTGGATTTGCCATCCCACCACATCGGGGGTCTCTCACTACCAATTTTGCACATCAAATTTCAACAAATTAAAAATTTGCCAATCACTGCCCATCATCTGCCAATCACTACTGCCAATCCCTTGCCAATCAAATTTTGTTTTTCTCTAATTTTGGGTCCAAAACACTAACCTCATCACCCAGTCGACTCACTAATACCTCTCGGTGCGCCAATCCCTGTCTAAAGCCCGGCTTCGTAAAGCCAAGCAATGGATGCTGGTTGTTTTGTGCCAGCGGCTGGATGCGTCCGGCACTCGGTGCAGGGACGGGGGCTTACCCGGGCCGAGATCCCACGCATCACCTCGGCGTGGAGCCATCCAATGTCCCGATCTCGACCTGCCGGCACGTCTCAACAAAACGTGGTCGCCATAACGACCCTTCCTATCGGGCTGCCAGCTCCGCCTAGTGGAGCCTGGACGCGGCCGTTCAAAGCGAGGCCCGGCACGCACCGAGGGCCTGCTTCGGCTAAAAGTCGCTCTAACCTCTAACCCGTGTAACGTCGATGCTTCACCTGGACGCTTACACCCCGCAGCCCGTTCCTTGCTCACACATCCAGCTGTGCCCATGCTCCTCGTACCCTTCCTTACACACCCAGGTACACTCATTCCACTCACAGCCTTGGTCACACACCTGACCACCGAACATTTTGGCACACATTCGTTCGTAGCACACCTCACCAAAACACCTCTTCGCGCCCCCTCCTCGGTCACCTCCTCTGTGACAATCACAGGTGTGCCCTCATTCACACACCCAACCACGTGCCTCACCACCAACTCCAGCGTGCATTCCCACTCACGCTCTACCATTCCAGGTGTGCATCCTTCCATCCCAGGTGTACATCCTCTCTCACCTGTCACAACTAACTCACGCTCCATGTCACTCTCACTACTTTCACCTCCATTCCTGACAGCGCACTCACCCTTACTCTTGACAGCGCACTCTTTCCCCATGCACCTGTCCGTTACACACCTTTCTCGCGCACACTCTCCCGTTACACCCTCTGTAACACTCACCACACCGCGCTTCCATGTGCCCCCTCGCACATGCGCTACGACCGACTCACTCTTGCCAGCACACTCACTCCTTGGCACGCACTTTTTCCTCACACACCCCAGAGTCGGACTTTCTCGCACACCTCCTCTTTCGCACACCAGACCTGTCGCACACTTCACCAACGGCCTCTCACGAACACCCGGGTCCATCTCGACCCCCAAGCTTCTTAAATCCCCTGGCGCATCATACGCACGACCATATTGGTCACCACTTACACCGGGTCCTCTTCCTCTTCGCTTCTCCTCCATCACCTGCGAATCCCTCATTCGGTTAATGAGCACATCATCACGATCCAAACACAGACTTTGGACCAATTCTTTTATCTCCTCTTTTATTTCTTTCTTATCCCCTCTCCGTCGCTTCTTAATTTCGCTCATCCCTTCTTCCACTTCTTCTAGTTTCTGCTTCACCTCTTTCATTCCCCGGTACGTCTCCTCAAGCTCGTCCTCCAAGGCTACCTTGACCGTTTCCAGGTGCGTCCTCACCTGCCGGTCCTTCGTCTCCATTACCTCTATCACCTCGTCCAACCTCGTTGTCAGTCCCTCACGTACCGTCTGACACTGCCTCTTTGTCGCTATCAAGTCGTTTTTTATGTCGTTTTGTGTCGCTTTTAACCCTCCTAATACCGCAGTGTTCCTTTGAACCTGCTCCACTAACTCCGTTTGTCCCACCGTCAGCTGCTCCACCTCCTGCGTCAGGTCCTCTATGCCCCCTTGTAACTTTACAGTCCCCTTTCTCACCTCCTTCTCCATGTGCTCCTTACAGTGCCTCACCTCCTCGCGCACTCCTCCGACCTCCTCACTCACTCCTCTTCTGATCTCCTCTCCCATCACTTGCATCTCCTGCCCAGATGCCACCCTCATCTGCTCCATTTCCTCCCTGTGAGCATCCAGTTTGGTTTCTACCCCCATTCTGACCCCCTCTATCTGCTGCTCCATTTGTTTAACTTCCCTTTCCGCTTGGTCCCTCATGTCCCTCAATTTGCCTTCCATACTGTTTTCTAACCCCTCTAACCCATTTTTCACTCCCTCTATCTGATTCTCCTGGGCAGCCATTCTATTTTCTACCCCCGTTAACCCATGTTTCACCTCTTTTATCCCGTTGTCTAACCCCTCAAAATTATTGTCTAACTTCCCAATTTTCTTGTCTAACTCCTCAAAATTATTGTCTAACTTCCCAATTTTCTTGTCTAACTCCTCAAAATTATTGTCTAACTTCCCAATTTTCTTGTCTAACTCCTCAAAATTATTGTCTAACTTCTCACCGGTACCCCTCATTTGGCCCTCTAATCGCCCACTATCAACCCTCATTTGCTCACTCTGAGCATCCATCCGGTTCCCCATTACCCCCATTTGGTTTTCCAATCGCTCACTATTCTTTTCCATAAGGGCCGTCATTTGTATAAAAAAAAGTTCCAATCTTCCCAGCGGCGCTACTTCGGTCGCGGGCACGGTGACCAGCGAGGCGCCTTTTTGCGCGCCCGAAGCATCGTGCGCGAGAGCGCCATTTTGTGCACCTGCTACCCCAGCTGTTTCGCTCTCCTCATGTCCCTCATGTCCCTCAATTTGGTCCTGGACCGACCCTGCCTCACTCTCCCCTACCGGACCCCAGCCGTCTTGACCCGCCATAGCGCGACTTTCAAAATTCGGTTTTTTATTTTATTTTCGTAAAACAAATTCAAATTTCGCCGTTATAATTTCGCGCGGGAAACGCGCTCCGAATCGATTCTACTTGTTACCAATTTGGGCCTAATAAATTTAGTCCCGGGTTCGAATTCCACTCCTCGACACCAATTGTTACAGACGTGGCTTGGATGTTATTTACCGAGCGGTTTTATGGTATGACCACGTCTGCACAAGTTACCCGATTGTGCCCGAACGTTGACTAGTCGCGCGATGCTGGCTCAATAAGAAAAAGAAGACACCCGGCTGGATTACAATAACACAATACGACACCAATGTTTCGATTCTCAAGTATATTCGTACGGAAAAGGTTAGATTACAGGGGCTAGAGGTATATTACAGGAAGACAGGCACTTAGACACACTCTTATATTAACCCCGGACAGACGACAGACAAACGGGACAACGGCTGACTCACACGGGGGTTTGATGGCTAGGAAAGGCAGGATCGATGGCTCCAGGTCCTCCTGGGCTCGGGGGCAGGGTACAGTACGGTCCGGTCCGGTCCAAAGATGCGGGGAGGTATCGTCGCGCTGGGGGTGGCGGTGGCTTCTCTCTCCAAGCTGAGGCGCATCTGACGTCACATCCGGCGCGGGGCCGCGTATATCCGGCGGGGAGTGACACGCCCTCGGCTCGTTAGCTCCGCCCCAGATGGAATCGGCACGTTGCTTCTCATTGGGTGCGTGGGGGGGTTACTGGCTCCGCCCCTGACGAGGAGCTGACAGCCAGCCCCTTCGGGGTAACGCCGTGGAGCGCATGGTCATGGCGGGTAACCGAGCCGGTGTGAGGACGCACACTCCCCGCCCCTCTGTTGTTGTAGTTGTAATTGTTGTTGTTTGGGGAAGAAGATGGGAGGAGGTATGGGAAAGGTCCTAAACTCACTACTGATGCCATATAATCACATTCTGGTGCAACGAAGAGTCATAATTAATGGAAACGAGGCCTTAACTGACATAGATTAAGAATAACTAGGAAGATGTCCGAAAGTTGTCTACGTGTGGTGCGGTGGACCTGGGCACGACATTTAATGGGGGAATAAGGGGAAGGTCGGCTCTACTGATTGTTGTTTACATGCAATGGGACTAGGGAATGGGGGATTGGGGAAAGTTGGGGAGTATTGGAGAAAATAGGGGAATATTTACAAGCGGATATGGAGGCCAAATTCCATATTCGCAACAATATATATACATATATATACATATATATATACATATATATATATATATACATATATATATATATATATATATATATATATATATATATATATATATATATATATATATATATATATATATATATATATATATATATATATATATATATATATATATATAGTTTTTGGCCCTATCTCGAAATTTTACAAATGAGGCCTATGTTGACCTTTTGACCTCTAAAATAATTGGTGGTTTAATTCAGTGTCCTGATATGCAAATCCTCTTCAAATTTCAAGTCAATTGCATGGAAATTGAGGATTTAATAAATTCCACCTAAGCTTTTAGCCCATTTTGACCTCAAAAGTAGTTAGTGGTTGATATCAGTAATATGATACGCAAATCATGTTGAGATTTCAAGTCCAGGATGAAAATTGACAATTTTAGGAACTTGACAAAGGTGTTGGTTGACCTTTGGCCTATGTTGAACTTTACACCTTTTGACCTCAAAAATAAAGAGGTGAGGTTTTGTGAATATCGGTTTAAAATTGTGACCTGTAGGCGATTTATAGGTGAGCGGACAGACAAACAAACCAGACCGAAGAGCATACTTGTCAAAAAAATGTTTTTGCCAAGTAACAAACGCACAGAATTAGTGTGTTATTATATTGGATACACGTTTGTTTTTACAGTATATACTCCCTTAACATACTGACCTTTTCTCTTTTTCATGGTCGTTGGTTACTCTCAAAAGAGATGTTTGTTTGACAGTGGATATTTATTCCAAGTCCTTAAAGATGGATTTTTTTTGTTGTGGTGTTAGGATTCGTCATAAACTTCTAAAAAGCGTCCTCTTCTTCAGATATATACCTTGGCTTCAGTTTAAACGTTATTTCCCGATCAAATTTCAAATTCTTAATCAGAATCGGCACCCCTTCTCCACTCTTTATCCATCTCACTTCAATGCCTGAAATTGTTTGAAATTAGTTAGTCACAGCTTTCTGAATAAATGAATATATGATACAAATTGTTTTCACATCCGTTTGCCTTTGTTTCAAGACTGTTTGAAATTCCGTGTGTAAATAACACATAATCTGCACTGATTTACTTCTGCCGAGGAAAAAAAAAAGAAGCCAATTTACAATGTTGTTCAAAGTGTTATTATTATGCATTATGTTGAATTGCTGTAGCTGGCTGCCCACTTGTTCAGGGGCATGTTGAGTCGCTGGGCATTGACGGTGTGTTATAGATTGCATTAATTGCAAAGACTAGCTCTTTCGTCATGTTAAAGTAGCAATTTCCACATTGCAAACAAATGAAAACTCATTTTCTCGCCTTGTTAGCAATTTTGCCGTTCCTGACGAGCATTGCTTTTACATGAAGTAAATGGTAAAGCCGTTATCGGCCATCGGCCGCAGTGCCCCTGCGTACAACCTCCTTACAGAGGGTATTTCTGGAATGTTATGAGCTGTCAAGAGCTGACTTTGGGCTTGCCAGCTCTCAGCTCGAGGTAGACAGCTGAAATATGCTGAATTTCTTTTTTTCTTCTTTCTGTAACTCTCTAAAAAGGTCACTTCTCAAAGAAGGAAAGCAAGACAGCATTGTAGGATTGTAGACTTTGGTGTGAAGGTTAATTGGGGGAAGTTCAACTTGGCTATGAAGTCTTTGTCTTTCTCTCGCACTTCACTTTTTGGTTTTCATACAGACCTACAGAAATCTATATTCTTCAATTGAGGATACATTTTCTTAATGAAGGCTTCTCCCATTTTATTTTTTGCTTGTAGTTGATCTTGTCCTTAGCATCAATGATATCTGACAGATGGTCAGTTTGTTTCCTTTTGATAGCTCTTATATATTTTTTTATTTCTTTGTTTTTATGATTTATTGATGAGTATTTCCTCTCATTTTAATCCTTTCTTCCTTTCTTCTCAACTAAGGCATTAACTTGGTTTACATTCATGTTTTCAAGGGCTGATCCAGGATAACGTTTTCAGAGGGTTCACCCAGGTAGATTTTAACAACTAAGGCAAAGCCCCCTGAGGGGTGGGTGGGATGGGGATCAGTTCTGGAGGGGGAGGGTTACCCCCTTTCCTCCAGAAGCTGAACCTTTTAATTAATTAATTGACTTGTGTGGGAAAATTACGCGCCAAGACCAGGAATCGAACCCAGGTCCTCTGGTGAACTGTACCAGTGCACTGCCATCTGAGCTATCTGGGCGACCCTGACCAAGCAGGCAATTTTCCCACACATAAAATTACCACTCTCCCTCTGCTTCCGGGGCACTTGCTGCCAATCATAGGAGCCCCCCCACACGCAGAAATCACAGGGCTATCCAATGAAGGCCTACATGTTGACCCATTTAGACAGCTAACTAAGGGATGGGAGGCGTTGAAAATAACAAATAAAAAGCAGCAGGCAAAACAAGGTAAATTAAAAAGATAAATAAAGGCTCTTGGTTCAGGCTTGGCTAGGTCTTGGCTGTAAGGGAAGGGGCCAGCAATTCCATCCCTCAGTGCTCCACCAGCTCCAGGCACATCTGGGAGTATCACCAATGCCCGTCTGATCTCACAATTGTCACGTAGCTTCCTTCACACGGGTTAAGGAGAGGGAGAGAGAGGAAGAGAGGAAGAGAGTGAAAAAATGGTGGCACATTGTCTTCGACCAAATACACTCTCCAATTCTACCCCGTTTGTCACTTCCCTACCAGCCGGTCAGAAAGGTGGGGCACCCGATGTGGCTCATAATAACAATTGACCTTTCCATAAGGAGATTGCCAAAGCAACACTTTTCGTTGCAGAATAGTTAATGTTCTATTTCTTTCCCCATAAATAAAGGGCATTGTCTTCCATTCTCATCCACAAAGACAGAGCCTCCAATATGGGGAACACCCGGCCCATCTCAATATGACACCATGCAGCTTTAGGGAAGTGTGTGTAAACATGGTGGTGTAACTCAAAGATAAAGGAAAACCAATAAAGGCACGAGTCTTTCCCACAACTGAACCGACATTTAATACGTGTGACACTCAAACAGGGCTCATGTGCACCACCTAAGCTATTGGCATCTCTCCATTCTTTGCACAACCGTAGCAATATGTTGCCTTTGATTCCTTTGCTACATGTTGTACTCTATATCCGAGCTTCCTCAACAGGAAACGTTTCCTTCATCCCTTTGGCATTCAATCTAACATGTTTTACTAACCTCAAATTAACCCTTGCCTACCTCAGGGAGAAGCATACTTTGTCTTGAGAGACAAATTCAGTCACTTGCTCGAGAAAACAACTGAGGATGAACATTGTCATATCCGACACTCGGATGAAGAAGAAGGAGCTTGCAGGGAGGTTGATGAATCCACCTCACAGCAGTTGGTGGAGATTGTCACAGCAGCAGAGAATGGAGGAAATGTTTGTGCTGAATTGGATCAGCTTCCTGAATCAGAGCATGATGAAGAAATCTTGGAGGTAATGGTAAAGAATCCATCATTTGCATTTCTCCAGAAAATCTACCACAACAATGTTACTCTTATGTGGCTTTTCACAAATTGATTTGTTTTAAAATCTCAAGAAAACTTTGACTTTGTTTAACTTAATTTGAGTCCAATAAGCTGGATTTTATATATGATAAATCAGTTGACTTTGCCTGTTTAGTGTTCCACTCTGACCATTTGTCTCATGACATCTGAGTAGTGTAGGGCAAGATGCCCCCGATTGGGAATGATGGGGCGAGATGATCCCCACCCCTATGCATGATAGTATAGCCAGCATAGGGCGTAGAAAAACAATAATTATTCAAATGAACAGGATTATAAATAAATAATTGACATATGTGGGGAAATTACAATTAATCGACATATGTTAGATGCTCCTATGGTTGGCAGCTAGTGCCCCCGGAAGCATTGACGGAAAAAGAGTGGCAATTGGGAAAAGTGTGGGGAAATTGCATGCTCGGTCAGGGTCACCCAGATAGCTCAGGTGGCAGAGCACTGGTTCACCAGAGGACCTGAGTTTGATTCCTGGTCTGGCCATGTAATTTTCCCACATATGTCTATAATCCTGCTCATATATATGTGTGTGTGTGTGTGTGTATATATATATATATATATATATATATATATATATATATATATATATATGTATGTATGTATGTATGTATGTATGTATGTATGTATATATATATATCCACGATATCCATTTTTCCGTTCTCCAACCTATAGCTTTGTCTTTAAAAAACTCAACGTTTCGGCCAGCAACCCAGCGTGCGCTGAGCCTCCACTAGCCTTCATAAAGAGAAGTTCCCTTATTCACCTCCTCCCAGATATACCTGGGGGGAGGGGTGGGCCTATTCTATCAACCAATCACAAAGCTGTGTTGCGAGACCTCGTGACCATAGACCCATGCTCGGCTTATGTTGCAAGTGTTTTGTGTGTCTTTGAGCGGTGTATTGTGTTTTGTTGTCCATGTTGCCTGTGTCGGCTATGTCCCACTTTGTCTTTGTCCTCCTCCCAGCATCGGTGTCTCTCTGGTGTATTTATGCATGAGAGGTCCGTATGCCTGTGGTAACGCCACAGTCTCCTCTGTCAATGGTGCCCTCGTTTGGCCAGTGTGCCAGGCCTCCAGTATTCGCCTCCTGGCCCGGTTCGGGGATGCTGCCAGCACGTTCACATTGTCCCATAGAGGAACATGGCCCGCCCTTATTCCATGCTTGGCGATAGCAGATCTTTCTGGGTGATTACACTCAAAGGCCTTGTGGTGTTCATTAATGCGCTGGCCTAAGGTTCTTCCAGTCTCGCCTATGTATTCTCCACCACAGTCACATGGACTGTGCCATGGGTATCTCAAAGGATTGGCAGGATTTTGAGACCGGTCGGGGTGAGGGTTAACTACCAACCTATATACACCTTGAGACGTGCACTGACCAAGGTCAAAGACAAAAGACTAAAGAATGATTGCACAGGTGTGGTATACACCATTGACCAGGAATGAGCGGGAAATATATATATATATTGACCAGGAAATATATATATATATATATATATATATATATATATATATATATATATATATATATATATATATATATATATATATGTATATATATATGTATATATGTATATATGTATATATGTGTATATATATATATATATATATATATATATATATATATATATATATATATATATATATATATATATATATATATATAATGTATACACACACACACACACACACACATAATGGAGCCTGGTGTTGGCTTAGCGGTTAGGGTGCCAGCTTGGGATCCTAGAATCCTGGGTTCGAATGCCGGTCGATAGCTGAATTAATGCCGGGGGGGGGGGGGGGGGGGGGGGTTGACTCAGCCTGTCACTTTTCCGAGGTCGGCAAATTGAGTACCAGTTTACAGGTAATTCCCTGTGTGTCGCAAGAGGCGACTAACAGGGTTGGCGGCAGGAAGGGCATCCAGCCATAAAACATTGCTTCAAAAAGGGGACCACGTTGCCTGAAAAAGGCCAACACCTGCTCTGTGGGGAAAAATGGCCTCTAAAGGTGGTTCATATATATACATAATGCATATGCGTCCTTCGCCCCCTCCCCTCCCCCTCCACTTACAGCATGCTTGAGTTGTCAGTATGCTCATTCTCCTTAATAAGGTCATCCAACATGTGACACATTCTTTCTCTTGCTTATATGCACTGGGTGAAAGTGCCTGTGTAAACAAGATTATATGGATACAACTCGGTCCTTTACGAGTATTTTTTGTACAAAGTTCCTGTTCACGTGAAATGTGGATAAGCTGGCTTATAGTCCTTCCTCGGGATCCTCGTCACTACAACGCCCAAAATATCAGCTGATTATGGTGTTCAAACAATGTTTGGCCAACTACATGGTTTGACATCAGCTACTTTACATACACTTCGTAATTTATTTACATTTTCGCATGATGAAAAGACGTCTGGAACATTCGGAATCCGACTCCATTCTCTTATTAAAACAGTAACCAACCAAACCACCCATCTCTGTTCTGGCCCCACTCAGAATCAGAAATCCCTCGATCAACCAGAGCTCAAGCACATTTACATATTATAAAATCAAAGGCATAAGTATGCCACTGCAATATAATGATGAACGGAATTCATGTTTGATTGCTCTCTAAGCTCAAAAATCGAGTCAGTTGCAAAGAACAGTTCTGCAATAGCAGACTATTTTTGTCTGGTTGTCCAACAATTGATGCTCTCACAATCAGGGAATTCTATTTTACCCTGTGTCGGGAAGGGATTTCATATTGCCCCAAGCTCTCCAGACAGGCAACTTCACCTGACCTTGCTCTATCATCCCAGACTCAAATCACTAATATACTCTTTACTTGTTCATTCTGAAATGATGTATTATCATGCTCCTGGAGAAGAAGGTGAATCAGACTCGGCAACGGTTGCTCGAGTGAGATGTGCATGGAAGAAGTTTCGGGAACTGAGTGGCGTACTGACGAGGAGGGGGGTGTCATTGAAGCTGAAGGGAAAGGTGTATGCTGCATGTGTGAGAAGTGTTATGAATTATGGGAGCGAGACATGGGTAATGAACGTAGAGCAGCAACGAAGGCTGGAAAGGGTGGAAATGCGAATGGTTCGACGGATGTGCGGAGTATCGTTGAGAGAGAGGAAGACAAATGAAGAATTGCGAAAGATGATGGGAATGGAGCCTGTGATTGATGCTGTGAAGAGGAACAGGTTGAGATGGTTTGGTCATGTGTTGAGGAAGGATGAAAGTGACTGGTTGAGAAGAGTGATGGAAATGAAGTGTAGAAGGAAGTAGAGGACGGGGAAGACCGAGAAAGACTTGGCTAAAGGTGGTGGAAGAAGAAATGCGGGCATGGGGGTTAACAAGGAGAGATGCAGAAAATAGGGCAAGATGGAGAAGATTGTCATGGGGACCGCAAGGCTAACCCCCGCTCTAGCAGGGAAAATGGCCTTAAAATGCCTGTTGTTGTTGTTTGCTCCTGCATTTTACTGCGTATCTGTATGACATTATCCAATGACCATTCAACACTTTAAAAAATTCGTGATGAATTGCCATTTTACATTTAAGACATCGATGCGATACACGTGCTTTGAAATCGTTTTTTGCTGCATTCGTTCATCATCTCTACATACATGTTACCAAAATTGATTGGGTTCCTAAACAGGTCTTATTCTAAGGTTCCTAGTACATTATTATGTAACTTACCTTCCATCATTTACATTATCTCTTTCAGACAATATCTCCGACAATTTCCCATGAAATCTGATGAGACTTCCATCAGAACGCGTTAAACCTTTTGTTCATGGTTGACTCACCGCTACAAACATGGTCTCTGTCCAAATTTGCTACTTGACGTTGTAAGGTTCCTCCACCGAAATACCTCAAACTCAATGTCCATAGTAGCTGCAATTCTCGGCTTGAGTTGAGGGATCATACTTAGGCTGACATCACTCATCCCAAACTAAACTTAGCCAAAACAAAGTTTAAATGTTATTCCATGTGAGGCCTTGTACTTTGCAGTGATTTTGAAATTCGATTTGTAATGAGAGACTAACGTATCATCATTATTTATGTTTCCAGGTTAATAATAATTTTTTACTTGTTTTCGTCAATAGAGGAGGTGGTACATGTGTTTAATTGAAGGATATTAACGTGCACCATTGCATTGAAAACAATGACGCTGTGACACAATTGACAAATTAACAAGGTACACCAGATTTAGATCTGAGGCTGTAGTGTCATGTGGAAAGTTATTCAAGCATGACACCAACTTTCCCATCAAACCGTGTGATTTCAACACGTATTGCGAAAAAAAAGTCGTTTCAAAATAGTTAGTAATTGTAAACACGTGAAAAGATTCGAGGATTGTTTGCAATCGTTTAGCAACCTTTACCGAATAATTAACACGATCATTATTGGGATGAATCCATATTTCTGTGGCCTGGCAATGGAGTGTGTGCATGTCAGGGTATCCTTTGCAGATGATAGTTTTGCAACGTTTAAGCTCTCTCCTCCTTGCCTTTTTGTCACTATACTTGCACCCTGTTATATATTTTGACAATCACTCATCAACTGAAGTAAGATTCTCTGCAAATGGTTCTTCAATCTGAGTAAGCCAACAGGAATCGAGACAAAACTACCAAGAGATATAATTGATATAACTTAATTTTTTTTTGTCAGCTGACAAAGGAGAAGAGAAGCCTCCATGATTTATAAAGTATGAGTATATCTAACCTTCCCAACATACATAATATGTTGATGGCATCTCGTATATATGAATATATGAATGAATGAATGATCGTTTTAAGGCCATTTCTCTCCGCTAGAGTGGGGGTTGGCCTTGCGGGCCCCATGACAATCATGGTTCCCTGTTTGAGGCAATGTTTTTATGGCCGGATGCCCTTCCTGAAGCCAAACTTTAGTCGCTTCTTACGATGCACAGGGATACGGGATCATTCATCCCAGCAAGCTGGTACTCGATTTGCCGACCTCGGAAGGATGACAGGCTGAGTCAACCCCCCTGGCGTAAATTCAGCGATCGACCGGGATTCGAACCCAGGATCCTGGGATCCCAAGCCGGCACCCTAACCGCTAAGCTCGTATGCATGCTTAAAATCTTCCCTTTCCGGATTTTTATGCAGGGCTCCTAATGGAGCTGCCACTCACACACACATGAACATACTGACGAAACAAACACTTCATAGAGCCACTGAGCTTGGGGGAAGTGCCGTCACTTCCCAGGACATTCTGGGTACTCGTGACGTCACAACAATGGCGTCGCTTTTCTCACCGTACTCAGTGGGGTATTTTCCGAGGATGAATTTCCTTCTCCCCATGGATGCCAACCGGTGGTTGACTGTCCGTACTCTATCGTTTTAAATTCTGAGCGTCAAGCAAGGAAGCAGCACGTACCATTTTTAAAGTCTTTGTTATGACTCGACCGGTGTTTGAACCACCGACCTCCTACACTCAGAGCGGACGCTATAACCATTACAACACCGAGTCTGGTTCAGTTTGGTACGGTTTGAATAACAACATAAGGCAATGTCGGATTAACACCGATTGTACTTGTACTTTACTCCACTGGCTAAGACAAGATTATAAACTGACTACAAAAGGAGCCAAACTAAAAATCGATGGACGACTTTCGTGTGAATTCACAGCCTATGTACGAACACATTAAAATGTGCCTCCGCAACATTGGGCTTCCAACGGTTTAAAATAAATAAATCACATTTCAACAAAATGGTTGTCAGTTTATTGGTTCTGAGCATACTGCGTAACTCATCATCACTGTGACCAAAAATTGGTCTGCAGTATTCACAATTCATTAACTCTGCTCTTTCTCGCCTCTGAACTATCTAGCCTGGGTATGAATCTTGGCCCAGCTAAAAACTGGCATCCTGGTGTTTCACAGGCAAAGTGATTCATCAACGCGTGTGCCATTCCTCGGATGAACGTTAAGTTGCCAGCTTGGGTTGGTGGAAACGTTAAAGATCCCACTGTGGCCTCCGGGAAGAGTTGGCGATCTATGAGTGTCTCCAGGACCCTGGCCAAATTCCAAATTCCTGCTCTATCCTACAGGGGGGCACTGAATCAGCAGCACAGCTGTGCCTCCAATAAATTAACTACCCACAGCCATGTGATATATACTAAAGAAGAACTCTGTTTTGTCTTTCCTGAGCCTTGCCTGGAGTCAAATGAAAGAATCGGCATCTGATCTATCAAGGAAAAGCTCCAGGTTTTAGCCTCCTCACCTGCCATAGACTTTGGTTCATATTGTATTACATCTGTCGAAACTAAAGGGCACACCACCATACTTCAAATACTTCACAGGTAAATTGCTATATCCACTATTCTTGGTGAATAATTGAGCTCTTTATCCATACGAACCTCACCCATCACTGATTCAAAGTGGGATCTTTAGAGAACCTATAAAGTGTAGTTGGAAATGAAGCAAAAGTCGACTGCACACTGTTTACTACAAAATGAAAATACCACAACACTTCAGGGTAAAAAGCTAATCAGCACGTGTACTACGACTGACGTTTTCCACTATCTTGTCACCATGATAGTTTGACCTGTTTGATATTCCCATCTGAGCACATAGCTTACGTGATACTGCGGTGCCAGATTAAAAACTTTACATTCCATATAATGTGTTAGTTTATCCATTGTCTACTCTCATCCTTATATTCCATGCAGACGTTTCCTATTATTTCCTTGTAGTTGTGTAACGTATACATAAGCTCCTCCGTAAACCTGAGATTGCTGTGGGAAAGAAAATGTGAGGATGTTGTTTGTTTACAGACCAAGGACAAGCATGTTGCCTTGCTGGATGTCGTTTTCAAATATTTATCAAAGTATTGAAAGAACATTTGCACACATGTTTCCTTTTTCACTCTATGAGATTGGCCTTTTTTGTATACTAAGTCGAGGCTCGTGGAAGAGGTTACACATAGAACACATAATAAAGGGAGCGGGAGACGAGAGGGGGAGAGAGGGGGAGAGAGGGGGGGGGGGGGGGGGGAAGCGAAGCACAACAACAGTAGAAAACAACAGCATCAGGAGATCTGTGGAAGGGAGAGCGCTGGGGCGGGGTACACGGGATAAACAAGATGGACACTACAGGGACTTTCAGGAAAGAAAAACAGGGAATTTTGACGGAGGTTAATCTGGCGTGAATTAACGGGGGTAGAAAAGATCAAGGTTCTGGATGGGGGAAGATAAGAGATGGCGGTGAACAGCTGTTTTAAAGACCTGGAGGGAGGAGTGGGATTGAAGAGAGTGAGGGAGTTTGTTCCAGAGGCAGGAGAAAAGAGGAATGAAAGAGTGAAGGTGAGCAGAGAGTTGATTTTGGCAGTTTAACCATAAGAGGGTTGCTGGCAGATCTTGTGCATCTTTCAGGAATATTTGGGGGACAGAGCACAGAGCAGGGGGAGCAAGGCCGGAGAAGAGTCCGTAGAAGATAGCAAGACCACCAACCTGCTTCATTAATATCAAATACAATTGAACAAATATCAAATAATATCAAATATAATTACATTTAAGTAAATGTTAGCTCTTTCACGAGCCTCGATTAAGTATACAAAAAAAAAAAAAAAAAACCACAGCAATGACACAATCCTACTTCCTGTTTCCCTTTCATCAATCTCTGTTCTTTCCCACTCAACTTCCATCTTTAATTTTGACCTTTTCACTTTGACGTTCATCTTCTTCCATTAATTTTCTTGATCTAATTCTAAATCAAAGAAGACTTGTAAACAAAAACAATAGCAACTCTTTGTATCCATAAAACTTCCTGGTACGATTTGACTCGATATTACAAATGCTTCGTAGTATTCCTGGCTTATGTGCAGGTGTAAGTATTTGAGGGGACTCGTTGAAAAGGTACAGCAGTGCATCAGTGTACTTTCATTGCCTTTTTTTTTTCCCCCACAATTGATTTTATTCCTTCAATTCAAATAGGTTACAAAATGTGATGACTTGGTTCTTTTTGGCCTTGCTTACGGTGAGACTATTGCACTCAGCGATGCGTGTGCTGTTGTTGTCTGCAGCCTTGTTTGCGCATGCAGTAAGTGATGTCAAGGCAGGTGTAGACTAATTACATGGAGATGCTGTCACTGCCATTTTTCTTCCAAAATAGCACGGTAGTCGTTACACCATCACACGGGAAAGAACATCTCATCCCAACCCTGCTACCTGACCCACATGCTCGCTCCAGAAAGTTATTTTGAAACGGCGTGCCCTATTTTTTTGGCGCAATTGAAGGATTTCTTTTTCTCCATTGCTTTGTTTTTCGAAGTGAAGGCTCCCGAAAGACATCCACTTAGTCGCAGGCCTGTTTCTCTCTGCCTTTCAAACACTGCAGCAGACGAGGGGCAGCCCGTTCCACTCAATTAAGGCTCACTCTGTCAGTCCTACTGGGCACCTCAAAAACCTGCAAAAGGGTTTTTACATCTTGTACTTTGTTCAAACGCTGCTTTCAGGAGGAGGAGGAGGAGGATGCGGGGCTGTCATAGGAAGATTCTTTCTTTTTGCATATGACAGGGCGGGCCTGTCAATCTGTTTACAGCAAGATTGCAGCAGGAATATCAAAAACACTTGGAAGGTTGCATGAACATTCGGCTGCCTCTGCCGAGCTCACTTCAAATCTGAATAGGCAAGCTTGTCTTGCCCTTCAGCTTCTCTTATTAATATTTATTTTCTTTCAACTTTTGCATTCCTTTTTTTTTTTTTTTTTTTAGCACATCTTCTGAAGTGTGAAGTATAGAGATGGTTGTCAGTTGCATCTTTGCTAACTTCAAACTTTGCACTGCCACATTTTTTGAAGTGAATATAAAGTGAATGGCAGACGTTTAGAAAGCTGCATGATGCAACCTGTAACCACACCCTGTGTTATTATTCGGTGGAAAATGAAAATGTTGAGAAATGCACTGATTTCTTTTTCTACTGGCTGGATAAATAATTGGTGCAGCCGACATACTTGTTTTTAGGCAATCGCGGTGTTACAAGTGGACATTTAGTAAAACTTGGATTGACCAAGTGAAAACCATGCTGAAGAAAACTTTCAAGAGTGCAAAATACGTCAACTCGTGTCATACCAATGATATACTTCCCGCCATCTATTGAGGAAGAGTACGTATTGTTATAGATGAACTGTGGAGAAGATGAACAAGTGGAAGGAATGTATGGAGGCAAAAGGTCTCAAGGTGAATATCGGAAAGACAAAGGTGATGGCAAGTGGTAAAGCATGTGGTGAGGTGGAAAGAACTGGGAAGTGGCCGTGTGCTGCGTGCAGGAAGCGTGTCGGAGTGAACTCCATTCAATGTACAATGTGCGCTGAGTGGGTTCATAAAAAATGTAGTGGTCTGAGAGGGTCATTAACCAGTGTGGCAGCTACATTCAAGTGTAAGGTGTGCACAGAGGGAGCTGCAGATGGAGGAAATGTTGAGTTGGATCTTGGAGATGGCATGAAGCTGGAAGGTGTGAAATCATTTTGCTACCTAGGAGACATGCTGAATGGAGAAGGTGGATCAGACTCGGCAACGGTTGCTCGAGTGAGATGTGCATGGAAGAAGTTTCGGGAACTGAGTGGCGTGCAAGGTGAAGGGAAAGTTGTATGCTGCATGTGTTAGAAGTGTTATGTTTTATGGGAGCGAGACATGGGTAATGAACGTAGAGCAGCAACGAAGGCTGGAAATGGTGGACATATGAATGGTTCGGTGGATGTGTGGAGTATCGTTGAGCGAGAGGAAGACAAATGATGAATTGCGAAAGATGATGGGAATAGAGCCTGTGATGGATGCTGTGAAGAGAAACAGGTTGAGATGGTTTGGTCATGTGTTGAGGAAGGATGAAAGTGACTGGTTGAGAAGAGTGATGGAAATGAATGTAGAAGGAAGTAGAGGACTGGGAAGACCAAGAAAGACTTGGCTAAAGGTGATGGAAGAAGAAATGCGGGCAAGGGGCTTAACAAGGGGAGATGTAGAAAATAGGGCAAGATGGAGAAGATTGTCATGGGGCCCGCAAGGCTAACCCCCGCTCCAGCAGGGAAAATGGCCTTAAAATTCCTGTTGTTCCTGTTGTTGTTGTTGTGTATATATTTATATATACACACATACAGTCGGACCCTGCTATTCATGGGGGATACTCTCCTGGAAAATCCACGAATAGCGAAACCTGAGAATAGCGAAACATGCGAATAGCGGGGCATTGTTTCAGTGGAAAAATGGGGGATAGTGTCCCGAGTCGCAAAAATCCGCCAATGGAGAGGAACAAACCGCGAACGGTGAGGCAAAATCCGCCAATGGTGACGCAAATCCCGAGAATGTCGACGATAATCCGCGAAGGTCGATGAAAGTCCCAGAAATGGAGACAAAACCCGCGAATGGCGGCGATAATTAATCAGCGAAGTTCGATGAAAATCCGCGAAGGTCGATGAAAGCCCCGGAAATGGAGACAAAACCCGCGAATGGCGGGGATAATCAGCGAAGGTCGATGAAAATCCGCGAAGGTCGATGAAAGCCCCGGAAATGGAGGCAAAACCCGTGAATGGTGGGGATAATCAGCGAAGGTCGATGAAAATCCGCGAAGGTTGATGAAAGTCCCGGAAATGGAGACAAAACCGACGAATGGCGGCGATAATCCGCGAAGGTCGATGAAAATCCCGTGAATGTATGCCATGGCATTGTTTCAATGGGGAAAAGGGGGATACGTTATGGGTTCCTGGCGGTTCCTGATTCATAGAGGAAATTTTTTAAAGTTTAAAATGTTTTCGACCGCAAATGCACATGATTTAGAAAATGCTTACAAAAAAAACAAAAAAACAACAACACCAGGTACCATTTCCAATTTATTGAAGGAATGTGCTTTCAGTTTATTAAAAGTGCTTAACCATACCGTACCGTGAAAGAAAAAAATAAAAAAAACACCATCATGTACCGTTTATAAAAAATGTATTTTACAAAAACACGCAACTTTCAAATGATGATGGTGATGATTTAAAATCCCAAGAATTCCAAGAACTTTGAGGGCAACCCAAATGATGGTGCAGCAAAATCGTGCACTGAGGGAGAGCCAGGAGAGATAGGAGAAGGTGAAGACGCTGGTGAGAATGCTGGTGAGGACGCTGAGAGGAACACTGGAGATGGTGCTGGTGATCTTGAGGTGGAGGGAGCAGGGCTGAAGAAATGGGTGATGGGTGATAATCCGCCTGACACATTGCCCATCATTTCGATGCAGCTCTTTGTCCAGTATCAGCAAATCATCCAAGCCCCTCTTGAACTTGAAGTACCTCTCCATGACTGAGTCAGCATCTTCCAACTTGTCGACAATCTCCCGCGTGTCCTGCAGCAACTCGCCCAGCAACTGGACTGTGAGGTTAGACCTCGGTACCTCTGCCTCATTATTGCCTGCCTCCTCCTCCTCCTCCTCCTCCTCCTCCTCCTCCTCCTCAGAAACCTTTGGAATGGCGTCCAACTCATCCTCGATGAGCGGGTTTAGGGAATGGTTCAGCATCATGGTTTTCAGCATGAAGTCCCTCGTCTGCGTGTTGTCCTCTCCATATTTTGAGAGTCTTTTCCATCCTTTCCATGTGGTCATTCCGGACATGGGTGACCACCTTCGTATATAGGGTGACCACATGAATAGGGGTGACCACATGGGCCCAGGCACATCACTTTCTTCTGCCTCTTGGTAGTCGACGCATCTCCGGTACTGGTCTTGCGTTTGGGAGCCATTATTGAATGATGAGCAGAGCGAGTCAAAACCACAGGTCGAAGCAACGGGATGAGAAAAATGATGGAGATGGAGGACACAATCTGTATTTATATGTACGATTTGTGGGTATATGCGGAAGCCCATTGTTTGTGGGGGATGATATCGGATGATGCCGTATTGAGCCTATCTGCTAATTTCAATAATATATTTAATGAAGCGTTTGCATTCAATAATTCGCGGGGTTGACATGTTTTCGTAGCTGATGGAACATCCCCCGAAGCGTTTTCATTCTGTAACATCTCTGATGATGCTTTACCATACATTGGAAACTGTAATCGATTTAATGAAGTGTTTTCATCATATAATTCGCGGAGTTTACTTCTTTACACATCTGGTGTAATATCCCGCGAAGCTCGCTTATAGTGCGGCTAAAATTCGCGCCCGCGAAAGCCTTGGAAACGCAAATCACACAGCAGTGAATGTATCGTACTGTACAGTATATGCAGGTCATGCTCACGGCTTGTACAACATGTTTTTTTGGCTCACGCTTGTACAAAATGTTTTTTTTTTGCTCACGGCTTGTACAGTGTTTCTTTTTGGCTCACGCTTGTACAAGATGTTTTTTTTGGCTCACGGCTTGTACAAGATGTTTTTTTTTTGCTCACGGCTTGTACAATGTTTCTTTTTGGCTCACGCTTGTACAAAATGTTTTTTTTGGCTCACGGCTTGTACAAGATGTTTTTTTTGGCTGACGGCTTGTACAAGATGTTTTTTTTTTGCTCACGGCTTGTACAATGTTTCTTTTTGGCTCACGCTTGTACAAAATGTTTTTTTTGGCTCACGCTTGTACAAGATGTTTTTTTTGGCTCACGCTTGTACAAGATGTTTTTTTTGGCTCACGCTTGTACAAGATGTTTTTTTGGGCTCACGCTTGTACAATATGTTTTTTTTGGCTCACGCTTGTACAAGATGTTTTTTTTGGCTCACGGCTTGTACAAGATGTTTTTTTTTTGCGTACGTCCACCTGCTTTTTGTATGGCTGGTAAAAGATTGGTTTTATAAATGTGTCAAGCTAGCGGCTCGTGAATTTTTTTTTTGCGCCCTTGAAAAACTGCAAATTTGCGGAATATGGCTGCGAATGGGGGGGGGGGGCCCAAATTTCGCGGAACACAGCCGAGAAAAGAAAAACACCCCGCAAATATGTCCCGAGCTTTTACTCGGGACATTTTTACCGAATGGAGAAACATGTCACATTTTATCAACCGCCAATACGCGGATTCAGCGAATAGTGGGCTCCGACTGTATGTGTATAATATATATATATATGGTATCTGTAATCTGGTTCTCCAACCTGATGAGCGGACAACATGACGTCATCGCCATGCACGTCCGCCTTGCCTGCAAAGTTCCAGAGGAACCATCTAGCAGTGCGTCATTACGGATTATAAATACAGATACTGTCACAAGTGCATGCAAAACTCACAGTTACCGACCTGGTTTCGCCCTTGTTGGGGCTTCATCAGGGCAACGCAGTGAGGCTTTCCAACGCAGTGAGGCAGTGAGTCGCATAGTGACTGATATATATATATATATATATATATATATATATATATATAATGGTATCTGTAATCTGGTTCTCCAACCTAATGAGCGGACAACATGACGTCATCGCCATGCACGTCCGCCTTGCCTGCAAAGCTCCAGAGGAACCATCTAGCAGTGCGTCATTACGGATTATAAATTCAGATACTGTCACATGTGCATGCAAAACTCAGTTACCGACCTGGTTTCGCCGGTAACGAAGGTCGGTAACTGTGAGTTTTGCATGCACTTGTGACAGTATCTGAATTTATAATCCGTAATGACGCACTGCTAGATGGTTCCTCTGGAGCTTTGCAGGCAATGCGGACATGCATGGCGATGACGTCATGTTGTCCGCTCATTAGGTTGGAGAACCAGATTACAGATACCATTATTAGTAACTCCCAACCGCAACCAGGTCGACTCCATATGATGAGTGGATACCAGAGATAACGTTACCGTGTGGCAGGCGGTGCTTATCGCTCCCAGCAAGGTGCAGCAGCAGCTGTATGGGACACCTTGCTGGCGGTTCTCCACTGATGATATGAAGGTCGCATAGTGACTGATATATATATATATACATATACATACATATATACATACATACATACATACATACATACATACATACATACATACATACATACATACATACATACATCTATCTATAATTCCACTAATCTCTGTCTGTGTGTGTGTGTGTGTGTGTGTGTGTGTGTATGCGACCGCTGTTTCTCGACAACTACCGGTCCGATATACTTGAAACTTGCCAGGTATATTGCTGGGGACCCGAGGATGTGCCTTTTCAAGGTTTCATATTAATCGGACAATTACTTACCGAGCTATGTCCAAAAAACGATTCGACCAATCAGAGAGCAGCGAGCTATCGCGTGTGCCGAACGTGGCGAACACACTCTGCCTCGGACGGCACATTTGAGAGCGTATTCATTTATTTCACGTTGGCAAACTATGTTGGCGTTAAACTATGTTTTAAAACTAATTAAAAACTACTTTGCGATTCATCGTAACTGCGATTCGTAACTGCCGTTCGCTTTGGCTTTGCGAATGGACCAAACCATTTCATGTAAATAGAGGGGGGGATTGTCACCGTACTCGCAAGCCGTTCGCTTTGGACCAAACCATTTCATGTAAATAGAGGGGGGGGGATATAATTTTAGATATAGATATAGTACGGGCATGCCCTAGTACATATAACACAGTTTGTGTGTGTGTGTAATGTTACCGGTAGACTCCTAAACGGAGAGGCTCACGTACTTGATATTTGGCACAAACATGGCCATTGAGCCTGGGAAGAACAGGGTCGACCTAAAAATTTATTTCATAATATTTTAAAACCATATTTTTACCTCAGCGCATTTCAGCGAGGCATATTATGACCGGAATGGCAGAGCAGTGCGCTGATTCGCTCAGAGCGATCACGTGATGTTACTTGCCGCCATTAACTCAGTTACGCGTTCGCACGTATTTCAGAGCGAAAAGCGATTCCGTTTTTTCACATTTCAGCGAGGAATATTGCCATTCACACCACATTGGTTTTTTTCCCTTTCATCTTTAGATCCATATTTTTTGCCATAACGTAGCGCATTATGGCTCTCTCGAGCTCAAGTTAGCCAATCACCTGGGAGCATGAGGCCACGTTGGCCACGCCCACGACACGAGGCAGAGTTGCAATCGATCGCTCAGAGCGATCACGTGATGTTCCTTGCCGCGCGATTGCATTTTTTCACATTTCAGCGAGGAACATTGCCATTCATACCACATAGGTTTTTTTTTCTTTCATCTTTAGATCCATATTCTGAATCGGTGGCAGAGCAGCGCGCTGATTCGACGATTCGCGTGCCCTCCCACCTCCCCTCCCCCTCCCCCCATCTCCTCCCCTCCCCCCTCCCCCTCCCCCCTCTCCTCCCCTCCCCCCCTCCCCCCTCTCCTCCCCTCCCCCCTCCCCCCTCTCCTCCCCTCCCCCTCCCCCTCCCCCCTCTTCTCCCTCACGTTTATACACGGAATGCCGGGTACTTCACCCCCTCTTCTCCCCTCCCCCCTCTCCTCCCCTCCCCCCTCTCCTCCCCTCCCCCCTTCTCCTCCCCTCCCCCTCCCCCTCTTCTCTCCTCCCCCTCCCCCTCTTCTCTCCTCCCCCCTCTTCTCCCCTCCCCCCTCTTCTCCCCTCCCCCCTCTTCTCCCCTCCCCCCCTCTTCTCCCCTCCCCCCCACTTCTCCCCTCCCCCCCTCTTCTCCCCTCCCCCCTCTTCTCCCCTCCCCCCTCTTCTCCCCTCCCCTACCTCTCCCCTCCCCTTCCCCCTCCCCCTCCCCCATCACCCTCCCCCTCCCCATCACCCTCCCCCTCCCCCATCACCCTCCCCCTCCCCCATCACTCTCCCCCTCCCCCCCTCTCCTCCCCTCCCCCCTCTCCTCCCCTCCCCCCTTCTCCTCCCCTCCCCCCTTCTCCTCCCCTCCCCCTTCCCCCTCCCCCCTCTTCTCTCCTCCCCCCCCTCTTCTCCCCTCCCCCCTCTTCTCCCTCCCCCCTCTTCTCCCCCCCCCGCCTCTTCTCCCCTCCCTTCCCCCCCTCCTCCCCTCCCCCCCGTTCCCCTTCCCTCCCCTTCCCTATATATATATATTTGTTGTTGTTGTTGTGTATATATATATGTTGTTGTTGTTGTTGTTGTTGTTGTTGTTGTTGATATATATATATATATATATATATATATATATATATATAGGAACATCCACGGAAGGGAGGATGTGGTGTATGGATAGAGTGTACCATTCTGGATGGCATAGGGATTTGCTTGTCCGAGTAAGAGTTAGGAAGAAAGATGAGAATGAAGAGTGCGTATATGAACAACGTATTTATTGCAATCTACTTAAATGACAACGCTACGATAAACTTTTGAAAAATGAATGGATTTGTAATAGGAATCGGCATAGCACCACTCTGGGCTTGCTGTCGCCTTTGACTGTCCAATCAGCGGACGGCTTGCTTCGCCTTCGCCCAGCAGATGCCAAAACGATGGCGTCGTAAGATGGCGTCGTATCGGCAGTTAATCGGATGCTTTTGGGCCCCAACGTCGGCTAATTCAGATTTTTCGAGTATGCCTGTACGCGATAAACAAAGAGCGCGGTTCGTAGATCGTAAATCCATTAGTGCCGTGGGCATCGGGTCACTGGGTGCGGCGTAAAAGGGATAACAAAGTCGAGTCCTTACGCTATTATTATTATTATATATATATATATATATATATATATATATATATATATATATATATATATATATATATATATATATTATTGCGGATCTCCGACGTCAGCTCTCCCCTTATCAAGGGGGGTTTAATCCCCTTGTCCTTTTATCTGGCGACGCGAGTCCTGAAAGTTATAACATCCTTCCCGGCGTTAGGGAGGGTTTGTTAGGCCTAGGGATTCGCTACTACATAAGTACCAACGCCGACCGGAAACGAGGGAATAACACCCGCTCGAATCACGGATATGGATGGAATATTGCCGAGCGGATAGCAATCCGCGACCCGAGCTGTTAACAGTTGACTAGACCCGATTGTAGCGGTTCCGAATCGTGCCCCGCTTACCCAATTAGAGAAAAGACTGATGCGATCGGATGGAGAGGAAACCAGGAAAATAGGAAGAACAGATGGGTTTATTAATTATGTACAAAGAGAAGAGGAAACGAAAGAAATGTACAAGAAAGAAAGAGGAAGGAAAAGTACACAGGGCAGTCTTAATTACAGTCTTAATTTATTCCCTGGACAAACGGGCCCGTCTCACATACAGACACTCACACGGGGATTGCAGATGGTAGGGTGGAAGGTCACCAGCGCGTCCAGGCTCCAGTCCGGCTCTGGTCCAGGCGATGAAAAACCCGGCAGGCAGCTCGTATTGTAACGTAGCGCGAACGGACAATTAGAATGACGGGGGGAAGGCTGGTGTACTGGTGTACGTAATATTCGCACGACTCGCGCCAAGCGCTCCTCCCAAATGTCCTGCTTTTAAATACCAATGCCAGCGAGCCCTCTTTGCACAGTCCTTTCAACCACGATCAGTTCTTTATCACGCTGCAAATGGTGCCAGTCCTGTTCAACCACGATCAAGCGCATATACTCTCGAGTCCTTGGTAATCATGACAGTCCTTAGCGAGAGTCCTTCCGAAGGGCTTTGTGCACTGGCTTTTATAAGTCAAGCCAGCGATCGCTCGGCCAGCCCCAACCACACCCTGTCAGGCGATGTCACTCCAGCCCTGGTTGGTTGGTTATCACTTACCGGCCCCGCCCTGACGGCTGGGTGACGTGGCCACACCTCCCTGGTGCTCCACCCCATTTTTCCGGGCTTCACCTCGTGGCCTATGGCGGCGTTGAGCAAGCTCATGGGCAGCGAAGGCTGCTGCTGCTGGCCAAGGAGCGTACCAAATTGAGAGGGGCCATGGGGCACAGACTGGGGAGCGCGCTTAATGGCGTCTGCAAAATGAACGAAAGGGGCCTACTCTTATTTGATTGATGCAACGCAGATTCAACTATTGGAAAATGGCCTTATCTAACACATACTAAGAAATAACTGATGTCCTATGGTGACCTACGTGTTGCTTGTGGCCTATCTATGGGGTGCTACCTTTAACCTTTAATGATGTGATATTTACAAGAAGTGTGGGTTCTCAAAACTGCAACAATATATATATGTATATACATATATATATATATATATATATATATATATAGAGAGAGACAGAGACAGAGACAGAGACAGAGACAGAGAGAGAGAGAGAGAGAGAGAGATGGATAGATAGATAGATAGATAGATATCGATCTATATAGATATAGATCTAGATAGATCTAGATCTAGATAGATCTAGATCTAGATAGATCTAGATATAGATCTAGATAGATATAGAGATATATATATACAGTGATCCCTCGTTTATCGCGGGGGTTACGTTCCAGAACCCCCCGCGATAGACGAAAATCCGCGAAGTAGCGACCATATTTTTATTTTTTTATTTATATATATTTTAAAGCTTTATGACCCTCCCCACACTCTTATTAACCTTTCTCACACTCTTATTAACCTTTCCCATACTCTTATAAACACTTCCTATACTCTTAAACACTTTTTACACTCTTAAACATACGTAATTTTAACAACATATAAAATTCTAATGGGTACTCACCATTGAAGATACTGTAGCGACTCATGGGTTCCCCAAGCAAAACCAGCATCAGAATCTCCTTGCTCCAGCCGGTGACGTCACCGGATCAGGCGGGGATCCCCGGCGCCAGAGTGGCTGGTCACGTGACCGCCAAAGCGTGCCGCGCGTGCGGGTATAATCAGCTACACCTGTTGATCACGTGACCGCCAAAGCACGCCACGCTTGAGAGGCGTGGCTTTCGGTTTCTGGTTGTGCTTTATAATGCAGCCCGATAAACGGGCTTTTCAGTGTTCCCGAGTTGGTTTTGAGAATAAATATCTTCTCGGACGAGTTTGTGTCTTGCCCGTCATTTCGTCCGTATCAAGAGCCCCGGCTCTTCAATACTACAACTTGCGTGATGAAGATGATGATGAATTAGCTGTGCAGTACTGATGACGATGAAGGTGATGACGATGATGAATGTACTGCACAGCCAGAAAGAGCATTACAGTTACCCATTACGTGGGTAACTAGCGCAAGTGGAAGCTGCCGCATCTGCGTTTTCCATACGCATGACTCTTTGTGTCTTTGTCTACTCTTCTACTGTACACTATGTACAGTATTTTATTTCTTGTAATATGTTTTAATTACTGTATTTTTCTTATTTTTTTACGTTTTTTAATTTTTTAGGCTAGTAAATGCTTATTTTACCACAAAAAATATTTAAAATAATAGTATATAAAAATACATTTATACCGCAAAATCCCGCGATATAGCGAAAAATCCGCGATATAATTTTACATATACTAGCGAGAAAAACCCGCGATGTACCGAAGCCGCGAAAAGTGAACCGCGATATAGCGAGGGATGACTGTATATATATATATGTATGTATGTATGTATGTATGTATGTATGTATGTATGTATATATGTATGTATGTATGTATGTATGTATGTATGTATGTATATAGATAGATATAGATATATTATATATTTTATATATATATATATATATATAAATATATATATGGGTCGGAATTTTGAACGAGGTACATTTGGGCCTCCCAGGGGTCCAAATTTTTTTGGGGGAATAGCTAAATATCACCTTGATATCCTTAAAGCCCTAAGCCTGGGCTATCAAACGCAGCCAAACTGACACCGATCGGCCCAGAGGTTCCGTTTTTATTCATGGTCAAAGTTTCCCTTCCTTGTTAGCATAACGTAAGAGACCAAAATAAGGTCTCTTTGTAAACATTCCGTCACAAATGCTTCATTTCTGCATTTAAACATATAAGCAAAGTACCAAACATAGGCAAGACATATATCTACTTGTGTTTTAAGTTTCAAGTTCCTACTCAAACTGTATGCTGGTTTATGTACCGACAAATATTGGCTATTTTTCAGTTGTTTTCACCCAAACCTGTGTTTTTTAAATTGCACTCTTGACAAGTTTCTGTCATTTTGCAAATATACTTAATAGAACCTCCAAAAAGCACTCAGGTACTCTACAATACATGTGTTAATTAACTGGAAAATTTGCAGTTTGGGCGTCCGCGTTATCTATGGTTGTGTCTTGAAAATAGCTCAATATCAATTGAGAAATAAATCTCTTACGTTATGGTAATACCACAAGCCAACAAATCATTCTAGCTACTAACAAAATGGATTTATTTCCATACAACCATCAAAAATCAGAAGGATATTGTTCCTCCAGCAAACGAAACTTGCAATAAAGTACTAATCATACCTTTTTTATATACAAAATAGCAGTCCACTTGTCATGTGTCCTTTTTTTCTCCTAATTGCTATTCAAGCTATTTAAATACCCACTCAAACATCTCAAACTCGACTCGGATGGCAATAGACTCGGATGGCAATACGGATGGGAAAAGACTCGGATGGCAATACCGAGATGGCAATATCGGATGGCAATATCGGATGGCATCTTCGGATGGGAAAAGACTCGGATGGCAATACAATTGACACTGTCATAAGAGATTTATATCGTGGCGTCACGTAAGAGACCGTTATCGGAGAAATACAATATTAGGCCCCTAAATCCAAAAATACATCATGAAACAGCTCATAAATACACTCAAAGCACTCTCAGGCTATGGATCGTTTGTTTCCATATGATATTTGTAAATATGGACATGTATGAAGTACTACAGTCAATGATGAACTGATAATTGACACCAAATTTAGAGGGACTGACAGCAAGATCTTGATGTGACACCCATCAAAACCAGTTGGCAGTCATCCAACACAGCTCATTACAACCAAATACAACATATATTCTTGTTGAATACAATAATTAAGACATGTACAAAGCTTATGCGGGACTGCGGGTCTTTGTTTAATGTTCCGATAAACCTCTCGTACGTTACGATTTACGGGTCTCGTACGTGACGCTGTACAAACTCGCACGCCATTGGCGGCCATAAAACGAGAACGACTCACGGCGATTTTGGCAAGTACTTTCACATGTTCCTACGAATTAATCTCAAAATAAACCAGGTCTTGAGGATCTATGGCATCCTGGACAAGTACTTACGAGACCATGGGGTCCAACGCCGATCTCACGTATGATATTTTTTTGGATTTCTCCGGCCAGACCGACGACTAACTTTCGCCAAACTTTTTGTTTCGCGCGGCGAGTAACTCGCTGAATACCCGGATGTAAACGCCGGGTAACAGGAAGTACCCGTATGTCGGCATTTCACGCCACAAGTTTTCGATCTCTTACGTTATGGAGGAACGCTCTTCTTCCCGAAGATGCTGTTTCGGCTAGTTTTGCGTACTTAACGCACCAGGAGCGACCCGATCTTTTGAAATGGCATAGAATTCAAGCTAATGTGATGGTCTGATGGTATATTTCACTTCGATATGCACTTACCTGGCTTACAGGGAGCATGACCGGTGCGTAACGTAAGAGACCGTTATGGTTTCTAAATTCACACTCAAGCTTGTTGTGTCTCAGAGAAACAAAGGAGGTCAATGATTTTTACAGAGTTAATACATACGTATAAGTGCTGTTTGTTGCGCCCTACAGAAGAACTATGGAACACCCTGATATGTGTAAAACAGGGCTTATATAAATATCTCTTACGTTACGGTTCATCTGCTTCATCCTATATGAGGAGGAGCTGTGACTCAGGAACTGACATGAGTAACACAAAAACACATTCAGTAGAGTAGTTATATAGAGCTACTTTTATTCCAGCTGTGAAAAGTATCTGAAAAAGGCTTTTATAATGAATGCATGGCTTTGAAGGGTAACGAAATACGAAAAAAAATGCCCTTTTTCACCATTTTTTGAGGTTCAGAGGCTTATAACATGTAGATAATTGATAAAAAGTATATAAAACTATACATTTTCTGAAAGCCGTGATTGTGTTCTACAAGATGACACCTGAATGTACTAATTCAGAACATTGGGACAAAGTTATATAGGTTTAAAGCAATCAATGTGTGTTTTTTGGGATTTGTACCTCGTTCAAAATTCTGACCCATATATATAAATATATTTCATTGAAGAGTGTGTGTGTGTGTGTGTGTGTGTGTGTGTGTGTGTGTGTGTGTGTGTGTGTGTGTGTGTGTGTGTGTGTGTGTGTGTGTGTGTGTGTGTGTGTGTGTATAAAGCACGAAATAGTGCATATATATATATACACACACTAGCCGAATGTACCCCGCGTTGCCCGGGTTCTTTTTGAATGAATTTACTTCTATAATTTAGCTTTTACTCGCGGCTGTAGAAGATTGACTACTACAATTCAGCTCAGCTTTTAATTGCGAAATGGGCCCAGCCCGGCCGAGCCGGCCTCGACCTGCTTCGCCACCGAGCCTATTACCTTCCCGGGGCCCGTCCCGACATTTTTTGTTTTTTTGTGTCGGATACCCGACAGAGGTTTCCTCCTATCTTTCACCGTTCAGGAGATTAGCGCGAGCAGACAAACAAACAAAAACTTTATTTTATATAAATATATATATATATACAGTCACGTGAAAAAGTAAGTACACCCCATGTAAAGTTTTGACTTTTTCAACACATTTCAACATACAGCTATTTGATCTTCATTTCAACAATATTGAGAGATAAAGGTGCTAAAATATAACAAATATCATGAAACATTTACATTTTGTAGTCCATTGTATAATTTAAATAAACATAAATGCAAATTTCGCATGTGGAAAAAGTAAGTACACCCCTACATTTATCACTACTTCAAATACCTAAAATTAGAATCAGGTGCACCAGCTCAGGTGCAAATGATTAGAACATCGTCAGAGAGGATCTTGGAGGAACCTGTCTTTTTTAAACCTCAGACATTTAGTTTGGTTTGCTCTTTGTTGTTGAAGTGTGCGGCGTCCCCATGCCTAGATCAGAAGAGCTCTCCAAGGCCTTCAGAAAGAAGGGTATAGATGCCTATGAGTCTGGGAAGGGATTTAAAAAGATCTTCAAACAATTTGAAATCAATCATTCGACTGTCCGGAAGATCATCTACAAGTGGAGAAGATTCCAAACAACTGCCAACTTGTTCAGGCCAGGCCGCCCCAGCAAGTTCAGCCCGAGAGCAGACCGCAAGATGCTGAAAGAAGTCTCTAAGAACCCCAGAATGTCATCATGGGACCTACAGGTAGCTCTTGCCACTGTTGATTCAAAGTGCACGAGTCTACCATTAGAAAGAGGCTGCACAAATTTGATCTACATGGGAGGTGTGCCAGGAGGAAACCTTTGCTGTCCAGAAAGAACATCAGGGCAACACTTAAAGTTTGCCAATGAACACCTCGGCAAAGACCACCACTTCTGGAACAATGTGCTCTGGACAGATGAGTCAAAGGTAGAGCTATTTGGCCACAGTACCAGTACCAGAAGACATGTTTGGCGAAAACCAAAGACAGCATTTGACCACAAGAACCTGATACCAACTGTAAAGCATGCTGGTGGAAATATTATGGTTTGGGGCAGCTTTGCTGCATCAGGGCCTGGGCAGCTCACCATCATAGAATTTACTATGAATTCTTCATTGTACCAGAGGCTGCTTGAGGATAATGTGAGGCCATCTGTCGGAGAGTTGAAGCTCAACCGAAGGTGGACCTTGCAACATGACAATGACCCTAAACATACCAGTAAATCCACCAAGGAATGGCTGAAAAGAAAGAAATGGAGGGTTCTGGAATGGCCAAGTAAAAGCCCAGATCTAAAACCTATCGAGATGTTATGGGGAGATTTGAAATGAGCTGTGCATGCAAGAAACCCCTCAAACATCGCACAGCTGAAAGAATTCTGCATGGAGGAGTGGGCAAAAATTTCTCCCAGTCGATGTCAGAGACTGGTAGACAGTTATAAGAAACGCCTACTTGAGGTTGTTTCTGCCAAAGGGGGCAATACCACCTATTAGAGCCAAGGGTGTACTTACTTTTTCCACATGCGAAATTAGCATTTATGTTTATTTAAATTATACAATGGACTACAAAATGTAAATGTTTCATGATATTTGTTATATTATATCACCTTTATCTATCAATATTGTTGAAATGAAGATCAAATAGCTGTATGTTGAAATATGTTGAAAAAGTCAAAACTTTACATGGGGTGTACTTACTTTTTCACGTGACTGTGTGTATGTATGTATATATATATATATATACATATACATATTTATATATATATATATATATATATATACATATTTATATATACTAGGGCATTGCCCGTACGTGGGTGCCCGTTCCTTGCTAAAAAAAAAAAAAAACGCTACCCGTACGCGATTATTTTAGTGTTAATGGCCAATTATTCAATTAGCGCCAACGTATTTTGGCTGTTTGCAATTTAATCGCAAGGAAAAGTAGAAAGAGAAGAGGGAAAAAAAGAAAAGCCTTGCCTTGCTGCAAACATCTGCTGCAAACAACAACAACAGTGAAGTCTTCATTGTCCGGAAGTTGGCATATCGCAGTTACGATTATTTTAGTGTTAATGCCCAATTATTCAATTAGCGCCAACGTATTTTGGCTTTTTGCAATTTAATCGCAAGGCAAAGTAGAAAGAGAAGAGGGAAAAAAAGAAAAGCCTTGCCTTGCTGCAAACAGCTGCTGCAAACAACAACAACAGGGAAGGCTTCACTGTCCGGAAGTTGGCATATCGCAGTTACGATTTTTTTAGTGTTAATGGCCAATTATTCAATTAGCGCCAACGTATTTTGGCTGTTTGCAATTTAATCGCAAGGAAAAGTAGAAAGAGAAGAGGGAAAAAAAGAAAAGCCTTGCATTAACGCATTAACGCTTGCATTGCATTAACGGTTCGGCACACGTGATAGCTCGCTGCTCTCTGATTGGTTGAAGCGTTTTTTGGACATAGCTCGGTAAGTACTTCTCCGATTAATTTAAAACCTTGAAAAGGCACATCCTCGGGTCCCCAGCAATATACCTGGCAAGTTTCAAGTATATCGGACCCGTGGTTGTCGAGAAACAGCGGTCACAGACAAACACACAGACACACAGACACACAGACACACAGAGATTGCTGGAATTATAGATATATATATATATATATATATATATATATACATACACACACTGTATATATATATATATATATATATATATATATATATATATATATATATCACCCTAGTTTTAAGGATAAAATTCATTAATTTAATTTAGTGCATTAGCATTTCACTACCTTACTTGATAATATGTCAAACCTGCCATCAAATAGACTTGACCAGTTGCATCTATGATGTGTGTGCTTTCTGGGCCAGTTGGACTGGTCAAGTCTATTGAAGGACTCCTATGGAACTATCGTATGCGATGTAATACCGTATCCGCCTTTTGACACATCAATAATGCCTCTTGGGCCACCAGTTAACGGTGACCGGCCGTGATGGAAGGAATTTAATTTAAATTACAGATTCGGATGAAATGGTGGCTTAAAATTATGCATTATATTAGCCAATTGATTAACTATTTAAAATTTTTATGATGATTATTTATTTATTTTCATTATTAATTATTTATTTATTTTATTTCTCATCTGGGCAATATCCCAGGCACCTTTTGAGCTGGGAAGCTAATATTTGGACATGACAGTGACCAAGTGATGTGGCTATAAAGGATATTTTTGATTTATTGATTAATCATTTAATTGATTAATTTATTCATTGATTAATAAATAAATTATTACATTTTTTATTAATGACTTTTAAAATTAAATTTCTAAAAGATACATCTTCGGATGAAGCACTAGTCACTAGTGGTTTAGTTGTGCTATTAGCCAATTCATTAAGAAAATATTTTACGATAACCTTTTGTTGATTTTAATTATCCAATTAATCAATGAATTATTGCGCACCTCTCCCTCCAAAAACAGTCTCTATGAGCTGCATGGTGGTATTGCCGGGCGCCAGAGGCGCCCCGGCAATGCCGCGCTGTAGGATATTTAATTATTTGGCATGGGGGCGGTGTACTTTGAAAGTATCTGTACTTTGAATGTATCTGTACTTGTTTATATGTTTATTGGTTTTGTTGATGTTTATCACTGGCTTCAGCTTAATTGAAAATCAAAGTGAGATCTCAGCTCTATAATTATTTATGACGATTATGTTTATTAGCAACAAGCTTTGCTGATGAATTCATTATCAGCAGTCATTGGGGATTGTTTAAAAGCCTATGTAAATCACAAGTGATGGTATTCCTTTTGTGCAAGAATCATTGCTCGACAATCCACAGCATATTTACATTTGCAGGGGACGTTGAGGCGAAACGTGACTCATTTCATTGAAAGCGAAATAAAAGATAACCGGAAAGAACATGTTCGAAGTGAGGCCATAAAACTCGCTCATGGATTTAAGGGATCAGTGCTATCATTTAAGAAGCAATAATTGCACTATTGAAGGCTGCAAGTGGTTAAGCCATGTGGATCTGTTATTAGAGTGCCATAAGATTGAGGGAATTCATGAATTTTACCACATTTCCCTTTTTTTGGATACCTAGTCGAAGCTCGTGAAAGAGCTGGTACTGGCACACTGAAAGGTACAGGACACAAGTAACAGTGGAGATAGAGGGGAAACACCAACAATAAAGTTGAAGACTTCAGGACACGACAGCACACAAGTAACAGGAGAGATCGAGGGGAAACACCAACAATAAAGTTGAAGACCTCAGGACACAACAGCACACAAGTAACAATAGAGATAGAGGGGAAATACCAACCATAAAGTTGAAGACTTCAGGACACAACAGCCCACAAGTAACAGTAGAGACAGAGGGGAAACACCAACAACTAGAACGCCACTCAGTAGAGCGCATACTCCCCTCGTGGGTTTAGTTGGAATAATACGTTTTGTTTAACATCCCCTCTCCCCAAAACAATAAATGAAAAAGAAAGTAAGCCCTAACTGTCAGAGAATTAATTTTGATATATCTCGGAATTAGAGGAGAAAAACATCATTTAAGAATAAGAATAAAAGCTCCAATGCAGTAAAACAGAAAAAAATCTAGATATCGAAGGGAAACACCAACAATGAAGTTGAAGACATCAGGACACAACAGCACACAAGTAACAGTAGAGATAGAGGGGAAACACCAACAATAATGTTGAAGGCCAAGATGGAGAGGGACTTGGACAAACCAACTGTAGGTGAGGCAGGAAGGGATGCATAGGGTGCACAAGATGGATACAGAAGGACACTATCAGGAGGGAAAACGAGAAATTTGGAAGGAGGAGGGATTGGATGAGTTAACGAAGGTAGAAAAGATGATGGTTTTGGATTGGGGACGATCTGAGATGGTGGTGAACATCTTATCTTGAAGACCTGCGGGGAAGAATGAGATTGAAGTACATGTGGAAGTTGCCAGTCTGTTTATACCCCCGTACTCCATGAAAACCAAATAATCGTTTTTATAAATGCCGGATTTATACTATTCGATGTTCATTGTTTTTATCACCTTTTAATGACAAAGTTTGACTTCTCATAAACCAAACTTGGCGAATTGCCAGTGACGTAAGGAAATTGGTGTAAATGGTAAGCATTTTCAGGGAGTTTATTTGCTTAATCTGCTCAAATCCAGAAGGTGGATTATGCTGGCTTATAGTATTGCACAGTGAAACTTTTTTGTTTGACTTGCCGAAGGTTTTTTTTGTTGTTGAAAATAACAGAGCATTATACTTATCTTAGCCAAACACTTTGCCTGTCCCTGCTGCTCTGGCTTTTGTAGAGAACCCACAATCAACCCGGTTAGCCTCAATTTGTAGCCATAAATCGCAGATCCCTTTCATCCAATGCCCAAGAAAACAGGTCTCGTGGAACGGCGTGAGGAGCAACGGTAGGAAAACCCTTGAAAAGTATTTCATGGGAGTCTGGGGACAATCACAGTTTCTTTACCCCAGCCTTTATGAAACAACCTTGGAGAGTCCTACTACCCCCTTGCTGGCCTTGCCATGGCCACTGTTTGAGCTGTTACAGAACTATGCCTGCCACAGTCGTTTGCTGGGCCAAAATGATTTCATTCACAGCATATCTCATGGGAGCTTTGCTTTGCCTGGGGTGATGGGAGGAGGGTTGTGGTTTCTTTGGAGCAGATGCAGACAATAGGCTGCCAGCAGGTAGTCAGCTCACCAATACACTTTTCTCATCATGCTTCACTTTCTATGTGTTTGACAGACGTTCCTCATTCATTCCGCGTTTGAGCGAAGCGGATGTTCATACTGAGTTGGTATCATCTTGGCATGTGTTGGGTGCTTGCTGCTTTTAGATGGAGTGTCTCGAGTCAAATGGCATTGAGGTGAGGGAAGGAGAGACAGCATCACTGCAAAGCTCTGAATCCTCCAAGGTGTGCTTATGTATGGTTGTCCCTTCATTCATTTCACCTCCCTCCCTCAAAGAAGTCTTTCTCACATTATTCAATCAAACTGTGTCACCTGGATGTGCAGAATTTCTCATGCTTATTCCCATAAACCTATCATTTCTCAGTGAAGGGCACAAAGCACAAACACCTTCAGCTGCAGTATGTTTTATATGTATTATATAGCAGTTTATACAAATTTTTAAAAGTGCACTTTTCGTGTGTGTGTGTGTGTGTGTGTGTGTGTGTGTGTGTGTGTGTGTGTGTGTGTGTATGTATGTGTGTGTGTGTGTGTGTGTGTGTGTGTGTGTGTGTGTGTGCATGCATGTCGTTGGTTGATAGCGATTCGTGATTAAGTGTGACGATTCATGGATCAAGTTGTGAAGTTTTCTTGTTTCTCAAAGTTTTGTTCCAAGTGCTCTTTCCAGGATCCTCACTGAGCCCCTGGATGTCCTACAACTGTAGTTTGTTTGTAGTAATATTCCCTGGGATGGGCTTGAAGATCTCCCTAAGGTTCTTTATCATTCCCATTGCTCCAACAATTCACTCGTGCAAATGTGGCACTCTTCAGCTTCCAGGATCTTTTGACTTCATTTTGGAGATCGTGTTACTTGGTCATACATACATATATATATGAATGAATGAATGAATATATATATATATATATATATATATATATATATATATATATATATATATATATATATATATATATATATATATATATATATATATATAATCACACGTGATACTTGGTCATTGAAAATCATTCCAAACAGGAAACGTACTCTTTTTAAGGATGTCATCTCATCATCTCTCATCTATCGTCTTCGGGCCTAATGGCCCATAAGGCTGCATTGCGTGCTCTCCATTCTGCCTATTGGCCTGCCTTCATTCCATGATCCCCATCCTTTCTCTTTTCTTTTTTTTCCCACTGTTCTCCTCCAGGTTGTTCGAGGACATCCTACTTTCCTTCTTCCTTCAGGCTTCCATGACAGTGCTGTCATTCAGTTGTTATCATCTTTCATTTGTAGCACATGCCCAACCCATTTCCATATTCTGGTCTTCACTTCATCAGTGATCATACTGTCCACAAACCTGATGTTATCATCCTCCGAGATTTGGACCGTTGGTGGTCCAGAAACCCTGGTCACATTTTGAAGAACGATACCTGCAACAAACAACTAAGTTCATGATTATTCTTTGATGCAAAACAAAACATAATTACTCGTAAATAGATGTAACCGCTTCAACGCGCACAGACATCACGTGATACGCAACAGGGTGAGGTGCATCACTTGATATGGATTGGGGTGAGCTTGCTTACTGTGATGCACGCATTTGTCTTTGCATTAGTTCAGTTCATTGTGAATTAGACACCCTGATATGACAGGATATCGTGAGACAGAAAATTTGCGCTGTACGCCTGTATTTTGTATCTGGAAATTCGATGAAATTCACAGACAACTTGTCAAAGAATGTGGCACCGACGCAATTGACAGAAGAACCATCGGCAGAATAAACAAGCAGTTTGATGAAACCGGCAGCATTCTTCCAAAACAGTCACCAGGTAGACCTCATACTGTTCGAACTGAGGAAAGCAGAGCGGTCATTCAACAACAACTCGACAGTAACACACCATTATCAACTCGTCGTTTATCAAACGTCACCAACACAAGCCGATCATCGATTCGAAGAATACTAAAAGATCTTAATGCGAAACCATGCATACCCAGATTAATTCACCAACTATCTAAGGATGATTTTGACAGGCGCATTGAGGCATGTGAGACATTGCTTGGGTTAATGGGTATGGACAATGATTTGCAGAACAGGATCTTGTGGTCAGATGAATCCATGTTTACTTTATCTGGTTCTGTGAATCGTCATAACAGCGTGATATGGGCATTAGACAGCCCACAATTTACTGTTTGGCATAATGTCCAGTATCAAGCTTGTGTGTCTGTCTGGGCAGGCATTTCTTCTGGTGACATTGCTGGATCAATATTTTTCGAAGAAAATGTGAATGCTGCAAATTACCTTCTAATGTTGGAGCAGCATGTATACTCAGAGGCAAAAGTTATTGTGACATGGAATTTTTTCATTGGTAATCTTGTGAATGAATTTTTGGATTTGAACCAGAGAAAGAGTGTGTTAAAATGGTCGAAAAAACGCAACCAAGCAGTTGTTGTTCGAATTGCACGAAATTTGCAAGAAGCATGACATATTCGAGAAAAATGGCCAGCAATGTTCACTTTAAAAGGCCAGACAACCAGAAGCTTATCATTTCCACTCAATGCAGTCTTAATAAGTGCAAACAACAACAACAACATGCATTTTAAAGGCCATTTTCCCTGCTAGAGTGGGGGTTAGCCTTGCGGTCTCCATGACAATCTTCTCCATCTTGCCCTATTTTCTGCATCTCTCCTTGTTAACCCCCTTGCCCGCATTTCTTCTTCCACCATCTTTAGCCAAGTCTTTCTCGGTCTTCCCCGTCCTCTACTTCCTTCTACATTCATTTCCATCACTCTTCTCAACCAGTCACTTTCATCCTTCCTCAACACATGACCAAACCATCTCAACCTGTTCCTCTTCACAGCATCAATCACAGGCTCTATAACCATCATCTTTCGCAATTCATCATTTGTCTTCCTCTCTCTCAACGATACTCCGCACATCCATCGAACCATTCACGTTTCCACCCTTTCCAACCTTCGTTGCTGCTCTACGTTCATTACCCATGTCTCGCTCCCATAAATCATAACACTTCTCACACATGCAGCATACACCTTTCCCTTCGGCTTCAACGACACTCCCCTCCTCATCAGCACGCCACTCAGTTCCCGAAACGTCTTCCATGCACATCTCACTCTAGCAACCGTTGCCGAGTCTGATCCACCTTCTCCATTCAGCATGTCTCCGAGGTAGCAATATGTTTTCACACCTTCCAGCTTCATGCCATCTCCAAGATCCAACTCAACATTTCCTCCATCTGCAGCTCCCTCTGTGCACACCTTACATTTGAATGTAGCTGCCACACTGGTTAATGACCCTCTCAGACCACTATATTTTTGATGAACCCACTCAGCGCACATTGTACATTGAATGGAGTTCACTCCGACACCCTTCCTGCACACAGCACAGGGCCACTTCCCAGTTCTTTCCACCTCACCACATGCTTTACCACTTGCCATCACCTTTGTCTTTCCGATATTCACCTTCAGACCTTTTGTCTCCATACATTCCTTCCACTTGTTCATCTTTTCCTTCAGTCCATCCATACTTTCTGCAATCAACACCAGATCATCTGCATACAACAACTCCCACGGTAAACCATCCTTTATGTTCTGAGCCAGCACCTCCATCACAGCTACAAATAGTAGTGGACTTAGTACCGACCCCTGATGCACTCCCACCTTCACCTCAAACTCACCACTGTTCCTGTCCTTCGTCCTTACAGCTGTGCGTGCTCTTTTGTACATTGCCATCACTACTCTGATCAACCATTCCTCCACTCCTAACTCCTCAATGCCCATGTCAATACTTTGCGTGGAACCCTATCGAATGCTTTCTCCAGATCAACAAACCCAAGAAACAAGTTCTTCCTCTTCTCCATGTACTTCTCCTGCAACTTCTTCACAATAAAAAGCGCGTCTGTCGTTCCTCTGCCTGGCATAAACCCAAACTGCATTTCATCGATCTTCACTTTCTTCCTTATCCTCCTCTGCAACACCCTTTCCAATACCTTCATTCCATGCTCCAATAACTTTTATCGCTTGGTACGAGCCACACTCCAGAGGGTCACCTTTTCCCCTTGTATAGAGGGACGAGGGTACTCAGTTCCCAATCCACTGGAATGCGGCCCTTCTTTCACCACCAGATTACAGATCTCTGTCATTCTCTTCACCTGGTGTTGGGCTAGTGGCTAGGGTTGCCAGCTTAGGATCCTAGGATCCTGGGTTCGAATCCCGGTCGATCGCTGAATTAACGTCAGGGGGGTTGACTCAGCCTTTCATGAATCCCGGTCGATCGCTGAATTAACGTCAGGGGGGTTGACTCAGCCTTTCATCCTTCCGAGGTCGGCTAATTGAGTACCAGTTCACTGGTAATTCCCTGCTTGTCGTAAAAGGCGACAAACAGGGTTGGCGGCAGGAAGGGCATCCGGCCATAAAAACATTGCTTCAAAAAAGGGGACCAAAAAACAACAACAACCACGGTCCCCGAAAAAGGCCAACCCCCGCTTTGCGGGGAAAAATGGCCTCTAAAAGGTGGTTTTTTTTTGTCATTCTCTTCACATCCCAACTTCCTGCTGCCTTCAACATATCTCCCACAACTCCCGTCGGCCCCTCCCCACTTTTCTACTCTTCATTGCTTTTATCGCTTCCTCAACATCCCTATCAGTTATCTTCTCTGCCGGTCCTAAAACTGGGTTACTCTCCATGTTGCCATCCCATTCATTCTCTGTATTCAACAGCATTTCCCTATATCTTTTCCATCTTCCTTTTAATTCCATCTGGGTCCACAACGATTTGTCCCACTTCATCCTTCAAGCAACTCACCCCCAGCACATCACACCTCTCTTTCGCTATCTGCTTTGCAATCCTGAATACTGCTCTCTGACCCTCT
>NC_136269.1:94982644-94995144 GCF_964187855.1 Myxine glutinosa
TATTGTTACGGAATCGGGTGATGGCACTCCCCTTAGCAAGGGGGGGGGGGGGTTAATCCCCTTGTCTTGTTAAGCTGGCCGTCTCCGTTCCTGGGGATATGACGTCACGCCCGGTCAGCGCTGAATAGGGTATTAGGCCAATCCTTCCTATGACCGAAGTACCAGCGCCTTCCGGTACGCGAGGAAATACTCCCGCCCGAGCCGCAGCGTAATGGATAGATTGCGCCGAGCAAAGCGAACTGCGGCGCGGGCCATTAACAGTGACTAACCCGATTATAAGCGGTTCTGCCGAAATCGCGCCATAGGTACTGAATTGGGAAAAGACAAAGACGATCGGACGAGAATGAAAACCAAGAATAAGGAGGAATAGGTATTTATTAACTAACTATACAAAACCAAAGAAACCAAAAGAGAAACGAAAGCAATATACAGAAGAAGAAGAAGAAGAAGACAGCGCAAATCCTTATACAAGCTTACTTATTCCCACAGGACAATACAAACAGACTCACACGAATAGGGAATTGCAGGCAGGAATGAATGGCTGGAAGGAGAAGGGTCCATGCAGAATGGCAGGGCTGGAAGCGAGCGGCCGCCGACTCCCCGCACTTGGGTTCTCACGGCCGGGCTGCTCGCAGCAGCGCGTCAGGGCTTTACGCGGCTTGGTCTCTCCTGCCTTCCTATGCGTCTTTCAGTGCTCCTTCGTCATCCGCCTCTGAAGCTCTTCTGCCACCTCCCCTCGCTCATCTCTCTCGTACCTTGTACCTGCGTCTCTCTCTCGTACCTCCTTTGGGGGCCTCGCGCCAAGGGTTTTATAATCACCCCTTGGAACCCTCTCGAACTTGCCAGATCTTTCTCACCACGCCCCCTCAAGCCATGCCCACCGAGCTCTGGTTGGTTGGTAAGGGCTCCCTGACTCCACCTTTGATGACGAGGTGGGGCCACGCCCGTGCTTCTGGCGGCTCCTCCCCCTTCTTCTCCGAGATGACCTCGTGCATAATGGAGTTTGGGGCGATGTGGAGCCAGTAAACACCCAATGCAACGGCGGCGAACGCCGCCTTACTGGCACTCTTAGGAGGCCACGGGGATATTGCAAGGGATCCTATCTTATTTGATTTGATGCAACGCAGAGTCAACTATTGGGAACAGGTCCTTAACTGAAACACATAATAATGATATAACTATGAAAAGGGCCTATGATTCGCTACGTGTTGCAATGTGGACTAACTAGGGTGCAATTATTTCAATTAACAGCCAATTAAGGGGAAATGTACACAGGGGTTATTTGTAAGGGAATTTACTACTAAATTTACATGTGAAGGTTCTAAAAACCGCAACAATATATACACAAAGAATTAAGTTAAGCACCCCCCCCGTTTTTTTACAACCTCGCACATTACAAGTTTGTTGTCGTCAAAACAGTGTAATATACCCATGATATTGCTATATTTTCTGGAGAAGTGATATTATGGTCACATAAAAACATAACAATCATGCCGTTTTCAATATTTTATTCTGAATAATTTAAGGTGAAATTTTTTGGGAATTTTAGGCATATTTTCACCTCAATTTAAGTATGGAGCTATAGGTCCATCACGGACAGTGTGGATGACGTTTATGTTTTCTAACGTACAGTCATTGTTCTGAGAAGACCTCTAGCGATCTTTGCGTCAATAACGTGTGTAGGACCCACGTGATCGGATCACTGACTCAACCAATCACTTTTTTTCACTTTGATCACTCAATTTCATCAATGGATAATTGCTAATGTCATACCAATCATTATTTGATCTCACATACCTTAGAATATATGCCAATGTATACATATACACAAAGAATATATATTAGGGGGTGCTTACCTTAATTCGTTGTGTAGGGGTGCTTAACTTAATTCTTTGTGTATACTAAAGTGACAAGAGGGGGAGAGAGAGGGTAGCACAACAACAGCAGAGAACAGTGACATGAGGAGATCTGTGGAAGGGAGAGGGATGGGGCTGGGTACACAGGATAAACAAGATGGCTGGGTACACGGGTGGATTAAAGGGGGCAGAAAATATCAAGGGTTTGGATTGGGGAAGATAAGTGGTCGACAGCTGCTTTAAAGACCTGGAGGGAGGAGTGGGACTGAAGAGAGTGTGGGAGTTTGTTCCAGAGCCGGGAGAAAAGAGGAATGACAAAGTGACACTGCAATGAGTGAGTGTACTTGTTACATTTCATGCCCGCAAAAGCCGCGAATGCGTGAAACATAGGGCCGTGGATATATAAGCAGGTTGCATCTTGTTAACCGCAAATATGCTGGTCTGTGAATGTCGGGGTTTCACGGTATATGCATAAACACTGCGTGGGGTATAGTGTTCTTTGAACTCTCTAGTTAAAGTCGTTGGTATGTTTGAACCGCCAACCTTCCAGACTCAAAGCTGACACTCTAATCAATACACCACTGAGTCTGGTATAGTACTAAGAAGTTCTTTCTCTCTCTGTCTCTCTCTCTCTCTCTCTCTCTGTCTCTGTCTCTCTGTCTCTCTGTCTCTCTGTCGCCGCGCTGGGTGCGGTGTCGTGGCGTCTGTTCGTGTCTTGGCATTGTAGCTCCGTGCTCGTGGTTTGTATCTTTACCCTCCCCTTCCCTCTTCTCACCTTTGTTCCGTCTTTTGTGTGTCACCCTTCCACGTTATCATCCCTCCCCCCCTCTTGAGAATGAGAAAGTGAGAGAGCACACGTGGTGAGACCGGTAAAGATTCCCCCTTAGGGCGGTTCCCTCTTCGGGTTTTTTTCGCCTCGTGTTACAAATCATAATACTTTTTCCGTTTCTTTTTTCGTAAATATTTTTATTTTTCGTTTGTTTACTGGAGCTTTTTGGCTTCATTAACCCTTTATACATTTATCCTTTGTTTAAACGTGTAAACGATGGCGGATAGCTCTCGTTACACGTCTCTTGAAGCGCTAACCCGGAAGCATGGGTTAGTTTGCTCACCTCCGTCGGGAATCGATGTGGAGGCCATTATCCTTGCGGTCGGAGAGTTAATCGGTTTGGATAATGTAAAAGCGGCTTCTCGCATGAATAAACGCGTGGTAATCTTTGTTTCCACAGTGCCCATGGTTGCTCAAATAGTCGTGCACGGGCTCTTCTTTACTCCCGACGTGTTTGTTCAGGTATGTCCACTCGACACGCCGGCAGTTCGGGTTTCTCTCTCTAACGCTCCTCCGTTCCTTAAGAACAAAGACCTGGTTACTGAACTAAACAAACTTGGTTCTGTTGTCTCTTCAGTTACTATGGTTCCTGTACGAAGAAAAAATAACCGTTTAAAAACACGTCATGTCCTTTCGTCGTTTTGTTTATATGATCTTACCGCGTGGTGTAACCTCTTTAAATGCGGTATTGCCCTTTAAGGTCGAAGGTCACACTTATCGGGTCTTTGTCTCCACAGAGTCTCTAGTTTGTTTTGAGTGTGGTCAATATGGTCATTTAAAAGACTCGTGCCCGAAAAAGTCCACAGATAGAGTCACTAGCCTGAATGGTGATGAACAGCAAGGCTCTACTGAGATCGTTGTCGATGATGTAAACAATATGGGTGGTGCTGATGCAAACCCCATTGTAGACAAACAGAGAACCAGGAAAAGAACCCTCCCACCTTCTAGCGACCTCAACGAGCCTGATAATAAGGTCTTGGCCGGTCCTCCAACCTTCGCTCAAGTGGTTAGTGAAGGTTATGGTGGAGCGCGACCTCCCCCTCAGCAGTTTCCTCCAATTGAGGAAATTCCTCAACCTCCCCCGCCTTCAGAATACTCTGAGGGTAATGTGATAAATGCTGAAAATGTATGTGTTGGCCAGACAGCACCTGAGTCTCTCCAGTGTTCTGAGGGTAAACCTCCATGTGAGGTTGAGCCTCCATGTTTGTCCCCTGCTGAAGCTTGTGTTGATTGTGCCACCCCTCCCTCTGTGGGGAGTGGTGAGTGTGTTGGAACTAGTGATCTGTCTGTGGAATCCTCCATTGAGGCAGCTCAGCCTTGTCAAGCTCATGGTCAGCAGGGTGATAGTGCTGAAGTCTCAGATTTTCGCGTCGATGAGCCCGTTGCCTCGGCAATGGACTCTCAATGCAATGATTGTGACTCTGATGGGGGTTCTTCCGTTGCCTCACTGAGTGATGGTGAGGCCGACTTCTCATCGGAGCATGTCTCTGGAGGCTCTGTCCCTCCTGCTGAAATCGTGGATTTCCTACAAAAAACTTACCGTAAAAAGCGTGTGAAAATCTGCGATTTCTTCGTTGATACTCACGCCTTCATTAGTGGGGCTCAGGAAGTTGTACAACAATCTGTGGCCCTTCATATTTCTGATCAATCACTGAAAAGACTGAAGAGGTACCTTGTCACAGCAAGGAAAGAATTAAACCTGTAATGGCTGTGTTGCTGCCTATGTTTCTATGAACATAGCAAGCTTGAACATTAATGGTGGGCGCAGTCAGCTGCGTCGGTCCCAAACTGTGCAATTAGCCAGGAGGGAAAAGTTGATGTACTTTTATTGCAAGAAACTCGTGCCACTGCAGACTGCATGGCTGATTGGCAGCAACAGCTGATTGGCACTTGGTTTTTTAGTAATACAGATTCTGTGAGTGCGGGTATTGCTTTTTTTGTCAGTTCACGTTTGTCTGTCTACCCCCCCATCTTTAAGGAAATCGTACCAGGCTATCTAGCCTCTGTAGAGCTTGAATACAATCGGCAACGATTTATGTTTGTTAACGTCTATGCTCCAAGCGATAGCACAGATAGAGGAACTTTTTAAAATCAGTCCTTTAATTTCCTGAGACACCTCACTTCTGATACATTGTTGTGCTTAGGGGGTGACTTTAACTGTACTTTAAACCCAACTTTAGATAGGAACAGTGCAGAGCCACATTCAGCTTCAAGTAGGCCTCTTTCCAGTATAATTTCGCGGCATGACCTCAACGATGTATGGCGGCAACAACACCCAAACCTGCAGCAATTTAGCTGGTGTCGGGTTTTACTAAATCATCTTTCACTTGCTCGTCTTGATAAATTTTATATTCCTAACTCTGCTGTCAATCTTGTGACATATACGGCTATTGTCCCTTCAGGCTTCTCTGACCATTCTTTGGTAAAACTGTGCTTTTCTTTTCCTCGTTTCAAACACCGCACCCTGTATTGGTCCTTTAACACCTCACTTCTGAGTGATTCTTTCTTTAAATCATCCTTTGTGGTTTTTTGGGACAAGATTGTGTATTTCCAACATCGTTTCCTAAATCTCTGTCAGTGGTGGGACTATGCTAAAGCGCAGATCCGTGTTTTCTGTCAGCAATACAAAACCAATTGCTCTCAAAGTAAACAATTATGTATTGATGCCTTGAAACAAGAAATTCTACGATTGCAGGAAGGTGCTGAGGTTCTCAGTGATGAAAGACGGTGTCAACTCCTCTTTGAAAAACAAACTCTGCTTAAGGAATTAATTCAAGAAAATGGTATTGGTGCCTTAGTCAGGCTGAGAGTGAATGGTTTACTGTCGTCAGACACATGTTGTAAAGATTTCTTTAAGTTTGAGAAGACGACGAAGGCGAGCCAGCAAATGCTTAGTCTTCGGGCTAGTGATGGGCATATTCTTAGTGATAATACGGAGATTGTTCATTTTGTTCGGTCTTATTTTGAGAATGTGTTTTCCTTTAAGCCCAATGATGTGCCTGCAATGCAGAAAATACGACCAATTTACCGCAGATAGATGAGCATCAACGGCATGTCTTGGATGAGAACATTACTCTCGGTGAACTTAAAACTGCGCTCGATGGCCTTGCTGATCATAAGGCTCCTGGTTTTGATGGGCTACCAGCTGAATTTTATAAAACCTTTTGGGACATGCTTGGTCCTGCTTTGCACTCAGTGTTTTTATACAGTCTGCGTGAGGGATTGTTACCCCTTAGCTGTCGGCGTGCAGTTGTTTGCCTTATCCCTAAGAAAAACGACCTGCAATTGATACAGAATTGGCGTCCAATCTCTCTTCTCTGCACAGATTACAAGATTTTTGCCAAAATGCTAGCTAACCGTGTAAAGACTGTTCTAAGCACAGTTATACATCAGGATCAATCGTACTGTGTTATGCACAGATCTATGCACGATAACATTTTTTTGGTACGAGACCTGTGGGATTTGTGTGCATTTCAACAACAACATACCGGTCTCTTTTTTATTGACCAAGAAAAGGCTTTTGACTCTGTTAATCATGAGTATTTGTTTCACATTTTAAAGCAATTTGGTTTTGGGGCATCCTTTATTTCATATGTATCCTTATTGTATAATCACATTTTTAGCTTGATCAAAATCAATGATGGTCTCTGCTCTGTTCACCTTTGCGGATTGGGAGGGGAATTCGGCAAGGCTGTCCCTTATCTGGAATCTTGTACTCTCTTTGCATTGAGCCCCTTTTGATTCGTTTACGATCTTCTCTTATGGGATTTTCAGTGACTCCATCAGAAAATCCCGTTATCATTTCGGCCTATGCTGATGATGTATGTGTTGCTGTTCGCAGCAGTAATGACATTGCTCTGCTATTTGAGTGCCTACGGGTATACTCTCAAGCATGTACAACGCAAATTAATTGGTCGAAATGCAAAGCAGTTTGGGTCGGCGGTACGCCACCTTCTGCCCTTCCAATTCTCCCTGTGAATTTGACATGGGAAAAAGAAGGTGTGAAATACCTTGGTGTTTATCTTGGAACCCCAGGCTTTGTCAAAAGGAATTGGGATGGTTTGCTCCACAAAATCAGCAACAAATTAAACAGATGGAGAGGAATTTTGTCGACCTTGTCTTTCCGAGGTCGTGCCCTGGTCATTAACAACCTGGTGGCCCCTCTCTTATGGCATAAAATGATTGCCTTGCAGCCACCTGCAACGTTGGTGTTGTCAATCCAAAAATGTTTACTTGACTTCTTTTGGGATGGCAAACACTGGCTAAAGCCAGAGACTATTTGCCTTCCCCTGGCAGAAGGAGGTCATGGGCTTGTGGACATTCTTTGTCGGGTGATGGCCTTCCGAGTCTCTACAGCTCGTCGTTTTATATTTCTGGAGGCCTTGCCCTGGACATCGACTGCAAACTGTATATTAAAACAAGCCGGCATGCTTGGGTACAATTGTGAACTCTTCTTCATGGAGCTGCAACATGTCGATGCTTCGCTGCTCCCTGACTTTTACCAAGATGTCTTGAACGTTTGGCGGTCCATTTCAGTAACTCGCCAAATGGGGACATACAACAGTGAAAGGTTCCTCCGGGAACCCCTTTTCTACAATGCCCTCTTTCCTGCTATTCCTCGCTCACGTGCTTTTGTGCAATGTTTTGTGAGTGCTGGCGTGAAAACGACTCGGGACCTTCGTGACTGTAACAGGAACAGTTGGTTCTCCGCAGGACATCTTCAAGTAAGAACTGGCATCAGATCTTTGAGGAGCGTCGCCAAGGTCCTACAGGAAATCCTGTGTGTTTTTAGGCACCTGGGCCTGAGCTCAACCACCAAATTGGTGACCACCATACACCACCACAGATCTGTGCTAGCTCTAGCCTGCCAGCTGATAGCGCCACAACATCTATCTTGCTATCCTCATCGCCACTTTCCAGCAAGGATAAAAAGAGACTGTATCATTTGTGTATCTCAGTTCGGTTTCCCTCGCTAGCCAGTTTCTTTTGGGGCTCGATGGAAAGAGAAACTGCCTTCTGGGTCTCCCTCCCATCCGCAATGGTCTGCAATGTATGTTTCACCGATTTCTAAAAGGACTGGTGATATTGCTTGGAGACTCGCCCATATGGTGTTGCCCTCCAATGTTTTATTACATCGTTTTAATGAGGATAACTCAGTGGAATGCCCTTTTTGTATGATTTCTGAAGACCTTTTCCATGCCTACGTAGATTGTGCAAGACTCTCTCCCTTCTTTGTGTTTTTATCAACTTTTTTTAATCGTATGAACTTTTCTTTTTCGACACGTGTTTTTATCTTTGGAACACCACTTGGTTATAAAAAACGCTCTGAGACTGCTCTTGTTAATTTCTTAATTTCTATTGGAAAATTAGCAATCTATAAGACAAGAAAAGCAAAGCTCCTGGCAAATGCTGATATTTTATGTGATGTGGTAATTGTTTTCAAGGCTCTGGTCATGGCAAGGTTGCGTATGGAATTTCATTTTTTCCAAATGAAAGATGATCTGCAAACCTTTTCGGAAAAATGGTGTATAAAGGGTGGGGTTTGCAAACTTGACAATGGTGTGTTAAACTTTCTATTTTAGTGTTTTGGTGTTTTTTATTCATGACTTGTGTGGTTTTCTTACTTTCATAATAAAAGAGTTTCAAAAGTCAAAGTCTGTCTCTGTCTCTGTCTCTGTCTCTGTCTCTCTCTCTCTCTCTCGCTCTCTCTCTCGCTCTCGCTCTCTCTCTCTCTCTCGCTCTCTCTCTCGCTCTCTCTCTCTCTCTCGCTCTCTCCTCTCCTCTCTCTCTCTCTCTCTCTCTCGCTCTCTCTCTCTCTCTCTCTCGCTCTCTCTCTCTCTCTCTCTCGCTCGCTCTCGCTCACTCTCTCTCTCTCGCTCGCTCTCTCTCTCTCTCGCTCGCTCTCTCTCGCTCTCTCTCGCTCTCTCTCTCGCTCTCGCTCTCTCACTCTCTCTCTCTCGCTCGCTCTCTCGCTCTCGCTCTCTGTCGCCATCTGCTGGCTGTCGGTGCGCTGGGTGCGGTGTCATGGCGTCTGCTCGCTTCGTGTCGTGAGTGCTGTCTTGGCTGTTTGTTCCACACCCCCCCCCCCCCACCCCCCATTTCGCTCCGTGTCCTTGTTTCTATTTGTAAAGCTTCCCTGTGTTTCCCCTTCTATGTTGAGACGAGAGAGAGAGCCATAGAGCACACTTATCGTGCAGGTTAAGGTAATCGCCGTTTTGGGGCGGTTCCCTGTTGTTTTTTCCCCCGACTTCATTTCTTCACTTCAAACCTTTTTTTCTCGCTTATATTTCCTTAGTTTGTTTTTTTAACGCTCCCTTTCCCTAAGCTGGGAAAGTCGGAGTGCATTACTAACTTCTTCTTCCCGAGCTGGGAGGACGAAGTCGAGCCTCGTGTGTCCAAACATGGCGGCTGCTCACTCGCAGCGATATGCAGCGTTTGAGCAATTAACACGCGAGCATGGCATTGCGTGTTCTCCACCCGAGGGTATTACAGTCGAAGCTATTGTTCTCCGTGCTTGTGTCCGATGTAGAGCACATTGCTCTCATTGTACAACAAGGTTTGTCCCTCGACTCCGGACACTTTGTTATGGTTTATCCCTTGGATACTCCTGCTCAGAAAGTGCTTATTTCAAATGCACCACCATTTCTCGATACCGATACAATCCTTGCAGCGCTGCAGCGATATTGGCAATGTGTGTCCCCATTAATAATGCTCCCTTTGGGCTGTAAGGATGAACGTGTCGGTCACGTGATGAGTTTCCGTAGGCAGGTCTTTATGGTTCTCAAAAAGGAATATCCCTCCTTGAATGTTGCTTTAAAATTCACGACAAATGGCCGCGATTACCAAGTATACATCACCACCGACACCCTAAAGTGCTTTGGTTGTGGTGCAGTGGGACATATGAAACGGTTTTGCCGCAATCAGAAGGAACAGCCTAACATGGTCGAAACGGGAAACAATGACTCGCAGATTAATGTTAACGTTTCCTGCTCGACAAATGTGCAGGATAAACCAGGTAAACAAGTGGACACGCCCCCTCCCGTTGAACCAATTGACAGCGCAAATGAGGGGTTTGTCACCGTTTCCAAAGTAAAAAAACGTAAATCGGCTGTAAGAAGTGCGTCACCTTCTGGGAAAAGGCAAATCAGTGAAAACTCCATCACTGGATTTCAATGTGAAAACAGGTTTGCCTTATTGGAGGAAAAGGACACCTCCACTAGTACAAACATCATCAAGGAAAAAGTGGATTCTAACTTTCCAATCCCAGTGAGTGTCGCTGATCCTTCAGACAGTGTCATCTCACACAAGGACGTTCATTGTGCAGCTTCCTCCTGTCAATCGCAAAAGGAGGAAAAGCACTTAAAATCTCCCCCTAAAAAAGGAATAAATGAGGAAAATAAGGGCACAGAGAGAATAAAAGAGGATAATTTAAATCTACTGGAGGAGAGTGACATCCATGAACCGAGCATGGTGGTCATGTCACAAACATGCTTGGAGCCCCCCACCTTGCATCCCGAAGAAGCTTCAAATGTGACTCCAGCACAAAACGTTCCTGAAGAAGTTTACTTTTTTGAAACTGAGCAATCATGTGATGTGCGCCAGGAAGCTGAAACACCAATTGATTCCCCATATGAGGAATCTGATGGTGAGGGTCAAGAGGAGTCCTCTCAGATTCTAAAGGCTGTAAACAGCCCTTCGGATGACGAGCTTCGGGACTTTTTGAGAGATTCCTATCGGAAAAGGAACATTGAACTGAAAGATCATTTCCCTGATCTGCAGGTGTTGATTTTTAAATTGAAGGAAATTGTGCGTAACCCTGACACTCCAAATTTCACTGATGCTCAGAAGCACCGGCTAAGAAAAATGATCCAGAAAGCTCGGCAGGAGCTTCGTAAATGAGGTCCCTATGGGTTTTTTGATCTATTTAGTTATTTACCTTCTTTCTTTTTCCGAAAGAATGAGTGTTAGTTTTGGCAGTCTAAACATTAACGGTGGTGTTAGTTTAGAACGCAAAGTTCAGGTAAAAGATCTGACCCGGCGTTTGCACCTGGATGTCTTGTTACTGCAAGAAACGCATGGAGATCTGAATGGCCAAGCCCAATGGAGAAGGCTAATGAAGGGCCAGTGGTTCTTCAGTGATATCAATTGTCTCACTGCTGGAATTGCTTTCTTTGTCTCCTCCTCATTAACACTCACACAAGTTCAATATAATGAAATAATTCCCGGACATCTGGCTTGTCTTCAATTCACTGTCAATAATCAAATCTTTGTTTTTGTAAACATATATGCCCCCTGTAAGAATGCTGAAAGGCAAAACTTCTTTCTAAAGCTAGAGGATCTTCTGAGTACAATTGACTTAAATTGCTCTTTTATAATGAGTGGCGACTTCAACTGCACTCTTGACCCTGCGTTAGATAGAAACAGTGCGGAGCCACATCCTAGATCTGCCAAACCTTTGGAGAAAATCATCAAGACGATGGGATTAATAGATGTCTGGCGTATTCAGCACCCTATGCAATGGCAGTTTACTTGGTCTAGATGTACGTCTCAGATGCACACACTAGCCAGGTTAGACAGAATTTATGTCAATACTGTAATGCTTGACAAGATATTGAAATTTGATATCGTGCCTTCTCTTTTTTCTGATCACCTGGCTGTAACCTTGTCCTTTAAGCTTGCTCTGCAGCAACATGGCAGTCCATATTGGAAGTTCAATGTCATGTTGCTGGAAAATGCTGCTTTTTGTGAAGCTTTCAAAGTGTTTTGGATTAGCCTCAAAGAAAGAAAGAATAATTTTGATAACCCGATATTGTGGTGGGACTATGCAAAGGCACAGATCGCTGTCTTTTGCCAACAGTTTAATTACTTCTCTTCTTTCAGTGTAAAAAGGGAGAGGTTCACACTAGAAAAGGAAATAATGAAGTTGCAAACTGATGTGGCAAATAGCCCCAATAGAACAAATAATCATTTGCTTATGGAAAAGAAGACTCTACTAAACAGCCTAGTCGAATACCAAGCAAAAGGTGCAATGGTCCGTCTACGGATGGATCAGCTATATAATTTAGATGCACCGACCAAATTTTTTTCCCATTTTGATAAAAAGACTACCAATCAAAGGCAAATTGAAACCTTAAAGCTCTCAACTGGTAACACTGTGACGTCACAAGATAATATAAAGAGGGAGGTCTATAACTTCTTTTCAGACCTGTTTATGGCAAATGATGTTGACGATGGCTCAATAAGTTACTTCACATCTGACTTACCCATGCTAAGTGCTGCTCAAAGGGATCAGCTTGGCTCCTTACTTTCCTTGGAAGAGCTTACACTTTCCCTTGCTTCTTTACCTACGGGTAAATCTCCTGGATTGGACGGCCTCCCAATAGAGTTTTATAAATCCTTTTGGCCCTTATTAGGCCCAGAACTATTGGAGGTCTTTAATAGTTCATTACATTGTGGTGACTTGCCGATGAGCTGCCTTAGAGCAGTCATTAGTCTATTACCGAAGAAAGGAGACCCTCAGCTCATTGATAATTGGCGTCCAATCTCTCTTCTAACTTCAGATTATAAAATATTTTCTAAAGTTCTAGCTCGACGCATCGCCCCACTCCTAGAGTCATTGATTCAAAGTGATCAGTCTTTCTGTATCCCTAACCGACAGATACACGATAACATTTTTTTATTAAGAGATCTTTGGGATGTGTGTAAAATAAAAAATGACAATCTTGGTTTGATTGTGCTTGACCAAGAGAAGGCTTTTGACCGTGTAAGTCATGTATATCTTTTCAAGGTGCTAGAGTGTTTTGGACTTGGTCCTG
>NC_136269.1:95000144-95400144 GCF_964187855.1 Myxine glutinosa
TCCTTGCTTTAGTATTAATTGCATCAAGAGCTGAATATCCTTGTTCACAGAGCTATATTGTTGGAAAAGGGAGAAGAGCTTTTGCAGCCTCCTGAGTCGGAATGGGCTTATCCTCAAGTTGGGTCCAACATTAAGAATATGTTCAAAGCGTTGCTTCTGCACTTGATTTTCCTGGAGTTCTACAAGTTCTTATTGAAATCCCAGAATATCTTCTCCAACTTCACTGACGTCCACATTGAACACATTACTGATCCAACTATGCTTCTTGAGGTCAACGTTTTCTGGAAAATACCTGTCCATTTCTTCCTGAAGGTTCTTCAGATGATCTTCGAAAATACTTTTGATGTCAAGAGATATTTTTGACGCATCTTCCAGCACAGCACTCAGTTGTGGAAAGGCAGCTGTTTTTCCTTTAGTCAGTTTTTCTCTCCAAAGAGCAAGCTTTTTCTTGAATAAGGCAATTCTTTCACCTATGTCCACCATGGTATGATTACAGCCCTGCATGTCTGGATTCAGTTCATTCAGGTGCATGAAGATGTCACCCAAATAGGCAAGCTTTGTCAGCCAAGCAGCATCTTTAAAGCAGTCTGTCTCTTCTCCGTTAAAAAAATTCAATTTCCGTTTTTAGTTCAATAACTCTTCCGAGAATCTTCCCTCGAGAGAGCCAACGAACATCAGAGTGGAACAGCAAGACCTGGTAATGTGATACAATCTCTTCACACATTTTATGGAAAATGCGTGAGTTTAAAGCCCTGGCCTTGATGAAATTCACAATTTGGATAGCATTATTGAGAACTACATGGAAGTCCGGTTGCAAACGTTGAGTGGCAAGGTTTTCCCGATGTAAGAAACAGTGAATTATTATGATATCAGGGTTTTCTGCTTTAACACGAGAAACAAAACCTAAACAACTTCCCATCATAGATGGAGCTCCGTCAGTGCGCACAGCCAAACAATTCAACCAGTCTATATCATGTTTCTTGAAAACATTGTTCATCATATTAAAGATGTCTTCTCCAGTGGTGGTACTTGACAGATCATTGCAGAAAAGAAATTCTTCCAGAATGCGTCTTCTCCTCTGTACCTTACAAAAACCGTAAGTTGAGCGTCACCTGCAATGACTACCGATTCATCCGTCTGCAACGAAAAAATGTCCTGCTTTTTTCAGTGCCGCAATCATTTGAGCCAAAATATCATATGAAATTAGATAATTTCGATGTTTGATGCTTGTCAGAAAGTGGTACCGATTCAATCTTCTTGGCAACATCTGCTCCACAAACTGTTTTCATCATTGGCACTGCTGCTGGCTTCACCAGCTCCTCTCCAATGTTATGGGGCTTTTTGCATCTTGCAATATACCACGCCACTTCAAAAGATGCCAAGGAAGCTTTCTCCAGAGAAAAGTCTGAACTCCAGGGAGCATCAATCCGACTTTGTTTTACCTGTTCTTCTTTGTCCTCCCAGTAACTCAGTGGCTTTTCGACAGAGTTTGGATAAACTGAATGCAAATGATGCTTCAATTTGTTTGTTTTTTCATAGATTCATTGGCGAGGACCTGCAGGCACTGGACACACTCAGGTCGGACATTCCCAGATTTTTCTCTCATCTCGGGGAAGCCATCTTTTAAAAAACTCAGGCTTATACAGCAGTTGTGTTTTGTGTTGGGCCATTTTTCCAGTTAAAGACCAGACCTGGAATGAAAAGGGTTATAAATTATAACATTTTTAGAAAACATTGGAAATTGTTCAAAAAGTAAAAAATAATCAATTGCAAAGTTAATTATTATGTTATTTGACTCCACACACAGTAACATTCATCAAAAACCACACGTAAATAAAGACAAATAAGATGCAGGTAATACTTACTTTGTTTGTAGTAACTAGATATCAGCCTCCAGTAAACAAGTGAAAGCACAACTGTCAGATTGTGAACTGTCAACACATGCGAAAATCAAATTTATTATACTAGCAACAGTACCTGCCCTACGGGCGGGGCTTCAATTGGGAAGCCCAAATGAAAAGTTAAAATATCAGAAATTGAAGGTTTTTATTTTATTTTAAACGATTCATATAAACATCCGTTGAATCATATCACACGAAACATCAAATCATCATCATCAAAGATCAATGGAAATCATCAAAATCGAAACAGTACATGGCGAAACAGTACATGGACAATCACGTACCACGTACGTCTCGCGTCTCGCTCGCTCTCATGTTGTCCCGATAATGATCCTTCCGCAGGTTCACCTACGGAAACCTTGTTATGACTTTTACTTCCTCTAGACAGTCAAGTTCGCTCATCTTTTCGGTGCACCGGCACGAGCTGAGAACGGCCCGTGCATGGGCTGATCCGAGGATCTCACCAAACCGTCCGATCGGTAGTAGCGACGGGCGGTGTGTACAAAGGGCAGGGACTTAATCAACGCTAGCTGATGACTCGCGCTTACTGGGAATTCCTTGTTCGTGGGACACTGTCTCAAGCCCCAGTCCCCATCACGGATGGGGCTCAGCGGTTTACCCGAGCCTGATGGCGAAGGGCAAGGTCCACGCTGGCCCGTCCAGTGTAGCACGCGTGGGCCCCGGACATCGAAGGGCATTAAACATTCATTAAACATTAAACGTTCATTAAACATTAAAGGATTACGAAACGAAAAACATGAAGAAATTACGGTCACACCGTCATGTCAAACACTACCGTGAACACATACATCGTCACAATGACAACATCGTCACAATGAACGTTATGCGAACGCGAATGTTATGCGGGAGTCCAAACCTGAGAATGCTGGAGACCAAAGCTGAAATTGGGAAAACTAAATAGGCTATTTTACTCCCAGGGGTCCCAGGATTATCCACCCAAAATATCTTTGCGATCGGTTCGGCAGTTTTTACGGTACCTTCGAACAGACAGACGGACATTTGCTGAATTATTTATTATATGCGAAAAATTGGTTTTCAAGAACATTCTTGGATGATTTAGAATAAAAAAGAAATTTTGGCAACAGAATATAATAAAATTAACTCAAATGATAAAACTCATCTGGAACAGTTATGAATTTATAAAAATCAAACATTTTTTAATTAAAATAAAAACGTTTAACGAATAGAAACAGTGCATTCGATAATTAAGCTCAAAACGCTAAAATTACAGCGCCATCTATAATATCGCATTCAGATGAGAGTGCTACTTAACAATAGGCTCCTCGCTGGTCTGCTTGACGCACGAGTATTGGACGTGAATGGACTCGAACATTATTATATTAAGCGTATATGGATGCCGTTGTAACCAGAAATTACCTGAAACGTATTTGATGGCAACGTCAACGGTTTAATCCGAAATCTCAACACAGCACAGCATGCCCATTAGGCCTCCAAAAACCCTGTCTTTCCTGAGCTCCTCCCACTCTCCAAAACCAACCGTCACTTCCGTTTCCCATACATATGAGCTATAACATGTGAATTCCAAACATAAATTACATGTGAATTATAACACGTGAATTCCAAACATAACAGATGCTATATTATCCACAACTATTCTACTTTAATTACTATTTCAATAATGCTTCATATTGTGCCAGTGAAGTAATCCTCATAACACTGTCATGTTTCTTTTTTTGAGACCGTCCCATGACCTTCAGGAACACCCTCGCGATTTGGGTCATGACCATGGGTTTGGGAACCACCGTGCTAGAGCCACTTCCAGTTGATCAATAGACTGTGGGCAGACTTGGGTACCACATACATGCATATATATATATAGGGCCACAAATATATATAGGCCCACAAAATGAATGAAATGTTTCGTATATTTAGATATATACATATATAAAGAATAATTTCCCTGAATATGGGACAATAAAGATTTATTATTATTATTATATATATTTTCCAAGCCTGTTCAATCGCATTTGTCCAGAAATCATACAGACCACTACATGCGAGTGATGTTATGGTCCTGAGGTGCAACATTGGCTTTTTGTGCATGATGTAGAAGGGAGCTATCATTGTCATGGTGTAGAATTGTTAATTGCTCTTTCTGGATGGAGCGTACTGCTGAAAACAGTTATTTCTTGCAAGGATAATAACATAAGGATCCTCTCCTTGAACCTGAACAAAGCCTCGCCTTGAACCGTCAAGTCTGACACCACCTTGCCAGTGCCTTAGAAATGACACTGCAATGAGCATTATACGGGGAAGAAACGGCGGTCGAAGTTCCTCCCTTTTGACCATTGCGATGGTGTGTGCTAACTCATTTAGTCTTACATTTCACCCGATTGTCATTATTTAAATGTCTTTGACCAGATTGGTGGTTCATAGAGTTTTGACGGGTCGTGTTTCATACATATGCAGATTTTGTGGGAATTAATTTCAAACGTGAATATCCAGGATTGCTTAGTTCAAGTGACAATGTTCGTTTCATTGGTCCAATTTCCTGATTGTGTTTTCTCTCTTCAACAGCCATCGATCATGTTTTTGCATTCATGTGACAAAAAAGGGTTCTACAGTGAAACCCTATTTTCGTTTATAGCCTGTTGCTTAATATTACATTTTGAATAATCCCTTTTAGACATTAAATCTCTTCACTAGGACTGGTCTCAAATTCATATTCAGTGCCAGTATGTATGACAAGCTTGGATTCAGTTTGCGATACCCAATGGCAGCCACTGTCTTGGGGCTTCTTCCTGTGTAAATTCTTTCATTATTTCAACTCTAACATGTTTATTGCCGTTTACGCTTGCAATTTTTTTTTGCTAAAAAAGATCTTGCAATGGTTGCCTGACATTGAGAACACTGGTGTTGTAATCTTGAGGGTTTGCATTCAAACCCAACTGAAGCCAACAATGTTAAGCATTTGAATTATGAGTTTCTCAAAACTGAACTAGGCGCAGAAGAATTACAATGAAACTATACTATATTGTTTGTGAAAACCAAGCTGGCTAATCAATGACCTTTGGGGAGGAGATAATCTGCCTGCCCCATCTGGTTTGCTCTGCATTTGATGTCACAGCACACCATGGTCGACTCTTTATGGCCTTAGGTCAACTTGGGATAGGCACTAAAATGCCAATGTCCAAACAAATGGCATTGTCACCCAAGCATTCCCTTGACCGAATTGATATATATATATATTGCTTGAGTACCAAACAAAAACTACTTGCAGAAATATATGAGGTATATAATATTTGTTGAAATTACTCTAATACACTTATCTTTGAGTGTGTAACATGGAGGACAACTTCAGTCTGAATGTCACCTTTCTTTCCCGGCGGCCATTTTGAGCAACAGGAGAGCCATGCAGGAGAGCCATGCAGTGCATCCGAACAACTTCACTGCCCTATGCTTGGAGTGCAGAGCACCCTGCCGCTACTTTATGGCAGGATTAGTGTTTCCCAGAGGGTCGTCCATACAAACAGCATCCTCCCGGTCACAGAATCTCCTTCCTGCTGCCCACTGTGTGGCTGATTTACTGATCTGTCATGTGGTATTTCAGGAACAGCCTCCCTGGGTGTCGCTTCTCCTCGAGTTTCAGACGACGTACCTTCCGCTCCTTTTTTGCATTCTCTGAGAATTCATCCTTCTTTCTGGTATCAGAGTCGGAATCAATTAACAAGATATTGCTGCAGAGTCAAATGAGAATGATGTATATTAATAATCAGGTAAAATAATTAACATTTGCAAATTAAACTTAAAACCGGATGAAGTGAGAAACTGTACCACTATGTAAAAGGAACAAGGGTGGAACATTGACAAGTGGAGATCGAGTAAGGAGATGACTCATTGAAAAAGATGCAATCATGGACCTGAAGCTGAAGAACATGAGCTGAATAAGATCATCTATATTATGGAATTGGAAGACGTTGTATGAATATATATATATATATATATATATATATATATACAGCATAAATATGCAACAATACAGTGCCTTCAGAAAGTATTCACACCCCTTGACTTTTTCACATTTTGTTCTGTTACCACCTGAATTTAAAATGAATTAAATTGAGATTCTTTGTCACTGATCGACACATAATAACCCATAATGTCAAAGTGGAATCCTTTTATTTATTTTTTTTAGAATTTTTTTTCCACAAAATAATTAAAAATTAAATACAGAAATATCAAATTTACATAGGTATTCAACCCCCTGAGACAACACTTAATCAAAGCGCCTTTGGCAGCTTCAAGTCTTCTTGGGTATGTCTGTATAGGTTTGCACATCTGGATTTGGGGAGTTTCTCCCATTATTCCTTGCAGATTTGCTGAAGCTCTGTCAAGTTGGATGGGGTTGGAGCAATCTTCAAGTCTTTCCACAGATTCTCAATGGGATTCATGTCTGGGTTTTGACTAGGCCACTCAAGGACTTTCACGTTCTTGTTCTGAAGCCATTCCAGTGTTCCATGCTTGGGGTCATTGTCCTGTTGGAACGTAAATCTTCACCGCTGTCCAAAGTCTTTTTCATGCTGAAGCAGGTTCTCATCAGATTTGCCTGTATTTTGCTCCCTTCATTGTTCCCTCTATCTTTACAAGTCTCCCAGTCCTTGCCTCTGATAAGCATCCCCGTAGCATGATGCTGCCACCACCATGCTTCATGGTAGGGATGGTGTTCAATGGGTGATGAGCTGTGCTCGGTTTATGCATTCAGGCCAAAGAGTTCAATTTTCATATCATCAGAACACAGAATATTTTGCCTCGTCTGGCCTCTATCTGGCTTCCGTCTGGCCACTCTCCCATTAAGTCTAGATTTGTCAAGTGCTGCAGAGACTTCCGGCAGGTTCTACCATCTCAGCCAAAGAACTCTGTAGTTATGTCAGAGTGGTCATTTGGTTCTTGGTTACATCCCTGACCAAGATCCTGTTTGCTCAGACAGCCAGCCCGACGAAAAATTTGGTTCGTTCCATATTCTTTCCATTTCCTAATGATGGGACTCACTTTGTTCTTGGGAACTTTCAACACTCTAGAAATTGTTTCAAACCCTTCCCCAGATCTATGTCGACTCACAATTCTATCTCGGAGTTCTACGGACAGTTTATTGGATTTTGTGGTAGAGTTTCTGCTCTGACGTGTATGTGGGACCTGATATAGAAAGGTGTATTTCTTTCTACATTATGTCCAACCTCAGATGGACTCCAACCAAGTTGTAGAGACATCTCAAGGATGATCAAAGGAAATTGGATGCACCTGAGCTCAATTTGGAGTGTATTAGCAAAGGGGTTGAATACTTATTGACTCATGACATGTCAGCTTTTCATTTTTAATTACTTTGTAAAAATATAATGAAATCCGCTTTGACATGATGGGATATTATGTGTTGATCAGTGACAAAAAAAATCTCAATTAAACCCATTTTAAAACCAGGCTGTACCACAATCAAATACGAAAAAAATTCAAGAGGTTTGAATACTTTGTGAAGGCACTGTATGTATATGTATATGTATGTATGTATGTACATATATATATATATATATATATATACATATATATATATATATATATATATACATACATACATATACATACATACGTATATACAGTATATATATATATATATATATACATACATATACATACATACGTATATACAGTATATATATATATATATTGTTGCGGTTTTGAGAACCCTCACTTGTGTAAATGAATTCAACATCATTAAAGGTTAAAGGTAGCACCCCTAGTTAGTCCACAAGCAACACGTAGGCCACCATAGGATTCCAGTTATTTCATTCGTATGTGTTTTAGATAAGGCCGTGTTTCCAATAGTTGAATCTGCGTTGTTTCAATCAAATAAGAAGTAGGCCCCATTCCGTTCAGTTTGCAACCTCCCTCTCCAAGCGACGCCATTACGCGCCCCTACAGTCTGTGCCTCATGGCCCCTCCCAATTTCTTACGCGCCTTTGTTAGCAGCGTTCGCAGCCTCGCTGGGCTTCCGACCAAACGCCGCCATAAGCCACGCGGTGAGGCCCGAGAAAGGGGGCGGAATGCCAAGAAGAGGGTGTGGCCGCGTCATCCAGCCATCAAAGGCGGAGCCGGTAAGCCCTCACCAGCCAACCAGGGCTGAAATGACATCGCCGACAGGCGTGGTTTTGGGCTCGCGGAGCGTTTTGCTGGTGGAGATATATAAGCGAGCACAAAGCCCTTTCACAGGAATTGTTGGAGGCGCGCGCGTTGTAAGAAGACTTACGCGGAGAAGGATTGGTGCGCATACCACTGAACTGCGCGGGGGACTTGCCAGCGAGCACATTTACTAGGAGACTCATGCGCCGGCGTTTGTTAAAGAGGACGTGTTGGAAGGGTGGCTTGGAGAAGGACTGAGAAGAAGAAGGGCGCGCTTGTTAAAGAGGACATTGGGGAGAGAGAGGGCGTTTGGCACAACTGTGCACATATTACATATGCAGGACACCAGCTTCCCCCCGCTATATAATTGTCCGGTCGCGTTCAACTACACGCGGAGCTGCCTGCCGGGTTTCGCCCGCTGGACCGGAGGCTGGATGGGAGCCGACCGGAGCCTGGACCCCATCGCCAGACCTTCCGCCCTACCATCTACAATCCCCGTGTGAGTGTCTGAGACGGGCCCGTTGTCCTGGGTATTAAGGTTAAGACTGCCCTGTGTGCTGCTTCTTCCTCTTCCTATCCTGTATATTCCTTTTGTTTCCTCTTCTTCTTTCTTTGTACATTGTTAATAAATCAATCTTTGTTCTTCCTATTTTCTGGTTTCCTCTTGTCCGATCGCATTCGTCTTTTCTATAATTGGGTAAACGTGGCACGATTAGGAACCGCTCAGAATCGGCTTTAGTCCCATTGTTAAGAGCTCGGATCGCGGATTACTATCCGCTTGGCATTTTCCATCATATCCGTGGTTCGAGCGGGAGTTATTTCCCTGCTTCGCAGTCGGTGTTCGTAATTAGGTATTTGGGACTAAATTGACCAATAACCCTACCTAATACCGACCGGAAGGAGCATATAACCCCCAGGACTCGGGTCGGCCAATAAAAAGACATGGGGATTAACCCCCCCGCCCCCTCCCCCCTTGATAATGGGAGCGCCGACGTCCGAGATCCGTAACTATATATATATATATATATATATATATATATATATATATATATATATATATATATATATATATATATATATATATATATATATATATATATATACAGATATATATATATATATATATATACAGATATATATATATATATATATATATATATATATATATATATATACAGTATATATATATATATATATATATATATATATATATATATATATATATATATATATATATATATATACACAAAGAATTAAGTTAAGCACCCCCCCCGTTTTTTTACAACCTCGCACATTACAAGTTTGTTGTCGTCAAAACAGTGTAATATACCCATGATATTGCTATATTTTCTGGAGAAGTGATATTATGGTCACATAAAAACATAACAATCATGCCGTTTTCAATATTTTATTCTGAATAATTTAAGGTGAAATTTTTTGGGAATTTTAGGCATATTTTCACCTCAATTTAAGTATGGAGCTATAGGTCCATCACGGACAGTGTGGATGACGTTTATGTTTTCTAACGTACAGTCATTGTTCTGAGAAGACCTCTAGCGATCTTTGCGTCAATAACGTGTGTAGGACCCACGTGATCGGATCACTGACTCAACCAATCACTTTTTTTCACTTTGATCACTCAATTTCATCAATGGATAATTGCTAATGTCATACCAATCATTATTTGATCTCACATACCTTAGAATATATGCCAATGTATACATATACACAAAGAATATATATTAGGGGGTGCTTACCTTAATTCGTTGTGTAGGGGTGCTTAACTTAATTCTTTGTGTATATATATACCACTGACCAGGTCCCCAGTCGAGGTCCTCAGCATCATCTCGTTTTGGCCCTTCAACCTCGATACGGTCAGCTAAGGTGGGCCAACAGGGGCACATATGCCTCCACATTTAGCAGCTACACCTGGATGCGTACATACCCCCACCCCCAGCCAGTGAGAACACAGCCGACAACAACAAAACCGCCTCCACTCTCAGAATCCACAGCCCTCATCCACTCACTCACACATCAAAAAAATACAAAAAAAAAAAACTTACCACCATCCTTACAACATGCACAACAAAAACACATTTCTGCAAAACCACACCCACTCCTGCAACACACACACCCCATTCACACACCATTCATATATCTCAATTTCTCCTCCGCGCTCAGTCACTACACCTTTAGACTGAAATGAGCCACCACCCACGACCCACAACCTCAACCTACACCGTTCGACGTGCCTCCATTAACTTCCTCCTTATCCAAAGTGTGCCTTTCAAGGCAACCTGGGCAACTTTGTCACACATCCTCCTTCTTTCTGTCCCACACACTCCGAGCCGAGCAAGAAATGCAGAAAAGGAATTGCTAATATACCCTCTACACCCCACTTCAAATAACTGACAAGAAACTCGCCAACCCTTCTCCCGGCACTCTGCCTCAAGCTCACTGTACTTTCCTCTCTTCCTCTCGTGCACCTCCTCCATGTTCTCTTCCCAAGGTACAGACAATTCCCGTAAGATGACCTGTCTTGTTGCACCTGACCAGATGACAATGTCAGGCCGCAACCTTGTCACACAGATCTCCTCTGGGAATACCAATTGTGGCTTATATGTATGTATATATATATTTATGTATGTCTAACCCCGATGACAATGTCAGGCTAGGCTAACCCCCGCTCTAGCAGGGAAAATGGCCTTTTAAAATGCATGTTGTTGTGTGTATGTATATATATATATATATATATATATATATATATATATATATATATATATATATATATATATATATATATATATATATATATATATATATATCCTCACTAATGAGAAGAAAGAGAGGGCAATAGCATTTTACCTGGCCTGCAGTTAACCTTCGCAGTATGCATCCTTAAAAATGAGATTGTATACCATTTTTTCCCCTTCCAGGGTAATGCCACTTTCACACTCTTGCGTTAAACGTCCATCACAATTTTTTTTAATTCCCCAACCATGCAGTGGAGTTACATCCCGGTGTGATGACCAATTTTCTTCAAATTTAGAGCTGCATTAATCTGGTAGTTTGCTGGGTTAGCTCAGCAGGTAAAGCTCTTACCTTATGATGTAAGGGTTGTGGATTTCAATGCATTTTCTGCCTGAAATCACAGTGGGAAAATACTGGCAACTGCCCAGTGAATTGACAATCCTGGTGTAAAAATGCTTAACCAGAAAATTTGTGCAAAATATATTGGAGTACCGCACAGCAAACTTGTCAGGCATAGCCAAAGGCATAGCATCCAGCAAAGCACATGAATTGGACGTGTGGTCTTTGGAGTAGCAGTTTGGCCGTGCTGAAAAATTTGCAGCGTCAAAACCAAATGTGGGAGGATATTTGAATGCCATTTTATTTTGTCCATAATGAATCGGTCTTTTTCGGAATTTATTGTACCATGCGCTGTGCAGACGGAGGGACGATCTCGGTGCATCAACGATCAATAGTCACAGTACATATTTATTATTGGATTGAGGATGCAATTTACAAATTCTGCTGTAAGCTGCTGAGGCGCACCCATATATAACCTTGAGATGTAAACTAACCAACTGTTTCTCCATTTTTTTTCGTCTTACATTTTATTATTAAAAGTGAGAGCTGTTGGTCCGTCTATGCTGGACACAAGAATGTCCCAGCAAGAGAAAAATCAGTGGGCTAGTAGATTTGGGATGTCTGCGAGGTCACTCACCTTGTGTGCTAGATCATGACTTATGCAATCCTCCTTTAACTGGTGAAACTGCTGCTCTGCGGCCTGAGTTGTGAGGCTACTTAGCTTTGCTTCAAAGTGATACGGAAACTTTCTATATGTATTCCCATTTACGAAACAGCGGTTTTCTAAAAGCGACATTTTCTGACTGCTGTTTTGCCTTCATAGGTAAGTGACATGATTGGCACAGATATTTAATTACTCCCGCCAGGGAGTAATGCATTCACTCGTGTGTGTGTGTGTGTGTGTGTGTGTGTGTGTGTGTGTGTGTGTGTGTGTGTGTGTGTGTGTGTGTGTGTGTGTGTGTGTGTTCGTGAACAAGATATCTGGAAAAGTTCTGAACGGATTTGGATGAAAGTTGGTGGGATGATTGTCCTTGGGATAAGGAAGAATTAATTAGTTTTTGGTGAAGCTCAGGATATTATTCCGGATCCAGGAATTTTTTTTGGAAATTTTTTTGTGAAAGATTTTTTCTGTTTTACTGCATTGAAGCTTTTATTCTTATTCTTAAATGATGTTTTTCTCCTCTAATTCCTAGATATATCAAAATAAATTCTCTGACAGTTAGGGCCTACTTTCTTTTTCATTTATTGTTTTGGGGAGAGGGGATGTTAAACAAAACGTATTATTCCAACTAAACCCACGGCGGGAGTATGCGCTTTACTGAGTGGCGTTCTAGTTACCTCTGCCACCAAAGGTGAATGGAGGTTATGTTTTCACCCCTTGTCTGTTTGTCCGTTTGTGAACAAAATATCTCAAAAAGTTTAGGACGGATTCAGATGAAATTTGGCAGAGATGTAGCGTATGTGACGAAATGATTAGATTTTGATGAAGATCCGGATTCGGATCCGGCTACTATAATTTTTTAAGTGATTCTTCACCATTGGGAGATAGGGCCAAAAACGATACATCGCGGGATATCTCAAAAAATTATGGATGGATTTAGACGAAACTTGTTACACAGATTGTGTGTGTGACAAGGAAGAATCAATTCAATTTTGGTGAAGATTCGGATCCAGCTAGTAGAATTTTTAAGTGATTCTTCACCATTGAGTGATATGGCCAACCAGGCGGAGGTATGCTCTCTACTGAGTGCCGTTTAGTTGTTTATTTATTCACTTGTTGGCAAAATGCGCATCTGTCGTCACAAACTATATCCCACAATATTTCCAGATCTCAATGACTTTTGTCTCGATGAGTCCTAGGAGTTGAGATGATTATTAAGTAATTCTAAATATTGTTTAAGAATTATTAAACCAGCAGAGTACCCGGCATATGAGTGATCATGTTCCAAGCATGCAATACGATCTTCTGCCACATACCTTTATTTGGGTGGTGTATAGGCAACTGACAGCTGCCTAAATCACTCCCGAATATTAAAAAAAATAACCCGGGTGACGTGCATGAAGCAAAAGCATGCTTACTTCTTATAATTAAAAACACCTCATTGCACTGGAAAACGTGGGGACAAGAACACTGTGCTGTGAAGGGTGTGTAATTGTAATACCCTCTCCCACCTGGAGGTGGCGCTACACAATACACATTTACATATCAAATTTACATCCCTCAACCTCCACCCCCTCCCCACCCAAGACCAACCCTAAGATAAACACCCTATACACTTATTGGGGTCATGCTAATCCTATGTAGCAAGTTTGGATGTAATCAGCTCAGAACTGTAGGGGGAGTAGCGCAACAAACAAACAAACACACACATAAACAAACAAACACATACCGGTCCGTGAATTTTAGTAAGCATAGTCTTTGCTTTTTCTTCATCAATCGCATTAATAATTGTGCACTCGACAAGGCAATGATTTTTTTTTTTGCCTTAATTTGAAATTATCCCCTTAAAAACAATTATTTTGTCAATACTTGTTTCACATTCAATTGCGTGTCATTGTGCTTCAATCCTCCATCGTGATTCTCCTTATCATTTCTGTAACATCCATGTCGTACAAAATTTCAGAGCATCTGTTACCTTATAACCCCATTACACTTCTGCCGATCGACCCCGATCTGCACAACGGGAACGATCCTATTTAGAACGGGATCAATCGGCATGATCGTAAACGGAACGTCTTCGATCTTTGTCGATCGGGACAAAAAAATAGATCGGGGCGATTTTTTAAACATGTTTAAAATTTCCATCCCGATCTGAAATAGCGGGACTGATCGTGATTACAGCGTGAATGCAACGTAGTCCATCGGAATGATCGTAGTTAGAACGGCTTGATCGTAGTTAGAATGGCTTGATCGTGATTACAGCGTCGTTGCAGCGGGAGGATTATCTTGTGCCGTTTCGACGACGATCGTTACCTATCCGTCCCGCTCCAATGCCGATCAAAGCCGCTGTATATAAATCTGTCCGGATTGCATCAGCCTCACCCGATCAAGTATTTCGACACGACAACATCGCTCGCAATATCTCCGATCAAAAATGGCACCGAGGGGTCCGAGGACCAAGAAGAAGTCTACGAAGAAGAAGATTGTTGTTACCCCCCCCCCCCCCCCCCCCCGGAGGAAACTGCACCTGTTGAAGCTGCCCCTGCCCCTGAGCGTGAGCCTGAAATGGAGAAAGAAGAGGCAGAAGAGGAGCTGCCTTTAGAGCCTGTTGAACAAGAAGAGAGTGCTCCCACGAAGAGGCAGAAGAAAGACCGGCTCCACATGAACTGCACAGACCAGGAGGAAGAAGAGATTGCTCCGCCAGATCCGCCAAGACGAGGAGAAGGAGAAGGAGGGAGATGGAGACACTGCTAATGATCTATGAGTCTTTGTGTTTTGATGATGTATGAGTGAAAGTGATGCTTTGTGTTGAATGAAGAATAAAAGTTGAAAAAAGAACACTTTTTGTCAACGTTGTTAAGTGGAATTGATAACTGCATGAGCCAAATTGCATTGCCCAATAACCCCATGGTCTAAAATTAAAAGCGGTACAAGTTAAACAAATATTATTAATGATCAATTTTACCGCTTTTAATTTTATGACCTTTTAATTAAGTGAATGCAAACTTTGATCCCCTCTACCCAGCAAAAACTTGTCAAATTTTTAGCTTTTATTTTGAAGACCTTTCATTTTGCAATGCATTTTCATCCCCTCAACCCAGCAATAATAACTTCTCCCTTTCCAACCAACACAAGGCAAACATTGAATATCAAGTTTCATAATGTTTATTGTCACATGATTTATCAATAGAAATCATTATCAATGCAATACATAACAATACAACAATGTCCTCCAAAATGTCTTTGAACTCCTTCCCATAGTGTCTCTAATGATGTCTCACCATCCTCTCCTGCCATGGAACTGCACCAGCAGGGCTGTTAAAATAGAGTCTCAGTACCTCCATCTGACGCTTGGCCTCTACACTGTCCCTGTTACCTCGAACTGCCTGCTCCACCTCTAACATGTTGGCTTTATCTCTCCATTCACCAGGGATGATGTTGTGTCGATAATCCTCCTCGTCCACCTCGGCATGCTGAATACTTGGGAACCGGATGCGGAGCATGTTGTGCAGACAGATAGCAGTTTCGACCAGGTCACGCACCACCTCAGGATGCTGTTGTAGTGTCTTGAGCAAGCATTGCCAACGGTTTGCCAAGATGCCAAAGGCGTTCTCCACCACTCGTCGACCCCTTGAGATGCGGTAGTTGTAGACAAGTTGTTCAGGAGAGAGTCCACGTCTGGCATAGGGTTTCATCAAGTAGGCGCGGAGAGCAAAGGCATCATCTCCAAGGATGAAGAATGGCATCTCTTCATCATCGTTCCGCATGGCCAGGGGGTCGGGGAATCCAATGGTTTCATTCTCTATGCACTCTTTGAGCTCCGAAGCATTGAAAATCTGAGCATCTGACATGTGTCCCATTCCACCAACACCCACCCACAATAACTTATAGTCGGCGTCCACCAGTGCCATCAACACGATCGAGAAGAAGCCCTTGTAGTTGTGGTAGAGGCTGCCTGAGTTGGGTGCGCATCCGAGGGCGACGTGTTTGCCATCAAGAGCTCCGAGCACATGAGGGATGTTCCATTTACTTTCGAAATCATCAGCGACTTCTGTCCATTCTTCTGGGGTGGTAGGGCACTTCACCATTTCTTCTTTGAACTCTGCAACGATGGCTTGACACACCTCCGGAATGAACTTGACGATGGTGTTTCTGCTGACCCTGAAGTCGTAGGAGAGAGTTGGGTAGAGGTCTCCTGTAGCCAGATGCCTCGGGGTGATGGCGAGCTTCATTCCAGGTTGTAGGGCCTTTCTCAGCCTGGTATCTTCTTTCTCAATCCTGGGGGTGATTCTGTGGAGGATTTCATCAAAGAGAGCAGGTGGCATCCTCACAAAGTTCTGGAAAGAGTTGATGTCCTCCAGCCTCAGTTCATTCATCAAGCGGTCGTAGTGCCCAAACTGCAATCTTCTTTCTTCTGTCAACCATGGCCGGACCCAGAACTGAGGGGCTCTTCTTCTTCTTCTCATTCTTCTTCTCACTTGAGCAGCTCTTCTTTCATTAATTGCATATTGTTGGAGAAGTAGAGCGAGCTGCAGACGGCCATTTCTCTGATGTTGATCCATGGCTGTCTTCGACGATACTGATGATCGGCAAGCAAATCGGGCCCTATTTATACGGATCGGGACCTGAAATCTGCTTTTTAGTCGGCTTAAAGACGGGAATAGAGCGTAGTTAGATCGGTTTGGTCGGGAATGACGTAGTTGAAACGGCAATAGATCGGCAGCATCGGCGTTGGATCAGTTTTAGATCGGCGGCGATCGGGAATGCATCGTGTCAGAGCGGCGGCAATCGCGATTGCAGCGTGGTTACGGCGTACGCGAGCGGGAACACAGCGGCTCTAAACGGCTTCGATCGGGTCTTCAGGGACCCGATCTACCCACGATGAGCGTGGTTATAGCGTAGTGATCGTAATCGGAGCGTACTTAGGACGTAGATACAGCGTAGATGACCAGTTTTTTCCCAAAGTGTCCCGATCGCTCCCGACCTGGAGATCGGGGCTAATAGTAATCGGGGCCAATCGGCATAAGTGGAATGGGGGCATTAGCTTAGACGCTCAATGCATGTCACTGTTGTTGCTATTATGTTGCGTTAGCTGACAACATCATTGCCTCCACCACTGAAGGTGGTCAGAGGTTATGGTTTCACCCCTGTTTGTCTGTCTGTCTGTTAGTCTATGAGCAGGATATCTATAAAAGTTATGTACAGATTCAGACAAAACTTAGTGAACAGGTTGGGTGTGCCACAAGGACAACTTGAGTCGATTTTGGTGAAGATCCGGATCTGGGTACGAGAAGCTTTTAAGTGATTCTTCACCATTGAGAGATTCGGCCAAAAACGATGTATAGCATGATATCTCAAAAAGTTATGGATGGATTTGGCCGAAACTTGGTGGATGAGTTGGTTTGTGACAAGAACAAGCCAATTTGAATTTGGTTCAGTTCCAGATGCAGATCCGGCCTATCAGTGGGATTCAAAATGTAAACTGTTCAGTCTGGTGGAGGTATGTGCTCTGCCAAGTGCTGTTTGAGTTGGACAATTACATTCATTTGTGTCACAACAATAATCATTGTATTTCATTGCCATCTTTGTGCTTGTCTTATTTAATACCAAAGAACTGTTTGTTGTTTTCATTGGTTATGCTATTCGATCTCAGCTAACCATTCTCAGAATGTTAAAATGGTTCACATTCAATCGTGCTTGTTTTTGTTCTTGTTTTTCAATCTACTGCCAATTTCCTTTACCGGGACTCACCCTACGAACCCAGAAACCCTTACCCCCTCACCCCATTGCTTTCGATGCACTTTAACCCCAATAGCTAGTCTCATGCTGCTGTGACCCATCGATGCACTTTTCTTGTACATATTTCTCTTTGACTCTGCACTGATGGAAACTACAGCGGCAGAATACTGCCAGCAGACATTGTGTCTGCAGAAAACATTTCCAACCGGATTGTTCCCAATTGCTAAACAATGGCGACTTTGCATCGTATCGTTTGTTCCCATCCTACAATGTTATTTATCTTTACCCCTCTTGATTTCTGATGGGATGGCATAAAGGTAACCAGTTGTCTTTGAGCTGGCTTGTCTGGGTTTGATTATCTACCTGGCCATACCTGACTCTCAACCTGAATATAAATTGGTGGATTGGTGCTTTTGAACTAAGGTATTGCATCAGTAAATGTACTCTCCATCAGTTGGGGCCTTAAGCTGGGCATGCGTCTGCAAGCTTTAGTCGGTGGACGTTCAAAGTCCCACGGTGTCTTTTAATAAAGAGTATAGGTGAGTTGTCGCAGGCATCCTGGCCAAATTCTAAATTCCTGCCCTAATGTGCAGGGGAACTGCGGTGGTGGTACATTCCCAGTAATGATGCAACCAGAAGATTGAATTCCTAATTTAATCCTGGTCCAATATGCATCCGCAAACAATAAAATAAATGACTTATTTCCTCCTCATCATATACCATGCACCGATATTAACACAACATGAAACATATCGTATAATATGGATGCTCTCACCCCTGCAGCTGGATCCTTTGGAACGTGAATGGTTGCTGTCTTCCGCGACTGCTCATCTTTTTGACCTGAAACGTTTGCTCTCCCAAGAACCCCTTCTTGCTGGAAAGAAGGTACATTGAATGTCCATACTTATGATGAATTAAGGTTTCTTTGATGCAGGAATTGCTCAACACTCATAGTGTAGCGCATTCCAGCATTATCGAAACAGGAAAAGACAATTGGGAGGTCATGTTCTTTAGCAAACATGTTGTTGCTGCAGCAGGTAAAAGTTTAAATTATTTAAACTAGAGAAATACCCGTGCTACGCACGGGTGGGAGGCCGGAAGCAAACAGGCAATGCAGATACGGCGAATGCTAAAGCATGAAACCAATAAATTCCACATTCCTGTAGCACCTTCAGTCGCACGTCAGACATGGACAGCAAGTTCGTGAAGGACATCCATGAAAAACGTACCCGTTCGCAAACAAACGGGTACGTTCACGTATAGAAACATCGATCGTGGGACCGTGGCGAATCTGCACATGGTGATGGCAAAATATCAGCAAGTGAAGGTTTTTATTTTATTTTAAACGATTCATATAAACATCCGTTGAATCATATCACACGCAAATCATCAAAATCTAAACAGTATCTTTAGATTTTCAATAAAAGCCAAATCACTGTTCATATCGGTAAATATTATTCCATCGTGTTTCAAATCGTGATCGATACACTATGATCGTGATGATCGTGAATCGTGATCGATAATCGTGTTCACAATCGCTATGTCGTATACTACTCCCGATACGTGTACCAAATCAACAGTGAAAAGGATTTTGAGCCGATAGCTGTTAAGGCCTTGGCAAGATCGATGGAGACAGCGATCTGTTAGATCTGATCCTCCTTCATGCCAAAGTGCAGATCCTCCTTCATGCCACATCCGATCGATGCAGCCGTGCAGCGATCGGTGCAGTCGTTTGTGCGGCACGGTGCAGCGATCGGTGCAAACGTGGACTCCCACACTGCCACATCCTGCTGATACTTGCTCCCGCATGGCGTTATTTTCCCGGGTGCCGCACAAACGACTGCACCGATCGAGATTTAACGGATGTTTATATAAATCGTTTAAAAGAAAAAAAGCCTTCAATTTCTGATATTTAGCCTTTTCATTTGGGCCTCCCAATTGAAGCCCCGCCCAGAGGGCGGGTACCGTTGCTCGACCTAAGAAGACGTCACAATGAACGTCATGCAAACGCGAATGTTATGCGGGAGTCCAAAACTGAGAATGCTGGACCACTAAAGCTGAAATTGGGAAAACTAAATAGCCTATTTTACTCCCAGGGGTCCCAGGATTACCCACCCACAATATCTTTGCGATCGGTTCAGCAGGTTTTACGGTAACTTCGAATGGACAGACAGACATTTGGTGAATTATAGTAAGATTGAATAAAAGTTCTGCATTACATTGATTTTTGTGCACGTGACAGCAACACATACATAAAACAAAGTACACATTTGTGACACGTCGTATCATCTGATGTAGTCTGTTGTACCATTCTACTTGACACGATATTAGATGCTTCTGTAATGGTCTCAGGAGATTCATTTAGCTAGCATTCCATCACACAATAGATAACCAACTTTTTTCAAAACGAACCCGAGGATCTCCAAATTATGTGAGCAATTGCTGGTAGAATACAGTTGGCATAATGCCCCCTAGCAAAGGAAGTTACGCTGAAACAGGCTTAAGAGTGCTGGACGGTGCAGAAACCTTCCGCCAAAACAACACGGTCACAGTTTGGGGTCAGATCCTCTTCCTGTTGAAGTCTGAACCAGGACTAAACAGCTGAGGTGCATGCACTACCTTTCAACTATCCTCCTCATTCTGTTAATAGGAAGACAAAAGAAAAACGATTCTAAACAAGTGGGGAGTTTGTAAAAACTGGTATGTAAGGAAAATAGGAAAGTGGAAAACCTTGATGGAAAAGCATCATTCCAAAAGAAACATTTACGTGAAGATGACTATTACAGAATTGATAACCTCTTTTGCCTCATTCAGGAGGAAAAATCATTCTCCCCACACCCTCCCCCTCCTCCCCCCACTTTTCTTAGAATGATGAAGCAATTGTCCTGCATCAGCAAAGTTCGCACAGATGTTAGTGCTTTCCTTTGTAGTTTCCAATGTTGTAATGGTCTCAGGAGTGAATCTCTCTGGATGAGAGATTCACAGAAGAGTATCTTCAGGTCATTGGGCAAGAAGTCATGAGTTATCTCTGCAGTTTTTTGAAAAGGGAAAATGTATATATATGTGTGTGTGTGTGTGTGTGTGTGTGTGTGTGTGTGTGTGTGTGTGTGTGTGTGTGTGTGTGTGTGTGTGTGTGTGTGTGTGTGTGTGTGTGTGTGTGTGTGTGTGTGTGTGTGTGTGTGTGTGTGTGTGTGTGTGTGTGTGTGTGTGTGTGTGTGTGTGTGTGTGTGTGTGTGTGTGTGTGTGTGTGTGTGTATATATATATATACAGACTTGGCATTTAATATGGAATTTTTTTTTGTGGGGGTGAGCTTACTTTTCAAGATGTCTTAGAACCAAAAGTTCATTGGAATTATGTTGAAATTATTCTAGATTTTGTTAATGTGACCTTTAAAAGAAACAAAAACCACATTTGACATTGCGAAACAAATAAATTGATCCTTGAAAGTGATGTAATCTGATATCGAAATCAATTCATGGACAGTACTGTGTTAAACTTCTGTACGTTTTCCAGAAGTATCTCTTTATTTTGCACATTAGCCAAATAATTTTTTTGACAAAAACAAAAGTTAAATTACGACTGGGATTACGGACAGTAAAATTAAATAACAGTAAAGTAAAATTACAGTTCAGTACTTGGTGTAACCCCCACGAGCATTCAAGAGAGCACGTACACGTTGAGGCATGCTGTTCACGAGATTTGCCAAGGTTTGGACAGGAATCGCTTGCCATGCAGTGACAATAGCCTGCTGCAATTCAAGCACAGAGGTCGGCTGCTGGTCCAAGTGGTCGATTTGACGCGTTAATTCTGCCCACAAGTTCTCCGTCGGATTCATATCCGGGGACATGGCAGGCCACTCCATATGCTCGACACCACGGTCAGCAAGAAAGTGTTGGATCATGCGAGCACGATGAGGCCGTGCTTTGTCATCTTGGAAGACAAAGTTTCCTCGAAAGGCTGCACGAGCAAATGGAAGCAATGTTTCTTCCAGAATGACCCTGTACTTGAACTGGTTCTGGTTTCCATTCAGAACAACCAGGTCAGTTTTGCCCCCTGCATGAAAAGCAGCCCAAACGGTCACCCCACCACCTCCAGCTTGGACTCTTGGCACTATACAATCTTTGTTGTAGGCTTCATGCACTTGTCTGCGCACTCGGACACGGCCATCTTGACGATAGACCAGAAATCTAGACTCGTCACTGAAGATCACGTGATTCCAGTGTCCTGGCTGCCATTGACGGTGCTCTCTGGCCCACTGCAATCGGCGCTGGCGGTGTTGTCTGGTCAGGGGTGGCTTTCTCAGGGGACGCCTGGCACGATAGCCTGCTTGAACCAGTCGTTGGTTGACTAGCCTTCTGGATACAGGCACATTTGTCAGTTGCTGCCACTCAGCCCTAAGCCGATTAGCTGGCTTGGTACGGCCATTGCGGATTAACCGGTGCAGCTGGCAATCATCCCTCCTTGTGGTTCTGCGGGGACGTCCTGGCCTCGGTATTGGAGTAGGGACACCCCTCTGAGCATTTCGTTTCAGGATCTTTGACACCTGACCTTGAGTGATGCCATACTGCCGAGCAATAGCACGCTGTTTCATGCCGTAATTTCGTCAAGCCACCACTCCATGACAAACAGCATTGTCGAGTTGACGGACCATCTCCAGCGGAAGCGGCAATAACTTTTGGAGACGTGCAGCAGTTGTTTTCCACTAATACAGAACGCAACAACCCTTGTATACCCGACTGTGAAGCCAATCATCAAATGCACCTGTCCGTACATTTTGCCACGCCACCTGTGATATAATCCTGTTGTTGACTTCTTGCTGCGACAGACAATCAGTGACATGGTTCTTTTAACAAATAAATCACCAAAGTGTAAAAGAAACTCACCAGATTGATATACTGAGTTAAGAAAGTAAACCCAAGTCAAGAAAAATAAATATATTCCATATTAAATGCCAAGTCTGTATATGTATGTATAGTTACAGCCGCGGGTTTTGTGTCTACTGTGAGGGGGTTCCTCGGTTCCCCTCAAATTTACCAGGCTTGAGGCCACCGATCACGAATGACTTTGTACCATGGCGGGTTACGAGGCAACCTCAAGTGCCAAGTGGTGTACCACATGGTACCAGGGTTCCCCGTTTGACAACCGTTTTCCTGAGCCATGTGGCTTTCCAATCAGGGGATACGCCCTCAGCTCTTCACCATTCTTATTTATCTGAATTGAATTTTAATTAGGGAGGCCGAACTTACTGCTGGTGCATGCTGGACTGGATGAACCAATTAATTGGGGAATTATAACTTACCTGTCTCACTAATTGTGTGAACAGCGCTGGATCAATAGGGAAATGACGAACACGCACAGATTGAAAATGAAGTTCAGCAAAAGGGGGTTATTATTACCAGAACCAATGGTGTGGAATGTGGGATCATGCAAAGGGGGAGGGAACTCAAGAACTTTAATGTACAGCAAGGGTAATCAAAATGGATCAAAAAGGGGGAATGCAAAGAAAATGGAAAAGGGCAGAACATAACCTATGCCTTACCTACCTACCAGTAAGACACAAAATGAGTACCCAATCAGAACATTCACATAGGGAGATGAGAACAGAAAGTGCGAGAGTTATCAGCCTCTTTATCTTACCGGGCAGGTGACGTCGTGCTCCTGCAACTCACGCACTAAAGGTACGGGTCAATGGAGAAGAAATACTGTATTGTCTAGGATGTGTTGAGTCGTATATTTCCAGATGTCATGCATGTCAGTGCGTGTGGTGCTCGCGAAACTGCAAAGGTTCGTTATCAGTAATTATTGTTACTCCAGAGGAGCTGAGCCACGGCAATGCCGTCAATCGTTTATGCCCTGAAAGGACAGTTGGTGGATGTTTTTCTGGTCTTAGAGCCATGAACAAACGGTGTGTATAATGTCAAAATGCAATGGAAATTAATGTGTGAATAAAATCCAAGTGTAAATATAAATGTGTATTAACTATTGGTAAACGTTGTGTACTTATGGGGTTGTGTAAAATAAAATTATAGGGGGATAAGGGAAAGTGGCCAACGGGTTCTAGCACGCGATTCAAACCAGCTTTTGGCACGATATGCAAGTTCCAGGAAGCTCATATAAGATTTACAATTAACCACTAGGAAATGGGGAGAAAAAGGGAAAACCTCTCTAACCCTCACCAATGCAATGTATCACATCTAACCCACTACACCAAGGGAAGGGACTACTCTCTACTCTAACCTTACATTATGGAAATAACTATGCTGAGGGACACCTGCAAGTTGGGTGCCATTGCTTTTGGGGCCAGTTCCTTGAACCACAACAACAACATAAGTTCAAAACACACCTGGTCACAAGTGTGCCGCACTGACCGGGTCCTCAGTCGAGGGCCTCAGCGTCATCCAGTTTCGGCCCTTCAACCTCGATACGGTCAGCTAAGGTGGGCCAGCAGGGGCACATACACATCCACATGCAGCAACTACACCTGGATGCGTACATACCCCCACCCCCAGCCAGTGCGAACGCAGACTACAACAACAACACCTCCACATCCAGAATCCACAGCACCAAACAAACATGGTGGAACACTCAAACACCCACCTTTATACCCTTCACCACTCACCAACAAAACACACCAGATCATTCATACACACCCATACCCATACACACACACGCACACACACACACACACACACACACACACACACACACACACACACACACACACACACACACACACACACACACACATACACACACAACACCAGCCAACCACCTACTCTTACAACATACACCACTCAACATACAAAAACACACACTCATGCAAAAACACACATCCTCACCCACTCACTCATATACACAAAATAAGAAATAATAATCGTAACAAAATAAATAAATAAATAAATTAAAAAAACACACACAACCAACCTACACCGTTCGACGTGCCTCCATAAACTTCCTCCATATCCAAAATGAACCTTTTAAGGCAACCTACATATATAAAAATATACACATATATATATATATATATATATAATATATATATATATATATATATATATATATATATATATATGTATATATATATATATATATATATTGTAACGATTTTGAGAAGTGTAACGGGTTTTGAGAAGTGTAACGGGTTTTGAGGAGTGTAACAATTTTGGAGGAAGGGTAACGGATGTGAAGAGTATGGTTTTGGTATGGTAACATCCTGGTAATGTAAATAATGGTCGCAGCCGTCCTCCTAATTAATTTCATAGAACATACACGCAGGTCACGATATATCTTTTAAATAGTGTATTTCCTTATTCCATGTAGGCTAAGTATGTGTTTTCCACTAGGATTGACTTTGCATTGTATCAAACAAAATAAGCGTAGGCCCTATTCAATTTCCCCAGAACCTCCTTTCCAATTGCCTTCTGCATTTTGGTCGGTTGCCTTCAATTCGCCATTGGCCATGAAACAGGGTCGGAGAAGAAAGGCGTGTCTCCACCTCGTCATGAGAGGGAAGAAGTAAACAGGCCCTAACAGCCAACCAGCACCGCGGTGAGTGACCCGGTAGGCGTGCCCTCGGAGCCGGCGGCTTAATTCCGCCGGAGGTGATAAAAGCGAATGTAAGGAACTGCTTTACGGAGAGGCCTTGAGAGATACGCTGGGGGATGACCTGGAAGAGGAGCGCAATCCACCGCAAGCCCTACCTACCTGCCTGCAATATCCCCTGTCGTTGGAGAGACGCGCTGAACGGAGGGAGACGGCTCCACCCCAGGAAGAGGAGCAGGTGTGCCGAGCCAGCGCGTGACGGCCGCGGATACGCGACGGAGGTTTTCCCGCCAAAACCGCGAGGGGTTGAAAGCTGCTGCCTCCGACCTTGCCTTCCTCTCAAGCAATCAACCTCGAGCCATTACCTGCCTGCAATATCCACCGTGTGAGTGTGAACGTCCTGTCCTACTCGTTTGTCTTGGGGATTAAGTAAATGAAATAGAATAAGTTAACAATGCACTGTGTGACTGCTCTTTTCCATCTATTGCTGTAAATAATATTGGTCGCTCTAAAATATTGCTTGTGTGTGTATAATAAATCTGTTCTTCCTCCAAACTCTGTCTTTCTTCTCTCTTCTTCTCTTTCGGTCGCTTTAGAGGTTTCCCAATTGAATATCTGTAGCGCGATTAGTCAACGTTCGGGTGGAATCGGGTTCTAATCGGGGAGTAACTGTTCGGACGCGGTTAAATACACCACCGCTCGGTAAAATAACATCCAAAAACCGTGTCCGTAACAATTGGTGTCGAGGAGTCGGATTCGGACCCGGGACTAAATTTGTTAGGCCCAAATTTTAAAAAAAAATTTTGGTCAAAATTACGAGCTGCCGAAATTGTGTTGTTTTATAAAACCCGAATTTTGAGATCGCGCCATGGACAATCAAGGCGATCGGATGTCGGTGGGGGAGATAGACGGGTTAGGGGTAACCCAGGAACCAGGGGAAATGTATGTGGAAGAAAGGGAGGAGGAGAGCAATGAGGAGGCGGTTGAGGGGGTGTCAGACGCGCAAAATGGCGCTCTCGCGCACGTGGTATCAGACGCACAAAGGGGCGGCTCGCACGAGCGCGGGGTAGCCGCGCCCGCTGTGCAAATAGCGGGAATTGATGTGCGGGACCTCATGGCGCAGATTAATGCAACCATACTAATGGCAAATATGGGGCTAGAAGCAAAAATGGATGCTCAGAGTGAGCGATTAGAGGGCCAAATGGGGGAAATGAGGGGAAAAATGGGGGAAATGGGGGAACGGCTAGAAGCTAAATTTGGGAAGTTAGACAATAATTTTGAGGAGTTAGACAAGAAATTTGGGGGGTTAGACAACGGGATAAAAGAGGTGAAAAATGGGTTAATGGGGTTAGAAAATAGGATGGAGGACAAATTGCGGGAAATAGGGGAACAATCCGCCCGGGAAATCGAACAGATGGGGAACCAGATGGAGGAAATACGACGAGGGGTGAGTGAGGAGGTCTCGGGGCTGCGCGAGGAGGTAAAGCGAGGCGAAAAGCGTATAGAGAAAGAGGTGAGAAATAATACGGCAAAGTTACAGGGGGGAATAGAAGATCTGACGAAAGGAGTAGAACAGCTGACAGTGGGACAAAAGGAACTAACGGACCAAGTGGAAAAGAACACAGCAATCATCGGGGGTTTAAAAGCAACACAAAAGGACATAAAAAATGAATTAATAGCAACACAAAAGGAATGTCAAATGGTACATGAGGGATTGACGAAGAGGTTGGAAGAGGTGACAGAAGCAATGGAGACGAAGGACCGGGAGGTAAGGACGCACGTAGAAACGGTTAAGGTGGCGTTAGAGGAAGAAATAGAGGGGGCGCACCGGGAGATGAAGGAGGTAAAGGAAAAATTAGAGGAGGTGGAAGAAGGGGTGAGTGAAATTAAAAAGAGACGGAGGGAAACTAAGAGGGAGATAAAGGAGGAAGTCATGGAATATGTACAGGGTCTGTGTTCAAATCATGATGCGGTGCTCACTGACCAAATAAAAAGTTTGCAGGTGGCAGAGGAGGTGCAACGAGGTACGGAGGTGAGTGGCAATGTACATGATGTGAGGGGAGATTCAGTCGGCTTGGGGGGTGGTGTAGACCCGGGTGTTCGTGAGGGACCAATGGTAAGATGTATGACTGGTCCGGAGTGTATGGACAGAGGAGGTGTGCAAGGAGGGTTGGCTATGGGGAGTGGGGGTGGTGCTGGTGAGCAAGGCTGTGGGGGTATGGCGTGGGTAGCGGGTTGCGGAGGGGCGACCCAGGCATCGACACCAGGAGGGGTAGTGTTTGGAGGGACGGGGGGCGCGCGGGAGCCCCCCGGGAATAGCGTACTGTGGGAGCCCGAACGGTTTGGTCCCGCGTTGATCCCGCAAGGAGTGACGCGCGGGGTCCGACCTTCGGGCGCCCACAAGGTCCCACTCGCGCCGTATGACGGCAAGAGCGATTTGAGGGCGTACCTGGCGCAGTTTGAGTACGTGTGTAAAGGCAACGGTTGGAATCCGGACGAAGGTGGAGTACACCTGGTGGGGGCACTGCGCGGCGCGGCGGCGGAGGTGCTGACGGCTTTACCACCGGGTGCTCTCACCCTGCCAGCCCTCCGTGCGGCATTAATTAATCGGTTCGGCATTGAACAGCAAAGCGAGCTTGTTAAAGCCCAACTTGCGCAGCGAAAACGCAAGCCCCAGGAGACCATCGGGGAACTTGCTCACGATATTCGCCGCGCGGTCGGGATTGCACACGCGGACATGGCGGCGAGTTCCCAGGAAAGCCTGGCGCTGGATCACTTTATTCAGGCCCTTCCGGATCTGGAGCTCCGGCAACAGCTCGCCATGTGGCGCCCGCAAACCATGAGTCAGGCGGCCGACGCTGCAGCCCGTTGGGAAGCAGCGAGGCCCCTGGCCCGGGGAGGCGAGCGCCATGCAGTGGCGGTGCGTCAGATGGGGCCCGTGATGGGGGGCGGCCCCCCAAGGGGGCCCGCCCCCGACGGGGGCCCTGACCTGGAGAGCATGGTCCGGAGGTTAGTGGATCGGCGCCTGGCGGGACCTGGACCATGGCAGGCGGCCCCAGCGGTGGCACCCGGTAGTCCCCGACAGAGTACCCCAATTCGGACATACAGGGGGGGGAATTTGGAATACCGGAGGCAAGCACCTTACCAGGTGAGGTGCTATAATTGTGCTAGGATGGGTCACCGTGCATGGGAGTGTCGAGCTCCGCGCCGGGACGTTTCCCGCCAACCGATGCCCTCAACTCCGCCCAGTATCGATCGGCCTAGCCGACCTCAGACACCCCCCCGCCAGGGCCCGGGAAACTAGAACGTGCCGGGCATGCAGGGCGGTGTTCGGCAGTAGAGGATGGGGAGAAGCCCTCGTTGACGCGACAGGTCATTCATTGTGGCCGAATTGGGACGGGTAGTTTGACAATTCGGTGCAAAATTGCCGGCGTGGGGGTGGACGCCGTGGTGGACACGGGAGCCAGCGCCACGATCATCAGCCCCGTGGTCCTTAATTCGAGTGCAGACGGCTGGGGTAAAATCCAGCGTCTGGAAAATCATAGTTTGCAGTTGGCTACCGGGGCAACGGCTCCGATCATAGGGCGTGGTTTTGTGACCCTCAAGTTGGGATCGGTGAAGCAAGAGATAGAGGTTTGGGTGGCGGAGGTGTGCGACCCATGCTTAATAGGGTTGGATTTGTTGACTGCCAGCGGTTGTAAAATCGACTTGAGTCGGGGGATCCTGCGATGGGGAGTGGAAGAGCTACCATTGGAGGGGGTGAGCACGGCCGAGAGGGTGGAGCTGGAGGCTCCTGAGGCCGTGACCATCCCTCCGGGGGCCGAGGCCGTAGTGCCGGCCCGATGGTCAGCTCGCCCGACATGGCAGGAATCCTGCGGCCTGGTCGAACCGGTGGCAGCGCTATCCATACCTGGTTTAATCGTGGGCCGTACCCTTGTAAAAACGGACGGGCCGGTGGTGGCCGTCCGAGTAATTAATACTAGCACAGAACCACGCACTATAGTGAGGGGCACGAAGGTAGCTGGCTGCACCCCAGTTAGAGAAGTCGCGTCAGTGAGGGGCGAGAACGTCCAGCCGAGCCGGCCCCAGGGGGAGCCTTCAATAAGTTCTAGGAATTGGCCCGATCCCATTTGCGAGATGGTAAATCGTAGTAGTGTAGAGTTGGGAGGTACCCAGAGGGAGGCCTTACACAAACTGGTTGGGTCCCATTTGGACCTCTTCTCCTTGTCCACCGAGGATATTGGACGTACGGGCCTGGTGAAACATCAGATCCACACCGGTGAGGCCCGGCCTATTCGTCAGGCCGCCCGACGGCTCCCTTGGAGCAAGAGGGCGGAAGCTGACGAGCAGGTTGAAAAAATGCTCGACGCAGGTGTGATCGAGCCCTCGGGAAGTCCTTGGATGTCACCTGTTGTGCTGGTCAAAAAGAAAGATGGGACCACGCGGTTCTGCGTGGACTATCGCCAGCTAAACAACGTGACACTCAAGGACTCATATCCCCTGCCAAGAATTGATGACACCCTCGATGCCGTTGCGGGCTCAAATTGGTTCACAACTTTGGACCTCAAGAGTGGGTATTGGCAGGTGGAGATGGATAGGGCAGGGAAGGAGAAAACGGCATTTTCCACAGGTAAGGGACTGTATCAGTTTACTGTGATGCCGTTTGGTTTGTGTAACGCCCCCGCCACCTTTGAAAGATTGATGGAGCATGTACTGGGCGGCATGCCATGGCAATCATGCCTGGTGTACCTGGATGACGTCCTGGTACATGCCCAAACGTTCCCCCAGGCAGTAGCTAATTTGGACCAGGTGTTCGGGTGCCTCAGACAGGCAGGGTTGAAGCTGAACCCGAGTAAGTGCACTTTGTTTGCAAGAGAGGTGGCCTACCTAGGTCACGTGATCGGCCGCGAGGGGGTAAAAACGGACCCAGACAAAATTAAAGCGGTAGAGGAGTGGCCCGCACCACGTACCATCAAGGAGGTGCGGGGATTTTTGGGACTCTGCTCCTACTACCGGCGCTTTGTGGCGAAATTTGCGGAGTTGGCCCGTCCCCTCCACCGGCTTACGGAGAAGGGGACGCGATTTAATTGGACGCGGGAGTGCCACGAGGCCTTCCAAAAATTGAAGGGGTGTCTAACATCCGCACCCCTTCTAGCTTACCCCACTAGCAACGGGGCATTTACCCTGGACACGGATGCGAGCCAGGAAGGATTGGGCGCAGTTTTGTCTCAGACACAGGAGGGCGTGGAGAGAGTGATTGGTTACTATAGTCGGGCCTTAAGTAGGCCCGAGCGAAATTATTGCGTCACTCGCAAAGAGTTATTGGCTATGCTGGCTGCCATGAACCATTTCCACCCGTACCTGTACGGGCGGAAATTTTTGGTTAGAACTGACCATTCCTCCTTGCAATGGCTCCTTCGGTTCAAGGAACCGGAGGGCCAAATTGCAAGGTGGTTGGAAAAGTTGCAGCAGTACGATTTTGATGTGGCCCATAGGGCCGGGAAGGCCCATGGTAATGCGGACGCACTCTCTCGGCGTCCTTGTCTGGGGGAAAACTGTAAATTTTGTGCGAGACACGAGGAGAGGGAGCAATTGGGCGATTCCGCCCCGATTCTCGTCGTCCGGGCAACCCGGGTGAGAGGGCCAATTTTGCCACTAACCGCGGATGAGGAATTTGGAGAGTTGGCTTGGAGCACGGCCCAGCAGGAGGATCCTGTTCTGGGGCCGGTGTTCCAGTGGGTCAAATTGGGGCAAAGACCAAATGGGGAAGAGGTCACCCCCCTCGGGGCGCAAACAAAGGCGTATTGGGCTCAGTGGCAGACCCTGGAATTGAAAGGCAACATCTTGTATCGCAAGTGGGTGGAGGTTCCCTCTGATAGAACTTCTTGGCTGGTGATAGTCCCTGACAAATTCAAGAACGTCATATTGCAACAGGTGCATGGTACCCGCTCCGGCGGCCATTTGGGCAGGACAAAGACAATATCTCGGGTCCGCCGGAGGTTCTATTGGGTGAATATGGGGCGCGACATACAGGACTGGTGTCGGAGATGCGACGCCTGTTCTGCCAAAAAGGGACCAGCACGGAGGACGAGGGCCCCCCTTCAATTACATCAGGTGGGGGCCCCCCTTGAGCGGGTGGCTATGGATATTCTAGGACCGCTGCCCCGCACCCGCCAAGGTAATAAGTATATCCTCGTTGTAATGGACTATTTCACCAAGTGGCCGGAGGCCTATGCCCTCCCCAACCAAGAAGCAGGGGTGGTAGCACAGGCCTTCGTAGAAGGATTTGTATGTCGGCACGGGATTCCACAGGAGCTGCACACCGATCAGGGTCGAAATTTTGAAAGTCAATTACTAAAAGATGTGTGCAGACTCCTGTCAATTCGGAAAACCAGGACCACGCCCTTGCGGCCACAATCTGACGGGATGGTGGAAAGGTTCAATCGAACATTGATCCAACAACTGGCATTGTTCACCACCACCCGTCAGGATGACTGGGACGAACATCTCCCGTACCTGTTGATGGCCTACCGAACTAGCCAGCACGGGGCCACCGCATGCAGTCCAGCGTTGCTTATGTATGGGCGGGAGTTACGGGCTCCCGCCGACTTGCTATGCGGTCCCGTGCCAGACACCACGGACACACCGCCGAGGGAGGGGTACGCACGTCACCTGGAGGAAGGCATGGAGCGGGTCCATGCCTTCGCCCGCCGCCAGCTCCATCTGGCGGGGGCCAAGATGAAGCGCAGGTACGACGACCGGAGCCAGGGGAGTCAATACGCTCCGGGGATGAAGATTTGGTTCTTTAATCCCCGGAGGCGGAAGGGAAGGTGCCCAAAACTCACCTCCCCCTGGCAAGGCCCGGGAGTCGTCCTGTCACAAATCTGTGACGTGGTCATTAAGATCAAAATGGGGCCACGGACCCCCCCTCGGATCGTCCATGCCGACCGGATAAGACCTTATGCCGGCGAGCAGGCGCCCTCATGGATCGCCTCGGCTCTAGATGCCGAGGCAGGACCCAGTACCTCTTGCGACGGGGGCTCGTAGCGTCAGAGGACTGGGGGAATGGTAGTGAGAGATGCCCCGCTGTGGTGGGATGGCAACTCTGTCATCCCTCACAAGGTGGGGCAAAGGAGCAATAGCTTATGGGGTGTATGGCAGTGAAAACTAGCCCGGGTGGGTTAGGTTATATTGATAGGGCCCTAGAAGATGACATTAGGTAACGTTAAGGTTAGTTAGTGACTGATACCTGTAGTGGGGACGCAGGTAGATTAGTATGGATGATAATGACGTGGGAGCGCAATAGTTTAAAGGGACGACTGGGAAGCGCAAGTTTCAGAGGGGAGTAGTTAGCTGAGATGATGCCGTGTGTGTGAGGATTGAACGGGTGAGAATGGAACAGGTGTGATTGCACAGGTGTGCAACTGAACAGGTGTGTGGAGCAGTGTATGAGGGAGTAGTGGTGATTGCGTGTTGTGTTGACCAAATGGTCCAGGAAGAAAGGAGGGTGCAGGTGGCACCAGGTATGATTGCACAGGTGTGCAACGACAGGTGAATGAAAGACAGGTGTATGGAATAAATGGTATGGAGTATTGGAATGGATGGTCGTGGAGTGAGTATGGTGGAAATTGTGGAGTGGAGTGGATGGTGCGAAGGTGTGAATGGGGGAAGAGTGGACCCCCATCACGGATACCCGGGGCGGGTAGTGTAAGTGTTAGGTAGAGGGTATAGGTAAATTGTGGTTGGATATTGGCATCTGTGGTGCGAGTGGAAGAATGGTCTTTGGATGGGTGCATTAATGTTGTGGAAATGGCTGGGCGTGTAGCCTGTTAGTGTGTGTAGTTGGTTTGGGCACTCCACCACTGTGAGGATGTCGGCCAGGTGAGGCCGCAGGTGGGCTCTGGGAGCCGGTAGTAGTTGTTGTGGATGGGGCCCGAGGATCCGGAGGACGGACCCGGGTAGCCCAGTGCCAGAGGGCACCAGTGGGGTGACAGATCCAAGAGGGGTCTTCCCCAGTTAGTTAGGTTAGGGTGAGGAGCAGGTAAGCTCGGGTGGCAACTACAGTGGTGGAGGTGTGCAGGTGGGTAGACCTGCTGGGAGAGCTACACGTCGCAGCCCAGAAATTGTGCGAGGGCACAGGGAGATGAATCGGGGGAGTGAGACCCCAAATTGAGAAGCACCACAGTTTGGTCAATGGGAATTGGTTTTTAAAACCACATAGAGTAAGATTGCCAATGGATTGGCAGGGAAAGACCCCGGGTAGTGTAAAGTGTGTTAAAATCATTTAGAGGATAGTTAGGATGAAGGATCTCCTCACACCATCTGCATCCACTCACCTGAGGTGACAGGTACTCCACACCATGCCATGTTTGATTATTTTTTACTGTGCAAATGTTTGGGTTGTGAGACGCATCATGACGTGGGTGTGACATTGTGCGTAATTCCATCTCTCCCTCCTTTTGAGGATTGATGATGAATTGATGATGGCAAATTTTGAAGTAGAGGGATTGTGGTGACGAATTTGGTATAAGGGAAATATGGGGAAGACGTGACAGTAGTGACGAATTTGTAAATGGGTAGATTTTGTAAATATGGGGTAAGAGCAAGGGTAGTGTAGGTGACAGGGGGGTGACGTACGGTAGGGACGAGCTTTCTCACTTCGCCCTCCGTACGCATTTCACCTTGCATTGCCTTGTTTGACGTGTACCCTTGTGACCTTACCCCTCGCTCAATTGTCTTTCTTTTGTCTCCCACATGACCTGTGCGCCATTGGGTGCCGAGGGGAGCGTGCGTGAGGTGGCCATTGTGCGCCCGAGATTCCCAGAACCAGCACGCATTGCGTTGATGTACCACTTTATGGACCGCTGTTCGGCGGCCAAGTACCACTTGATGGACCCCAGGTTCTGGGGCAGAGCACCTCTGTTGGAGACCGGCCATAGTGGCCAGGGAATCTTGCTTGCGGACCTCGGTAAGGTGGCACCTATGCCAAACAGGTGGACCACCCTTAGTTGGCCCCTGAGGCCCTAAATAATAATAAAAAAACGAACACAAGTTGTGCTTTTTATTATGTCCAAATAGGCCGCATGAAGCCAGAAGACGTCAGGAAGAACATCGGCCCAGCAGACAAGGAGAAGACCACCACCAGTTGTTTTGTTGTGTTTATTATGAACCATGGTGACTGCGCACCGAGTGGTGCTTTGTGGTGCTTGTGGTGCTTTTGGTGCTTTTGGGTGCTTTGGTGGTATTGGTACTGGTGCATCGATGCAATGCGTGCTGTCTCCTCCCTCCCAACAGGAATTTCTTTCTCTTGTTCCCTAAAAAGAAAAGAAAAAAACACACAGGTCCTGGGTTGCGTTGTAAATAAGAAATCACGTCATTGTAAATAATGCTCCCCACCGTAAATGTATAGTTTCAGAATAATTCCGTAATTCGGTTAGCTGTGGGCTTGAGTCTGTTAGACAGGATGCAATGCAATAGGGGGACATACTTATTTGTGTTTTAAAATTGTCACACTCAGGGTCAGGTTAATTGTAGAGGGAATTACACCTACATGTCACACTCAGTTAAGTCTAGTAGGCCCGAGGACGTGCCTGAAGAAAGGAGGGTGCAGTGTAACGATTTTGAGAAGTGTAACGGGTTTTGAGAAGTGTAACGGGTTTTGAGGAGTGTAACAATTTTGGAGGAAGGGTAACGGATGTGAAGAGTATGGTTTTGGTATGGTAACATCCTGGTAATGTAAATAATGGTCGCAGCCGTCCTCCTAATTAATTTCATAGAACATACACGCAGGTCACGATATATCTTTTAAATAGTGTATTTCCTTATTCCATGTAGGCTAAGTATGTGTTTTCCACTAGATTGACTTTGCATTGTATCAAACAAAATAAGCGTAGGCCCTATTCAATTTCCCCAGAACCTCCTTTCCAATTGCCTTCTGCATTTTGGTCGGTTGCCTTCAATTCGCCATTGGCCATGAAACAGGGTCGGAGAAGAAAGGCGTGTCTCCACCTCGTCATGAGAGGGAAGAAGTAAACAGGCCCTAACAGCCAACCAGCACCGCGGTGAGTGACCCGGTAGGCGTGCCCTCGGAGCCGGCGGCTTAATTCCGCCGGAGGTGATAAAAGCGAATGTAAGGAACTGCTTTACGGAGAGGCCTTGAGAGATACGCTGGGGGATGACCTGGAAGAGGAGCGCAATCCACCGCAAGCCCTACCTACCTGCCTGCAATATCCCCTGTCGTTGGAGAGACGCGCTGAACGGAGGGAGACGGCTCCACCCCAGGAAGAGGAGCAGGTGTGCCGAGCCAGCGCGTGACGGCCGCGGATACGCGACGGAGGTTTTCCCGCCAAAACCGCGAGGGGTTGAAAGCTGCTGCCTCCGACCTTGCCTTCCTCTCAAGCAATCAACCTCGAGCCATTACCTGCCTGCAATATCCACCGTGTGAGTGTGAACGTCCTGTCCTACTCGTTTGTCTTGGGGATTAAGTAAATGAAATAGAATAAGTTAACAATGCACTGTGTGACTGCTCTTTTCCATCTATTGCTGTAAATAATATTGGTCGCTCTAAAATATTGCTTGTGTGTGTATAATAAATCTGTTCTTCCTCCAAACTCTGTCTTTCTTCTCTCTTCTTCTCTTTGGGTCGCTTTAGAGGTTTCCCAATTGAATATCTGTAGCGCGATTAGTCAACGTTCGGGTGGAATCGGGTTCTAATCGGGGAGTAACTGTTCGGACGCGGTTAAATACACCACCGCTCGGTAAAATAACATCCAAAAACCGTGTCCGTAACAATATATATATATATAAGCGTTGTCATTCTCAAGCTAAGCTTCAATGTGAAATCTCGTTCGGATTTTGTTAATTGAAACTTCTTCCCCTCCGTGTGTGTGTGTTTGTGTGTGCCATCGACATATGGCTACAATAACTGAATAAATATTTCATGTGGTTTGAACAAGAGACGAGAGATAAAACCATATGACTCATTGAAAAGAACCAAATCCACCACATGCTTTGTCGGTAGAACTGGTTGAAACTAATTGGGTGGTTGAAATCCTGTGAAATGGAGAATATTGCAAGATATCAACATGCTGTGAGATAAGAATAAAAAAATATTTTAAAAACCTGACAGGTTTTAAGGTTGTGCCCTTCATTTTTGTAGGCCACAGCATGAAAGTGGCAAGGCCAGGGCTCACCATGGAGCGGCACCGTTTGAAGACTGTGCTGGTGTGAAGCATTTCCTTTCGCCCCTGTTTCCCCCACCCATCCAAGTGAAACATTCACATGTGATAAGAGAGGGTGGAGAAAGAGATCTCTATAGACCAGTAACGTGCATGGATCACTCCACAATGGGCAGTGTGAATTTGTCATGTTGTTTAATAGACAGTTATGTTATCACCTGCCTTTGATAACTCTTTTGGATTACTTCGTTTTACTAAAGCTTATGTAAACTCCAAAAAAGTAAAAATGACAACAATAAACAAATCATAATGGTATTTGCTCAAAGATATTGCAACAACAAAACTCGAACAAACAATCGAAGATTGTATACCCTCACCCCGACTTTTTGTGTGGTTTTATAGTATGTAATTGATAGATATTTTTTTTTTTTTTTTTTTTTTTTTTTTTTTTGGATACAAGATCGAGGCTCGTGAAAGAGCGAACATTAATCACACAGAAAGACAAACCGACACATAAAACATATAACATCGGGAGCGGTAGACAAGATGGGGAGAGAGGGGGAAGGACACAAACACAACATTTGAGAGCAGGGACCGAGAGACATGGAGACATCGAGAGATCTGAGAGAGGGCGAGGGCTTTGGGGGGGGGGCATGGAAAGGGGGCGGTGGGAGAGGTATAAAACATTTGGACACTGCCAGGACTTCCAGGAAAGAAGTTGGAATTTCAAACAAGGTGGATCTGGGGTGAATTAGCGGGGGTAGAAAAGATCAAGGTTTTGGATGGGGGAAGATAAGAGATGGTGGTGAACAGCTGTTTTAAAGACCTGGAGGGAGGAGTGGGATTGAAGGGAGTGAGGGAGTTTGTTTCAGAGGCGGGAGAAAAGAGGAATGAAAGAGTGAAGGTGAGCAGAGAGCCGAGATTTCGGCAGTTTAACCATCAGAGGGTTGCTGGCAGATCTTGTGCGACCTGTAGGAATATTTGGGGGACAGAGCACAGAGAGAGCTGGGGGTGCAAGGCCGGAGAGGAGTCGGTAGAAGACAGAAAGACCACCTACCTGCCTGCGGTGAGTGAGTGAAAGGCCCTCAGAGATAGCTTCATCGCGGGAGATTCCAATAATTCTGAAAGCTTTGGTTTCAACAGCGTGAAGCCGAGCTAGGTGTGAGGCAGGAGCACCGGCCCATAGGGGAGAACAGTATTCCATTGAGCTGCGGATGAAATCCTTGTATGTGGTGAGGAGCTCAGGTGTGCCGAGGAAGGACTTCGCACGACGGAGGATGCCCAGTCGGCGACTGGCTTTGGAGGCCAGCTTGGAAATGTGGTTTTCCCAAGAAAGATCATGGCAGATAGTGAGACCCAAAATCTTGAGCGACAGAACTTCTTGGAGAGGATTGTTGAGAAAGTAGATGGGAGAGTTGTCCAGTCGATCTTTTCGGAGAGACATAGTAAGAGTGTGAGATTTGTCAGGATTGAAAGACATGTTCCACTTGTTTGACCAGTCTGTGATTTTGTCCAGGTCTTCAGAGAGTGAGGAGGCAGCAGACTGCCGATCTGAGGGAAGAGGAATGGAGCGGCAGAGAGTGGAGTCATCAGCAAAGAGATAGAGAGGATTTTCGAGAGAGTCAGAGAGATCATTGATGAAGACCAGAAAAAGCACGGGGCCCAGAACACTGCCTTGGGGAACTCCAGCCTGAACAGGAAGAGGAGATGAGAGAAACCCATTCAGGGCCACACGTTGACGACGACGAGAGAGGAAGTCTGCCAGCCATGCGTGGAGATTTCCATGGATACCAAAGGAGGAGAGTTTGGTGAGCAGAGCGGGGTGCCAGACCGTGTCGAAGGCACGTGATATGTCGAGGGAGACAGCTCTAATTTCCTGTTTGGCATTGAGGACCTCCATCCATTGTTGAGACAGCAGAAGCAGCATGTCCAGAGTAGAGTGACCTGGTCTGAAACCAAATTGATGATCAGAGATCAAGCCATTGGAGAAGAGGAAAGATTTCATATCCGAAGCAATGATGGATTCCATGACTTTGCTGATAATTGGGAGAAGGCTGATTGGTCTGTAGTTGCTAGGATCTGTTTTTGCACCTTTTTTGTGCAAAGCGGTGATGTTGGCTGATTTCCAAGCAGATGGCAGTTGACCTTGAGCAAAAGAGAGGGTGAAGAGAACAGAGAGAGGGTGAGATAGAGCGGCAGAGCAGGATTTTAGGACCCGTGGGCTGATGCCGTCGGGTCCAGTTGCAGAATCAGAGTCGAGGGTTGACAGAAACTTTTCCACCTTGTCAGGAGGAAAGGACACGGAGTCCAGGAGCAGCAGGGTACGACTGGGTATGGTGGGTACAGAGAGGGATGGGTTTGGGACACAAGATTTAGAGGCAAACACAGAGTTGAGGCATTCAGCTTTTTCACGGGCGGAGTCAGCTGTGTAGCCGTTTGAGGTAAGGGAGGGGATGGAGGGGGAACAAACACCAGAAACGGATTTGACCAGACGCCACCAGGATTTGGAAGAGGGAGACAGATAAGAGAGTTCGGTCTTGAGAACGGAGAGATATTGTTTCCTGGCTCTCCTGAGGGTGGACACACACTTGTTTCGGGCTTTGTGAAAGGAAATGAGATTTCCTTCCGTTGGATTTGCTTTCCAGGAGACGAAGGCAAGTTGTTTCTGGGCAACAGCCTCACCACAAGATTCCGTGTACCATGGACGGGAGGAAGGGTATGACAACTGAAGACGAGATGGGATAAATCTGTGCATGAGAGAGAGCAATTTACTTTGGAAGAATTCCCAGGATGAGTTGATGTCAGAGGTGGTGGAGATGGGAGACCAGTCCAGATGATTGATGGCTGCTTGAAGACCGTGCCAGTTGGCCTGAGTGAAATGCCAGACTCGTCGACGCTGAGCAGGCTCCCTGAGGATGGTCAGAGAGATGTCCACTTTAACAAGGACATGATCAGATGATCCGATCGGAGCAGAAGAAGAGCAGCAGACATTTTCAGGGAAGTTAGTCATAACCAAGTCCAGAAGAGAAGATGTTCCGTTGACTGAGATCCGGGTCGGGAAATTGACAGATTGTGTCAGTCCCAGTGAGTCGCAGAAGTCCTTTGCTGAAGAGCCATGGCTGGTGAGAGAGGTACCCACACCCAGCCAACTGGCATGGTGACAATTGAAATCACCACATATGAGGAAGAGAGAGTTGGGATGAGTAGATAGAAGTTGGTCCATATCATCAGACAGCGAGATGTAGATGGAGTCATCACTGTTTGGTGGACGGTACAACACACATATGAACAAGAGGTGGGAGCGAAGGGGAAGCCGTAGCCAGAGGTATTCCTGGGGGTGAGGTGGAGAGAGTGCAGTGCAGGGCGAGTGAGGAAGAGAGTTTTTGATAAAGATAGCAACCCCGCCTCCAGGACGAGGCTCAGGTCTATCATACCGGAGGAGGGAGTAGCCCGGGAGAGATACTATGGAATCAGAGACATCATAAAGGAGGAAAGTTTCTGTTAAGCAGATCACGTCTGGTTTGACAGAAGCAACCTGTATGGAGAGATCAGTTAAGTTTGAACGAAGGCCCCGGATGTTTGAGGTCCATACCGTTAATGAAGAGGAAGGGGGAGCATCAGATACAGGACAGGGGGGAGGAGGGGTAGGGTAAGATGTGGAAGAGGTGGAAGAGATAGGGAGAGCTGTTGAAGGTGTGTCAGAGATTTCAGAATAGCTCGGAGAAAGGGAAGGATGGGGCGGACAAAAGGTTTGATGGTGATTGGGTGAGCCACAATGAGGTGTTATTTGAGGAGGGGGAAGAGCGAGGCAGAAGGTTGGGGGAGATGGAGGTGAGAGTTTGAAGGGGGAAGAAGCGGGGAGGACGCTTTGAGGAGGGGGAGTGAGAGGGGGGAAATTGAGAAGCAATGAGGGTGGGGAGATTTGAAGGGGAGGGGTGAGGGGGGAGTTTGGGAGGGAAGGGACAAGGGGAGGGATTTGAAAGGGATGGGATATGGGGGAGATTTGGAGGGGAGGGGTGAGGCAGGAGTCTAGGAGGGGAGGGGCGAGGGGGCGTCTTGGCGGGGAGGGGTGAGGGGGTAGTTTAGGAGGGAGGGGGCAAGGGGGGAGATTTGAAAGGGATGGGTGACGGGGAAGATTTGGAGGGGAGGGGTGATGGGGAAGATTTGGAGGGGAGGGGTTATGAGGAAGATTTGGAGGGGAGGGGTGAGATTGGATTTTTGAAAGTGTACGATTTATGGGAAACGAACATTTTTTGCAAAATGAGTTTCTTGTGACCTTCGAGTTAAAAATACGTTTAAGGACGCTGGATGGAGGATGGAGTGCAGGAGAGTTTAGGGAATGTAGAAAAAAGGCACTATAGGAGATGGATATTTTTTTTGGGATGAATTGATTTGGTGAGCAAGTCGAAAGCAGCCTTTTAAAGAAGAAGAAGAAAAAGGTGTTATAAAATATGACGGAATACATAACTTGAGGGGAAAGTGTAAACATTGAAGGTTAATGAGTGAAAACTATCTGGGGAAATGGGGGAGAAACACGTGGTCGAAGAACGAACGAACGAATAAGAATGAATAAACGAATGAGAACAGAGAAGGAAATGTTTTTTTTTTTTTTTTTTTTTTTTTTTTTTTTTTTGAGTTGAGATTTACTCAAGGAAGTAGGCTATGGGTGAAAAGCCTGGGAATACAGAGAACGAAAGTTATTGGATCACAAACGATGGACCGCTGAGAGAAAAACAAAGCCTCAAGCTTGTACAGTGGCCTCAAGACACGACACGGCAAACAGACGATCAATTTATGAGAGATAAACACCGAGAAACAACCAAAGTTGCACACAATAACTTCACACACCGAAAGATAAATACAGTTTCGACAAAATACAATTGTGAACAGACTTAACTTCGAAAAACGTGGAGACCGTGTGGAGCTTCGAAAATCCCTCCCACCGTCTCCGCGATCTCGCATCGAGATCTCGAATGTGAGATATACTCACATTCGAATTGTACCATACCTGCTTTATAAACCCACTCGCATTCTAATTGTTCACACTTTATCGAGGTATTTGGTTGAAAAAAAAAACGTGTAAAAATTGTAGTCTATGTTGGCAAATGATGTGGGGACAAACAAACAGACAAACGGACCCAAATGCAATATCCTCACCTCTGGTGAAAGTAACTACAACGTCACTCGGTAAAGCGCATGCACAACTCCTCAAAAATGAAGTTTACATTTTTTATGCCTCTGATAGGCCGGATCTGCATCTGGACTGTTTGTTCTTGTCACGCACCAAAATTTAATCAGCTTGTTATTGTCACCTACCTCACCTGTCACCTCAACCACCGGGTTTTTTCATAATCCAACCACAACTTTTTGAAACATGATGCTATACAGTATAAAAATTATCATATCCAGATCTGGATCCATTTCTTCACCAAAATCAAATCTATTCGTCCTTGTCATACACCCAACCTGTCCACCAAGTTTCCTCCAAATCCATCTATAACATTTTGAGATATCGTGCTCTATATTGCTTTTGGCCCTATCACTCAATGGTGAAGAATCACTTAAAAAATGTCTTCGATCCAGATCCAGATCTAGATCAAAATCATATCAATTCCTCCTCGTCGCACACCCAACCTGTCTGCCAAGTTTTTTCTGAATCCGTCCATAACTTTTGAGATATCATTCTCAGAGACAGACAAACAGACATGGGCGAAAACGTAACTTTCAGCCACATCAGGTGGCAGAGATAAAAAATTAACGCCCTGATAGATGTTTTCATCGAAGCATATGTCGCAATCCCAGATTCAATTCCCTAATAATATGTTGAGTTGTCCAATGTGTACTAATATCCTTTTCAGTAATTAAATTTACCCTGGTGTCCTCTCAATGTGCTTGTACTACATGTGATGCAAAACAAACAAGAAAGAGCAATCAGAGATTACAGACCCTCGCCAGGATGTGTTTTCAGTGGTTTTTAAGGCTTTTGTGTTAAAAACAAATATGGTGGCGAACCACATGACCGATGACGTCGTCATTATTATTTTTTCTCCACCAATTTATCCCTAGATGAGTAGATGATGCTCAATAAATTTCATCTTAATTGGATGAAGTTTTGTACTCGTCAAATTATGATGTCATAATGGAGGCACCTAGGACATCATCATTAACATATTTTATTCCCCATGTAGAGTTCTTTACAATGAACCATGTCTCAATTGTTTCCATGCAGCACTTTCAGAGATATAGAGGTGCAAATATTTTCGGTTTTTCCAAGATGGCGGCCGATCCACGTGGCCTATGACGTCATCATTATTATTTTTTCTCCACTAATTTATCCTTAGATGACGCTCAAGAAATGTCATCTTGATCGGATGACGTTTTGTACTTGTCGAATTATGACGTCATAATGGAGGCACCTATGACATAATCATTAACATATGTTATTCCCCATGAAGAGTTCTTTACAATGAGCCATGTCTCAATTTTGGTCTATGCAGTGCTTTCGGAGATATAGAGGTGCAAAGTTTTTCGGTTTTTCCAAGATGGCGCCCATAACACGTGACCTATGACGTCATAATTAATTATGACGGCTCCAGTTTAAGCCATCATAATTATCATAAAAATATACAGGTGGAGTTGCACCTATGGTGGAAATTTCCTGTCAATCGGACCAAAGGTTGCTGAGAAAATCATATTTATTCTGTGCGGACAAACAGACAAACGGACCCAAATGCAATTCCCTCTCCTCCTGCGACACCAGCTATCTCAAACTGTCATTCGTACAAGCTCCACACTCTCATTTCTCTATATGTGTTGAAGAAATGCATAGTTCATTTAAGGATATCCCGATATATGGGGAATCTGAGAGTGAATATACCCTGCTTGACTGACCACCTTTAGAGGCCATTTTTCCCCGCAGAGCAGGTTTGGCCTCTTTCTGGCACCGTGGTCCCCTTTTTGAAGCAATGTTTTATAGCTGGATGCCCTTTTATAACCAACCCTGTTAGTCACCTTTTCGACACACAGGGAATTACCTGTAAACTGGTGCTCAATTTGCCGACCTCGGAAGGATGACAGGCTGAGTCGACCCCCCTGGTGTTAATTCAGCGATCGACCGGGATTCGATCCTAGGATCCCAAGCCGGCACCCTAACCGCTAAGCCAACACCAGGCTTTGAATATACGTTGTTTGCAGGTAAGAAATCCTTGCATTTTGTTTTCGGTTTTAGTATGGAAGGTCCACATTCCAATTTCCCCGATGACCGACACCCTCGACACTCAAAAAATACAATAAAGAAAGTAGGTCATGCTTCACATTTTGAGTATCGAATGCTGGGCCGCAGTGACCCGGCAGTTAGCTCGTAACGGCCGTAATCGCTCGAGCCCTTTCGTGAATCTTGACATGCTGTATATATTTGTTGGCTCCCATAATCATACGTTGCACAAGCCAGCCTCTTAGGCTTTTTTAAAAGTGGCACTGCGTTGATTACATGGTGTGCAAAACTGAGAAACATAGTGTGGCAACAGTTGTCAGCTTAATTGGTGCCCTCGCAATCTCCCATGGTGTTCTCATTCTGTGAGCACAGCGTTGCAAATCCAAGTGCTTGCAACACCAGAGCTTGTAATTGTTTAATTACGATGGTGGTTGGCTACATGAGGTGCTCGAGTGTTGTTAGTACATTGCTTTTCTATGGTGATGTCCACCATTTATCAGTACTTGCTGCTCAACATTTAAGAGCAAATACAAGGAAGTTGGAGGAAGAGGCCTCAGGCCCAACATGTCCACACATTTCTGCCAAGAATCCTTGCACCGCTCTATCCCCCAATGCTTCTAGGGACCTATCTAATTCCAGTTTAAGCCTATCTGTCATTTCTGCTGCCACTACCTTTCCAAGTAAATAATTCCATCCAATAACTACTCTCTGAGTGAAATATCATTGCCTTGATGTCATCCCAGCTCTCCTCTTCTTCACTCTCAATCTATGACACCTGGTCCAATCGCTGTTTATCCTGCTGGTTAACTTTTTCGCACAGCAAATTAATGTTATATCATTGACAACATTATCAATATTGTGACTTAAATCTTTTAAATCGTAACACTGAATTAATACAACTAGCAACGGTACCCACCCAACGAGGGGCTTCAATTGGGAGGCCCAAATGAAAAGGCAAAATATCAGAAATTGAAGGCTTTTTTATTTTAAACGATTTATATGAACATCAGTTAAATCATATCACACATAAATCATCAAAATCTAAACAGTATTTGTAGAATTTCAATAAAAGCCACATCACTGTTCATATCGGTAAATATTATTCCATCATGTTTGGAAAAACTGGAAAATTGGAAAATTGGAAAAATTTTCCTAATTGGAAAAACAATATAGTCTATTTTACTCCAGGGGGTCCCAGGATTACCCACCCAAAATTTCGTTGCGATCGGTTCTGCCGTTTTTGCGGTACCTGGGAACGGACGGACGGACAGACAGACTTTTGGTGAATTATTAATACAATAAATGACAAGCATTTCTTCTTCCATTGCTGTTCAATTTATGGGCAGCCATTTTGTTTAAAAAAAACTGTCGGTGTTAGCCCCTGAATGCAATGGATGAGCATATGAGCTCATATGCAACAAATTAATGAAAAAGGAATGAAAGAACTAAAAGCTCAGACTCTGTACAGCCAAACAGAGCGGAGAAGAGACCCGTACCTCGAAGTTCACATATCCTCTCTGTGCAGCTCGACTCGGGCCATTTAATATACACAGGCTAGCAGGCTTTTCTTATATTCTCAAGAGATACATTTATTAGTCCTCGTTGAAAGCCCCACTAATTTGACAGCAACATGTCTACCCATCATTCCTTTCAGTTCAAGACTGATGAAGCTGCCACCAAACAGTCCTTTGAACAAGGTAATCATTTTGAACACTAATCCAGCCACAGAATTACATGTTTACATGCAACGATTACAGGACAGGATTGGGATTTTCAAAAACTTCTGTTTACCTTTATGCAGATATTTGAGGCAAACATCGAAGTGTTTCTTTTCAATAGAGAACGTTTAAAGAATCTTGCTTTCCTTCTGAGCTTTGTTGACAATACTGGGACTAAATTTTGAACTTGTGACTCAATCATTCAGTGGGTAAACCATATCAATTGAGTACAATGGATCAAAAGCATGCTTTATGCAAAAAATAAAATGAGATTCGGAAAAGGTCAGTGTGTCCATCATCACACCCATGTTACATCTTAGGGGACCCCAGTACAATATGCGTCACACCCTTTATAAAAGCACTGGGTGGGAAAGGCAAAACTAATACATGTGCATGAAAACACACACATTCACTAACACTTCACACTATGGCGAAAGCTCCTGCACCCCCCCCCCCCCCCCCACACACACACACACACACACGGGTGCACACACAGAGGTAGATACTTTGAGACCTGGGAGGGCACTGTTCCACCTTCTGAAACCTACATATGGAGGTAACAACCAACGATACACATGCCACACAATACACACGTACACACCCACACGTACACACACACGTACACGCAACACACACACAGTTTTATTTTTAAAATTTAAACTCCTTGGTCCTTCCTATACATTCAGTATCCAGAATGTCCACACCAGAGGACTCAATGACCGGTGGTGTATCGTTCAATTTCAAATGAAAAACGTTTTTCAAAACAAATTTCAAAACAGAACAAAAGGACCAAGGGGGTAATCGATTACACACAAAGGAGTCACACCCACAGAAATATGGACATAGGCCATGATAAAATAAACCTGCTGCAGAAAGAAGCCAAAGATAATAATGCCAACGACATGTAGATATCTGCAAAGGAACTAGAACACATCGGGCCCCAGTTCTCTTGAGAATTGGGGTTTCTAAACTGCGAACTAGAATTCCAAGTTAATGATGGAGTTGCTTACTTGAATAATGTCATTTGATCCTTATCCCCAATGCCAGTCTGAAATTTCCCGAAGACAGATTTGGTCATTCGGACACATGCGCGCAAGGTGTAGAGCAATATCTACAAATTGTGAATGCTAACGGGAGAATGGTACACCTTTCCATCGTATTGGATTTATTTTTTATTTTTTTTGTATACTGAATCGAGGCTCGTGAAAGAGCTGACATTTACTTTACAAACAAATCAACCAGACAAACAAAATATATAAAAAGAGGGAGCGGAAGACAAGAGAATGGGAAGCACACAAACACTTGAGAGCACAACATTTAAGAGCAGGGAGATGTGTGGGAGGGAGAGGGCTTGGGGGCTTGGGGGGAGGAGGCGTGGGAAGGGGGGGGGGGGTGGGAGAAGTATAAAACACAAGGACACCAAGGACTTCCAGGACAGAAGTTGGTATTTCAAAAAGTGGAATTGGGGTGAAATTATCGGGGATAGAAAAGATCAAGGTTTTGGATGGGGGAAGATAAGAGATGGTGGTGAACAGCTGTTTTAAAGACCTGGAGGGTGGAGTGGGATTGAAGAGAGTGAGGGAGTTTGTTCCAGAGGCGGGAGAAAAGAGGAATGAAGGAGTGAAGGTGAGCAGAGAGTCTTGATTTTGGCAGTTTAACCATAAGAGGGTTGCAGGCAGATCTTGTGCGACCTGTAGGAATATTTGTGGGACAGAGCCCAGAGAGAGCTGGGGGGGCAAGGCCAGAGAGGAGTCGGTAGAAGACGGAAAGACCACGAACCTGCCTGCGGTGAGTGAGTGAGAGGCCCTTGGAGTTAGCTTCATCACGGGAGATTCCAATGATTCTGAATGCTTTGGTTTCAACAGCGTGAAGACGAGCTAGGTGTGAGGCAGGAGCACCAGCCCAGAGGGGAGAGCAGTACTCCATTGAGCTGTGGATGAAAGCCTTGTACGTGGTGAGGAGCTCAGGTGTGCCAAGGAAGGACTTCGCACGACGGAGGATGCCCAGTCGGCGACTGGGTTTGGAGGCCAGATTTGAAATGTGGTTTTCCCAGGAAAGATCATGGCAAATATTAATTATTGGCAAATATTGTTATGATCAAAAACATTCCATCATGCCGAAAGGTGTTTACTGCATATTTTAGGCTCGGATCATTTTCCTGTTGCTTCTGAACCTGCGGGAACAAACTTTGCGGCATTGGAAAGAGTTATTTTAATTTTAATTTATCCATTCATTTCATTTATTTATTTTCATTTATTTATTTATTTATTCATTCATTCATTTTTTTATTCATTCATTTCATTTTTCATTTATTTCATTTATTCATTAAGTTTATTTATTTTAAGGGAATTCATTTCATTTATTTTCAGTTATTTTCATTTATTGGAAAGATTTATTTTATTTCAGATATTCATTTCAATCAATTCATTTCAATTTATTCATTTCATTTAGTTATTTAATTTCTTGTTTGAATGAGTCATTTTCATGGTGACCATTTTCACCGCCTGGTCCTCTGAGTAGACGAATTTGACTTTTTCGCTTATTAGAATTAATGTGAGTGAAGATTTCGTCAAGTAAATCAACAGGACGCCTCTTTTGCTCCGTTGAAGGGTTAATGTCTGAAATGTCAGCTTCTCCTTGCTTCTCATGGCAGTTGACATACCTCAGTCCCTGTTGATTTAATCTATTGTTCCAGCAAGACTAGTTCTTCATTCACTATAAAGACTTCTTCAACTTGCTCTTCTTGAAAATTTTTAACCACCTGCGTTTTGGCAACATGATTTTGATCAAATTATTCCTTCAAAAAGGAAAAGTTATATTCCAAATGATTCTGTGCTTCGTGCATAAAATTCCCTAAAAGGCCTGTGTGTTTGCAGTGCTGCCTTGACAGCCATTATAGAACCCTACCCCAGCAAACCAGCAGTAGCCAATCGTTATCCTGCCTCCCTCCCTCCACTGACTGCATCCAAGTGAGGAAACTAATAACGCGAAGCTCTTTGCTGTCGCCTTATCTTGCCTTGACCAAATTACTCTCCCCGTGTTCCCCGTTACAACTTCACTCTCGCCCAATCCATTCGCCCCTTATCGGCCTCGTGGCAGGCTTATCGAGTTTGGGATGGCTGATGTAAGTAATACCAAGGCCTGTGCTTCCCGGTGCCATTCGAGCCGAAGAATTGGCCCCTCGTTACCAGATTTCTTCCTGATGCCCTTTGGGTGTTAATTAGGCAGTGGTGGCATAAATACTTTTTCCATAAAACTAGTTGTTCACCTTGATTGTCACATCACCCGATGTCATTTCAGTCGGTCATTTTTGCATTCTCTCCAGACGCCCACTCATATAATTGTCTTTATATCTCCTTACCATATATATATATATATGGTGAAAAAAATCAATTTGGGTGATATTCTCTATTTATTATTTGTGTGTGTGCGTCGTTGGTTGTTATCTCCATATGGGAGTTTCAGAAGGTGGAATAGAGCCCTGCCAGGTCTCAGAATATCCACTCGGTGTATATATATGTGTGTGTGTATGTGTGTGTGTGTGTGTGTGTGTGTGTGTGTGTGTGTGTGTGTGTGTGTGTGTGTGTGTGTGTGTGTGTATGTGTATAGAATATTTCACATATAACATGTATAATCATTTATAATATGTGTATAATCACAAAATAAGGTGTATGCTGCATGTGTGAGAAGTGTTATGATTTATGGGAGCGAGACATGGGTAATGAACGTAGAGCAGCAATGAAGGCTGGAGAGGGTGGAAATGCGAATGGTTCGACGGATGTGCGCAGTATCGTTGAGAGAGAGGAAGACAAATGATGAATTGCGAAAGATGATGGGAATAGAGCCTGTGATGGAAGCTGTGAAGAGAAACAGGTTGAGATGGTTTGGTCATGTGTTGAGGAAGGATGAAAGTGACTGGTTGAGAAGAGTGATGGAAATGAATGTAGAAGGAAGTAGAGGACGGGGAAGACCGAGAAAGACTTGGCTAAAGATGGTCGAAGAAGAAATGCGGGCAAGGGGGTTAACAAGGGGAGATGCAGAAAATAGGGCAAAATGGAGAAGATTGTCATGGGGACCGCAAGGCTAACCCCCGCTCTTGCAGGGAAAATGGCCTTAAAATGCCTGTTGTGTAATCACAAATCAATGTTTATATAATATGTGTAATCACGCATAATATGTTTCCTATGTATGATGACTCCAATGCAGTATTTGGTCTTCCATTTGAAAATCAACATGTGTTTAATCACGAATATATATATATATATATATATATATTGTTGCGGATATGGGATTGGCATCCATCCATATCCGCTTGTAAATATTCCCCTATTTCCTCAATACTTCCCAACTATCCCCAATCCCCCATTCCCTAGTCCCATTTTCTGTAAACAACACTCTGTAGACCCGACCTCCCCCTATTTCCCCCATTAAATGTCGCATCCAGGTCCACCGCATCTCACGTAGACAACTATAGGACATCTTGCTAGTTATTCTTAGTCTATGTCAGTTAAGGACTCGTTTCCATTAATTCTGACTCTTCGTTGCACCAGAATGTGATTGTATGGCACCGTTAGGAAGTTTAGGACCTCCCAATACCTCCCCGCAGCTCTTCCTCACGGTTCAGCAACAACAACAACAGCGGCGGCGGCGCGGGGAGTGCGCGTCCTCACTCCGGCTTGGTTGGTAGGGGGTGTTGGGAGGGCACCATGCCTTTCCAACGAGCCGCCATCGAGCATGTGCTCGACGGGGTTACCAAGTAGGGGCTCGCTGTCAGCTCCTCGTCAAGGGCGGAGCCCGGTAACCCCCGCACCCAATAGAAGCGGCGGACCGATCCCATCTGGGGCGGAGCCAACGAGCCGAGGGCGTGTGACTCCCTGCTGAGCATGCGCAGGAAGAGGGAGGTGACGTCAGAGGCGCGCTGAGCTTGGAGAGAGAAGGACGCCACCTCCGAGCGCTGTGACACCTCCCCGCATCTTTGGACTGGACCGTGCTTTATCCTGTCCCTGAGCCAAGGTGCACCTTGTGCTATCGACTGCCTGTCCTTCCCTGCCATCAATCCCTGTGTAAGTCAGTCTTGTTCCGTTTGTCTGTGGTCTGTCTGGGATAAGATAAGACTGTAACTAAGTGCCCATCTTTTCTGTGTCTTTACCTCATTACCTTGTAATCTACCCCTTCTCTCCACCACTAATTATATCCTCCTCCGGAGGTCTTGAGAACTGTACCCCTTGCGTCGTTTCATCTATCCCAGTCGTTGTGTCCTTTCCAATCATTGATTTAGCATAGCGCGATTTGGTCAACGTCGGGTGGAATCGGGTGAGTTGGGGAAGAATCGGGGGAACTGTTAGGTCGCGGCAATACCACCGCTCGGTAAATAACATCTAATCCGCGATCCGTAACAATTGGTGTCGAGGAGTGAGATCGGACCCGAAGCGCGCTTAACGCGCTCAAAATTACAAGTAACCGAAATTTGTTTTGTTTTAAAATAAAAACCCGAATTTTGAAAGTCGCGCTATGGCAGATCAAGACGGCTGGGTTCCGGTAGAGGAGAGTGAGGCAGGGTCGATCCAGGACCAAATTGAGGGACATGAGGAGAGCGAAGCAGTGAGGGCGGCAGGTTCGCAAAATGGCGTCCTCGCGCACGAGGTTACGGGCGCGCAAAATGGCGCCTCGCAGATGGCTACGGCGGCCGCGCCCGCTGCACAAGTGGGAGGGATTGACATGCAGGCCCTCATTGCGCAGCTACAGGCAGCTGTACAGATGAGTATGGGGAGCCAAATTGAGCGATTGGGTGAGCGATTGGAGGGCCAAATGGGGGTAATGAGGGACGAAGCGAGGGGTACCGGTGAGGGATTAGACAAGAAATTAGAGGGGTTAGACAATGGGATAGAAGGGGTGAAACATGGGTTAATGGGGGTAGAAAACAGAATGGCCGCTCAAGAGAATCAAATGGAAGGGATGAAAAAGGGGTTAGAGGGGTTAGAAAACAGTATGGAAGGCAAATTGAGGGACATAAGGGACCAAGCGGAAAGGGAAGTTAAAAAATGGGGCAGCAGATAGAGGGGGTCAGAATGGGGGTAGAAACTAAATTGGATGCTCACAGGGAGGAAATGGAGCAGATGAGGGTGGCATCTGGGCAGGAGATGCAGGTGATGGGAGAAGAGATCAGAAGAGGTGTGAGTGAGGAGGTCGGAGGAGTGCGCGAGGAGGTGAGGCACTGTAAGGAGCGCATGGAGAAGGAGGTGAGAAAGGGGACTGTAAAATTGCAAGGTGGTATAGAGGAGTTGACGCTGGGAGTAGAACAACTGACAGTGGGACAAAAGGAGTTGGGGGACCAGGTAAAGAAGAACACAGCGGTAATAGAGGGTTTAAAATCGACACAGAAGGAGATGAAAAAGGACGTAGGGGTAATTAAAAAAGAATGTCAGATGGTACGTGAGGGACTGACAACGAGGTTGGACGAGGTGACAGAGGTAATGGAGACGAAGGACCGGCAGGTGAGGACGCACATAGAAACGGTCAAGGTGGCCTTAGAGGACGAGCTTGAGGAGGCGCACGAGGAGATGAAGGAGGTGAAGCAGAAATTAGAAGAAGTGGAAGAAGGGGTGAGCGAAATTAAGAAGCGACGGAGAGAGGATAAGAAAGAGATAAAGGAGGAAGTAAAAGAATTGGTCCAAAGTCTGTGTTCGGATCGTGATGATGGGCTCATTAACCGGATGAGGGATTCGCAGGTGATGGAGGAGAAGCGAAGAGAAAGAGGACCCGGTGTAAGTGGTGACCAATATGGTCGTGCGTATGATGCGCCAGGTGATTTAATAAGCTTGGGGGTCGAGATGGACCAGGCTGTTCGTGAGAGGCCGTTGGTGAAGTGTGCGACAGGTCTGGTGTGCGAAAAAGGAGGTGTGCGAGAAAGTCCGACTCTGGGGTGCATGAGGAAAGAGTGCGCTGGCAAAAGTAAGGAAGAATGCACGCCTGTGGTGAGTGTTACAGAGGGTGTAACGGGAGAGTGTGCGCGAGAAAGGTGTGTAACGGACGGGTGCATGAGGAAAGAGTGTGCTGTCGAGAGTAAGGGTGAGTGCGCTGTCAAGAATGGAGGTGAGAGTAGTAAGAGTGACACGGAGCGTGAGTTGGTTGTGACAGGTGAGAAAGGAAGCACACCTGGAATGGTAGAGCGTGTGTGGGAATGCACGCTGGAATTGGTAGTGAGGCACGTGGTTGGGTGTGCGAGTGAAAGCACACCTGTGATTGTCACAGAGGAGGTGACCGAGGAAGGGGCGCGAAGAGGTGTGTTGGTGAGGTGTGCAAACAACGAATGTGTGCCAAAGTGTTCGGTGGTCAGGTGTGTGACCAAGGCTGTGAATGGAATGAGTGTACCGGGGTGTGTTAGAGAAGGTACGACGAGGAGCATGGGAACAGCTGGAGGTATGAGCAAGAAAGGGGTAGCGTATGCGTGTAAGCATGCAGGTGAGGCATCGACGGTAACCGGGTTAGCGGTTAGAGCGACTTTTAGCCGAATCGGGCCCTCGGTGCGTGCCGGGCTTCGCGTGCCGCGAGAACCAGCGGGGATCCGAGCCACGGCGGTTTCGAAAGGACCGCCGTACGCGATCCACGCTGTGCCTCGCTTGGAACGGCCGCGTCCGGGCTCCACTAGGCGGAGCGGGCAGCCCGATAGGAAGGGTCGTCATGGCGACCACTTTTTATTGAGACGTTCCGGCAGGTCGAGATCCGGCAATTGGATGGCTCCGCGCCGAGGTGGTGCGTGGGATGTCGGCACGGGTAAGCCCCCGTCCCTGCACCGAGTGCCGGACGCATCCAGCCGCTGGCACAAAACAACCCGCATTCATTGCTCGGCTGTACAAAGCCGAGCTTTAGAAGGGAATTGGCGCACCGAGAGGATCTAATAAGTAGACGGGTGATGAGGTTAGTGTTTTGGACCCAAAATTAGAAAAAAACAAAATTTGATGATTGGCAAAGGATTGGCAGTAATGATTGGCAGATGATGGGTAGTGATTGGCAAATTTTTGATTTGTTGAAATTTGATGTGCAAAATTGGTAGTGGGAGATGCCCGATGTGGTGGGATGGCAACTCTGTCATCCCTCACAAACTGGGGGGCAAAGGAGCACTAGGTTTATGGGGTGTATGGCAGTGAAAACTAGCCCGGGTGGGTTAGGATATTGTGTGTAGGGACCTAGAAGATGACATTAGGTAACGTTAAGGTTAGTTAGTGACAAGGATACCTGTAGAGGGGACGCAGGTAGATTAGAGTGGATGATAATAACGAGGGAGCGCAATAGATTAAAGGGACGACTGGGAAGCGCAAGTTTCAGAGGGGAGTAGTTAGATGAGATGATGCCGTGTGGTTGAGGATTGAACAGGTGTGATTGCACAGGTGTGCAACTGAACAGGTGTGTGGAGCAGTGTATGAGTAGTGAGTGTCGTGGATCAGCGCGAATGCGCTTGGGGGAGAGAAGGGTGCAGGCGGCACCAAGTATGAGAGCACAGGTGTGCAAGTACAGGTGTGTGGAATACATGGAGTAAGTGGTACGGAGTGGTGTGCATGGTGCGAAGGTGTGGATGGGGGAAGAGTGGACCCCTTTTCACGAGTACCCGGGGAGGGTAGTTTAAAGAATAGGTAGAGGGTATAGGTAAATTGTGGTTGGATATTGGCATTTGTGGTGCGGTTGCAGAATGGTACTGTGGATGGGTGCATTAGTGTTGTGGAAATGGCTGGGTGTGTAGCCTGTTAGTGTGTGCAGTTGGTTTGGGCACTCCACCACTGTGAGGATGTCGGCCAGGTGAGGCCGCAGGTGGGCTCTGGGAGCCGTTAGTGTCAGTGGGTGCCTGAGGATCCCGGGTGTGGATCGGGCAGCCCGTGCCAGAGAGGGCACTGAGGGGGTGAGAGTGCGAGAGGGCCTTCCCCAGTTAGTTAGGTTAGGGTGAGGAGCAGGTAAGCTCGGGTGGCAACTACAGTGGTGGAGGTGTGCAGGTGGGTAGACCTGCTGGGAGAGCTACACGTCACAGCCCAGAAATTGTGCGAGGGCACCGGGAGATGAATCGGGGGAGTGAGACCCCAAATTGAGAAGCACCACAGTTTGGTCAATGGGAATTGGTTTTTAGAACCCATAGTGTAAGTTGGCCAATGGATTGGCAGGGAAAGACCCCGGGTAATGTAAAGTTGTTAAAGTCATTTAGGAAATAGTTAGGATTGATGAACCTGTCGCACCATACGCAGCCACTTACCTGAGGTGATGATGATGACTCCACACCTGTGTTCCTTTGTTCTGTGTTGCAGGAAATGAGAATTGCTGTTGGATTTGTGAGACGCATCACGACGTGGATGAGACATTGGGGTGATTCCATCTCTCCCTCCCTAGGAGGGACTGATGATGAATTGGTGATGGCAAATTTTGATGTTGAGTTGGAGATGGCAAATTTTGATGAGAGTTGGAAATGGCAAATTTGATTGGTTAGGAGGGAGAGAAGACTAATTTGGTTTATGGGAGGAACGGGGAAGACAGTAGGGACGTTTGTTGATGTGTAAAGTAGATGTTTATGGGTAGTGTTGTGTTTTGTGGATACAGTAAGGGGTAAGGGAGGGGCAATGTAGGTTACCTGGTGGGGGGGGGGGGGGGGGGCGTACGGTAGGAACGTACCTGTCTCACCTGGTTCCCATGTGCCCCCAGCGTGCATTACCTTGTATTGCGTGCACTTTTGCGCCCTTACCACCTTGCTCACTTGTCTTATTTTGTCTCCCACCTCCGAGGATCTGGCTTTGGGGCAGAGAGAGAGGAGAGAGAGGTGCTGGCTCTGCAGTTGTGGGCCTGTACTTCCGCTGCTTGCTGCCTGGATCGATACACCATATGGACCGCAATTTTGGTGGCCGCCCACAATGGACCGCAGTTCTTTTGCGGGCAAGCACCACCCGTTGATGGACCTCTGGGTCAACGTGGCACCTATGCCATACAGGTGAACCACTTATAGTTGGCCCCCCTGACGGCCACAATTTAGAAATGGACGCGGTTGGCGCCTTTCTTTATTTTTAAAGAAGCCAGAAGGCCAAGTGCACTCCATGAAGGCAAGACCAGCGGCAGAACATCGGCCGGCTGCGACACCACCGGTGACCATGGACACTTGATTGTGCTTTTGTTTTTATTGAACACTTTATTGGTGCACCGGATGGTGCTGACTGTGTGTAATGGGGTGGTGCTTTTGGTGCTTGGATGGGGTGCTCTGCACATTATTAAAGGCCGTAGGGCCACAGGGCACTCGTGGGTTGGTGTATCGATGCTGGCATGCGTGCTCTCTCTCTATGCATAACATCTGCATGTGTTCCTCAAAGAACAGGTCCTGGATCGTAGTGTAAATATCAGTCTTGTGTAAATAATGCTCCCTCCCGGCTGTATGTTTAGTTTGAGAATGCTTTCCGCGATTCGGTTATCCTGTGGGTGTGTTTCTGGTAGGAGAAGGGTGCAACGTCGCAGGGGGACATATTTACTCATTTGTGAACATCTGTAAAATTGTCGCACTCAGGGTTGAGTTAATAGTAGAGGGAACTACATCTGAGTGCCACACTAACGTAGGTAAAAATTTATCGGGTCGGGACGCCCCGAGGTAGAGAAGGGTGCAATGTTGCGGATATGGGATTGGCATCCATCCATATCCGCTTGTAAATATTCCCCTATTTCCTCAATACTTCCCAACTATCCCCAATCCCCCATTCCCTAGTCCCATTTTCTGTAAACAACACTCTGTAGACCCGACCTCCCCCTATTTCCCCCATTAAATGTCGCATCCAGGTCCACCGCATCTCACGTAGACAACTATAGGACATCTTGCTAGTTGTTCTTAGTCTATGTCAGTTAAGGACTCGTTTCCATTAATTCTGACTCTTCGTTGCACCAGAATGTGATTGTATGGCACCGTTAGGAAGTTTAGGACCTCCCAATACCTCCCCGCAGCTCTTCCTCACGGTTCAGCAACAACAACAACAACAACAGCGGCGGCGGCGCGGGGAGTGCGCGTCCTCACTCCGGCTTGGTTGGTAGGGGGTGTTGGGAGGGCACCATGCCTTTCCAACGAGCCGCCATCGAGCATGTGCTCGACGGGGTTACCAAGTAGGGGCTCGCTGTCAGCTCCTCGTCAAGGGCGGAGCCCGGTAACCCCCGCACCCAATAGAAGCGGCGGACCGATCCCATCTGGGGCGGAGCCAACGAGCCGAGGGCGTGTGACTCCCCGCTGAGCATGCGCAGGAAGAGGGAGGTGACGTCAGAGGCGCGCTGAGCTTGGAGAGAGAAGGACGCCACCTCCGAGCGCTGTGACACCTCCCCGCATCTTTGGACTGGACCGTGCTTTATCCTGTCCCTGAGCCAAGGTGCACCTTGTGCTATCGACTGCCTGTCCTTCCCTGTGTAAGTCAGTCTTGTTCCGTTTGTCTGTGGTCTGTCTGGGATAAGATAAGACTGTAACTAAGTGCCCATCTTTTCTGTGTCTTTACCTCATTACCTTGTAATCTACCCCTTCTCTCCACCACTAATTATATCCTCCTCCGGAGGTCTTGAGAACTGTACCCCTTGCGTCGTTTCATCTATCCCAGTCGTTGTGTCCTTTCCAATCATTGATTTAGCATAGCGCGATTTGGTCAACGTCGGGTGGAATCGGGTGAGTTGGGGAAGAATCGGGGGAACTGTTAGGTCGCGGCAATACCACCGCTCGGTAAATAACATCTAATCCGCGATCTGTAACAATATATATGTATATATTGTTGCGGTTTTGAGAACCCACACAGATAACATCATTAAAGGTTAACGGTTGCACCCCATAGATAGGCCACAAGCAACACGTAGGTCACCTTAGGACGTCAGTTATTTCATAGTCTGTGTTTAGATAAGGCCATTCCCAATAGTTGCATCTGCGTTGTGTCAAACAAATAAGAGTAGGCCCTCATCCATTTTGCAGCCTCCCTCCAAGCGACGCCATTAAGAGCTAGCCAGTCTGTACTCGCCCTCGTCCTTTAGGTTGCCATCAGCCTCCGCAGCCTCGCTGAACTTCCACTCAAACCAGCCCAAAAGCCACGAGGTGAAGCCCGGAAAAAGGGCACGTAGCGCCAGGATGGAGGTGCGGCCACGTCAACCAGCCATCAGGGCGGAGCCGGTAAGTCGTCACCAGCCAACCAGGGCTGAGGAAAGATCGCCTCACCGGGCGTGGTTTGAGCTTCCAGAGCGTTCGCTGGCTTGGGTTATAAAAGCGCACACGCAAAGCCCTTTGGGAGGACTGCAAGGAATCGCGCTTGGTGAAACGAGGACTCGAGAGTGTATGCGCTTTGCCAAGAGCAGGACTGTGCAGAGAGGACTCGAGAGTATATGCGCTTGACCAAGAGAAGGTCTGTGCAGAGAGGACTGCCTGAGCGAGCTCGAATAAAAGAGGACTTGTTGGAAGGTTGGCTTATTGAGGACTTATGAGAAGGACTCGCTGGGGGAAGTTGACATTCATGAAGGACTCGTTGGAGAGCGCGCCAAAGAACTCGCGTTATGAGCTTTGATTGAGGCGGCTGCTTTGGGAGGACGTGTGCGAAAAGCGCTACGTATAACCGCCAGTATACCAACCTTTCCCCGTTACGATAATTGTCCGCTACGCGCTTACGCTACGTGGACAGCTGTCTGCCGTCCACCTTCATTGCCTGGTACAGGTCGAGGACCGGAGCCGGACCGGAGCCTGAACGCCATCGCCGGACCTTCCACCCTACCATCTGCATCCCCGTGTGAGTCTGAAGTCTGAGAGCGATCGGGCATGTGTCCAGGGAATAGAATAAGACTGTCTAAGGCTGCCCTGTGTACTTTTCCTTCCTCTTTCTTGTACATTCCTTTCTTTTCCTCTTCTTGTACAAATTGTAATAAATTACTTGTTCCTTCTGGTTTCCTCTTAATCTGATCATATCAGTCTTTTCTCCATTGGGTAAACGTGGCACGATCCCAACCGCTATCATCGGTTTAGTCCTTGTTAACAGCTCGGATCGCGAATCGCTATCCGCTCGGCGTTTCCACCTGATAGCCGTGATTCGGGCGGGAGATATTTCCTTGCTTCACGGTCGGTGGTCGTACTTAGGTAATAGGACTAAATTCGACCAACAACCCTATTTACCACCGACCGGAAGGAACGTTATAACTTCCAGGATCGCGTCGGCCAGATAAAGGACAAGGGGATTAACCCCCTCTTCATAAGGGGAGAGCCGACGTAGGAGATCCGCAACAATATATATATGTATGTATGTATGTATGTATATATGTGTGTATATATATATATATATATATATATATATATATATATATATATATATATATACAGTATATATATATATATATATATATATATATATATATATATATATATATACATATATATATATATATATATATATATATATATATATATATATATATATATATATATATATATATATATATATATATAATTAATTTCAAAACACACCTGGTCACAAGTGTGCCTCACTGACCGGGTCCTCAGTCGAGGTCCTCAGCATCATCCCGTTTCGGCCCTTCAACCTCGATACGGTCAGCTAAGGTGGGCCAGCAGGGGCACATATGCCTCCACATGCAGCAGCTACACCTGGATGCGTACATACCCCCACCCCCGCCAGTGAGAACAAATACGACGTCAACAAAACCGCCTCCACTCCCAGAATCCATAGCTCCTCACCCACACACTCGCACACCAAAAAAATCCCCAAAAAACAACCGACCAACATCCTTACAACACGCACCACTCAAACAAAAACACATTCATGCAAAACCACATCCACTCCTGCAACACACACACACACACACACACCATTCACACACCTCCATTTTTCTTCCACGCTCAGTCACTACCCCTTTAGGCTGAAATAAACTACCACACACAACCTCAACCTACACCATTTGACGTGCCTCCATAAAATTCCTCCATATCCAAAATGAGCCTTTCAAGGCAACCTGGGCCACTCTGTCACACATCCTCCTTCTTTCTGCCCCAAACACTCCAAGCTGAGCAAGAACTGCAGAAAAGGAATTGCCAATATATCCTCTACACCCCACCTCAAATGGCTGACAAGAAACTCGCCAACCCTTCTCCCGACACTCTGCCTCCAGCTCACTGTACTTTCCTCTCTTTCTGTCGTGCACCTCCTCCATGTTCTCTTCCCAAGGTACAGACAATTCCCCAAAGATGACCTGTCTTGTTGCACCTGACCAGATGACAATGTTAGGCCGCAACCTTGTCACACATATCTCCTCTGGGAATACCAATTGTGGCTTTAGGTCTGCCACCATCTGCCAATCACAAGCATCTGACAGCCTCTTGCTTTCCACCTCCTCTTTCCACATCTTACCATTTGGCCCTCTGTGACAAGCAACACCTCTCCCCCCTCAGTCTCCTTCTCCACTCTTCTCTCTCTCTCTCTCTCTCTCTCTCGATCTCAGCACCTCTTGTTGCACTAACACCGCCAGAACCTTATCATGCCGCTATTTGTATCTTCCTGCTGCCAATTAACCGCATTCAGTGCACGCATTCAGTGCATGCTGCACCGTTCCCAAACCTCCACACAAAGAACATATCTCCTCCTGCAACAACCCCCACAATCTCAAGTTTACTGGTGATGGAAGCACATCATACGTTGCCCGCAACAAGAAACACAACAATATTGGCTCCATCCTCCAAATCTCTTGCCACTTCAATGTTCTCACCCTCACACCTTCCCACCACGTCCAAACACCCTGCCGTGCCTGTCTGACTGCTTTCACATATCTCTCCTCCTCCTTTCTTCTCACCTCCCTCTCAACCATCTTCCTCCTCTCTTTCACACATGCTTTTCCCCATCGCTCATGCTTCATCCACCCCAAGCCATGCTTCCCGTGCTGTACCATCCCCATGACCTCCTCCTGTTGCAACCGCTCCTCCATCTCATCCACCTCTGCTCTTGCATTCCACTTCCGACTTCCCTTCTACTCTGGGAGAGCATTCTTTACCACTGAATCATCTGAATCCCACCACATCATGAACTCCCGCACCCTCACCACCTGAAACTCCTTGGTTAATGATGTCAAGGGAAACCAGAGTTTCCCACCCTGACCATAAAGGCAATGTTCGTCAAACAGTGTGGCACTCCCAACCACCTCCTCACAAACCCGCTCACCACAACCTCCATCCTCTCAACATGCCCAATCACAATATCATATATCATCAATGGCCACATTACTCGTGGCATCAATCCAAACTTCAAACACCATTCTTTCAACTTACCTGACAAACCACATCCATCAATCCTCTTCAAACCTCTCAAAAGATTGTTCCTCACCTCCTCCACCCTTCCCACATCATTCAACTCATCTGTATACTGTCTTCCCAAACTCTTCACAGGGGCCTCTGTCAATGATGGAACCACCTCCCCTCCCAGCTCAAACATGTGCATGTTATCCACCACTCCTCGTCTCACCACCACACTTCTCGACTTTCTTGCTTTAAATCCCATTCTTACCCACCGCATCAACCTTTCCCGTCGTCCCCAGTACCTCCACTGCGGCATCAGCCGACTGTTGGACAACTGTCAGGTCATCCATGAATGCAAACATCGCTGGCAAACTCTGACCAGGGGCTCGCTCCACTTCTTTCCCATGTCCACTCACCGCACGTATCAAAAACTCCATAACCAGCACAAACAAAATAGGGGAGATGGTACATCCCATTTGGATCCCCACTTCCAACTTCTTCCACTCTTTTACATAGGACTGTGTTGCAAACCGCATCCAAAACTGATCATAATATGCCATCAAAAAATCCCTAAATCTCCGTGGCACCCAAAATATATCCATGGCATACCTGATCATGGCATGGGGCACTGACCCATAACCATTCTCCAAATCCAGCCATACCACCGCCACATCCTTCCTTTGCCTCTTCGCCTCCTGTAATACTTGCCAGACCATTGCCAAGTGTTCAATGCATCCTCGTGATCCTGATTCTCCTGCCTTCTGCACAGAACCATCCACAAAACCATTCTCTCTGATGAAGCCTGAAAGCCGTGCAGCAAAGACACCATCAATATCTTCCCATCTACATTGAGCAATGATATTGGTCTAAACTGCTCAAGTGTCACAGCCTCCTCCTGCTTTGGAATATAAACTCCTTCCACCCTACTCCATTGACTGGGCACCACTCCTTGCCTCCATACCACCTTCAGAGCCTTCCACAGATGAAGATATTATATATATATATATATATATATATATATATATATATATATATATATATATATATATATATATATATATATATATATATACGTTCAAAACACACCTGGTCACAAGTGTGCTGCACTGACTGGGTCCTCAGTCGAGGTCCTGAGCATCATCCAGGTTCGGCCCTTCAACCTCGATACGGTCAGCTAAGGTGGGCCAGCAGGGGCACATACACATCCACATGCAGCAACTACACCTGGATGCGTAAACTAGGGTGGTCCAAAAAAAACATCGATCTCTCCGATTTTGATGCTCTACTGGATTATTGTTAGAAATGGTCTAAAACATTCACCCACCAAATATTTTCGCTCAATTCCATCTAGAAACTCATACACACTTCAATTGAAATATGGCGTTTTTCACCAAATTTGGCTAAATGAGAACAATCCAATAGCAACCTAGGTGGAAAAAGTACATGCACTTTAGTACAAAAAGTACATGGACTAAGCCATTTTGGGTTCATGACTTTTTGCATGCGCATTGCGCCTGTGAGTGTGAAATCATCATGGTCGAAACATGTTTGACAATGCTTGAAACATGTTTGAAACATGTTCATACATGTCTGACTCATGTTTCGACCATGAGGACTTCACAGGGGTATGTACCATCAATGACATTATTTAGGGAAAAAATATTTCTAAAGTCTTTGTAAGCCTCTCAACATGGACGATTTTCATTAAAATTGACCAAAATGACAAATTTATATGTTGAGTGTGTATGAATTTATAGATGACTCAGATGCAAAATATTTTTTGGGTGAATGATTTCGACCATTTCTAACAATAATCCAATAGAGCATCAAAATCCAGATAAAAAAGTGATTTTTTTGCATTTTTGGACCACCCTAATGCGTACATACCCCCACCCTCAGTCAATGCGAACGCAGACTACAACAACAACAACACCTTTTAATGGCCGAAGCCTTTTTTTATTTCAAAAAAAGGTTTAAAAAAAAAACCACTCAAAACCCACTCAATAAAACCATCAATCAAAAACCCAGGAAATCAAAAGCCAATAAATCAAACAATAAATAAGGAATCAAAGAGAGAAAGCAAAGCAAAGATCATGAAACGAAAGAAAACAAAGTTCAAAGACAAAGATGAAAATCAAATCAAACTCAACAACAACAACAACAACAACATGCATTTTAAGGCCATTTTCCCTGCTAGAGCGGGGGTTAGCCTTGCGGTCCCCATGACAATCTTCTCCATTTTTCCCTATTTTCTGCATCTCTCCTTGTTAACCCCCTTGCCCGCATTTCTTCTTCCACCATCTTTAGCCAAGTCTTTCTCGGTCTTCCCCGTCCTCTACTTCCTTCTACATTAATTTCCATCACTCTTCTCAACCAGTCACTTTCATCCTTCCTCAACACATGACCAAACCATCTCAACCTGTTCCTCTTCACAGCATCAATCACAGGCAATATTCCCATCATCTTTCGCAATTCATCATTTGTCTTCCTCTCTCTCAAAGATACTCCACACATCCATCGAACCATTCGCATTTCCACCCTTTCCAGCCTTCGTTGCTGCTCTACGTTCATTACCCATGTCTCGCTCCCATAAATCATAAGTCATAACACTTCTCACACATGCAGCATACACCTTTCCCTTCAGCTTCAGCGACACTCTCCTCCTCATCAGCACGCCACTCAGTTCCCGAAACTTCTTCCATGCACATCTCACTCGAGCAACCGTTGCCGAGTCTGATCCACCTTCTCCATTCAGCATGTCTCTGAGGTAGCAAAATGTTTTCACACCTTCCAGCTTCATGCCATCTCCAAGATCCAACTCAACATTTCCTCCATCTGCAGCTCCCTCTGTGCACACCTTACATTTGAATGTAGCTGCCACACTGGTAAATGACCCTCTCAGACCACTACATTTTTGATGAACCCACTCAGCGCACATTGTACATTGAATGGAGTTCACTCCGACACCCTTCCTGCAAACAGCACACGGCCACTTCTCAGTTCTTTCCACCTCACCACATGCTTTACCACTTGCCATCACCTTCGTCTTTCCGATATTCACCTTCAGACCTTTTGTCTCCATACATCCCTTCCACTTGTTCATCTTTTCCTTCAGTCCATCCATACTTTCCGCAATCAACACCAGATCATCTGCATACAACAACTCTCACGGTAAACCCTCCTTTACGTTCTGAGCCAGCACCTCCATCACAACTACAAATAGTAGTGGACTTCGTACCGAACCCTGATGCACTCCCACCTTCACCTCAAACTCACCACTGTTCCCGTCCTTCGTCCTTACAGCTGTGCGCGCTCTTTTGTACATTGCCATCACTACTCTGATCAACCATTCCTCCACTCCTAACTTCCTCAATGCCCATGTCAATACTTTGCGTGGAACCCTATCGAATGCTTTCTCCAGATCAACAAACCCAAAAAACAACTTCTTCCTCTTCTCCATGTACTTCTGCAACTGCCTCACAATGAAAAGCGCATCTGTCGTTCCTCTTCCTGGCATAAATCCAAACTGCATTTCGTCGATCTTCACTTTCTTCCTTATCCTCCTCTCCAACACCCTTTCCAATACCTTCATTCCATGCTCCAATAACTTTATCGCTCGGTACGAGCCACACTCCAGAGGGTCACCTTTCCCCTTGTATAGAGGGACGAGGGTACTCAGTTCCCAATCCACTGGAATGCGGCCTTCTTTCACCACCAGATTACAGATCTCTGTCATTCTCTTCACACCCCAACTTCCTGCTGCCTTCAACATATCTCCCACAACTCCCGTCGGCCCTCCCGCTTTTCCACTCTTCATTGCTTTTATCGGTTCCTCAACTTCCTTCTCAGTTATCTTCTCTGCCGGTCCTAAAACTGGGTTACTCTCTATGTTGCCATCCCATTCATTCTCTGTATTCAACAGCATTTCCATATATCTTTTCCATCTTCCTTTAATTCCATCTGGGTCGACAACGATTTGTCCCACTTCATCCTTGAAGCAACTCACCCCCATCACATCACACCTCTCTTTCGTTATGTGCTTTGCAATCCTGAATACTGCTTTCTGACCCTCTTCCGAATCCAAGCGTTCTCCGAACATTTTCCTACATGCCTCCTGCGCCTTTGCTACCTCTTTCTTTGCAGCCTTCCTGGCTGCCTTATAACTTTCATGCTCTGCTGTTTCTGCTCCCGTACCCTTCGCCTTCTGCCACTCCTTGAACTTCTTCCTCTTCTCGTCAATCCTCTTTCCAACTTCATCATCCCACCACCATGTTTCCGAGTGCCTCGGTGGTCCTTTTGTCCATCCACATACCTCACCAACAGCTCCCAACAGACTAGCTTTCATTGACATCCAACCACTTTCAAGCTCAACCACATCATCCTCTACCCTACTCAGCCTCTCTTTTAATGCCTCCCTTACTGTCACCTCTTTCAACCTCCACACCTTCATTCTTGGTTGGTACTTCACCCGCCGAGCTCTCCTCGCACCTTTCAAACTCAATAAACCATTAATCGTTAAAACCAAAGTCCATCATCCCTATCCCCAAACCCCCAAAAACCTTCTCCCACCCCAGGCAACAGACACCTAACTCTAACTAACCAAAGGGGAAGGAGAAAGGAAAGAAGACCCTATCCCCCCTCCCCCCCCCCCCAAAACAACCAAGGAAGGGACACCTTAAAACAATAAGAATCAAGGGGCCTTTTTTCCTTTACATACCAAAATCAACAACCGGCTGCTAACCGCAGCTGGAAACATGCAGCCGTAAACACTTTGAGGGCTCAACCCACCACTGGAAATAATAATGAAAGAAAATATAAATCAAACCAAGGCAAAATCAAGATCAAACAAAAGGAAACCCAACTGCCCCCACCCTCCCCAGGCCGCGCCAGGGAGGGCCCACCCAGAAGATGCACCCCAAGGAAGGCACCGGCTCCCTGAGCTGCCCCCGAGGCGTGAGTGTCCCAATGAGAATCACCACCTGACGGCCCGCAAGCACACCTGCCGGAGCACCCCCAACCTTTCCAAGCCCGGGTGGCAAGTTCGGTCAGGGACTAATGGCTGCACATGACTGCCGCCCACACATTTGGAAGTAACCTCCCGCGGGACCCCCCCCCCCCCCTTTCACCACAGAAAAGCCCTGCCGTATTCTCCGCTCCAGGGAGGGCTTTACGACACACCTGACGCATCGTTACGCCCAGCACCCCGCCCCGTCGCCCGCAGGCTGTCGCATAGCCTGTACCTTCGGAGGCAGGATAGGGCCATGCCCCCTATCTGCCCAGGATCCAACCATTCCCTGGTATGGAAACCTCTGGTTCTCGCTTGCCACAAGACGGTCTTGATTGTACAGACCGTTCTCCAGGCCTGCCTCCACTTGCGGCCAGGCACTGGTTGTGGTAGGAGCCCGCTGAACACAAAGATGTCACGTCTGACCATCACCAGCCAAGGCACATAGCATTCGAGGAGGCCAACCGCAAGCGACCAGACCCCCCTCGGCAACAAGGCAGTCCCAAAGGACATGCCTGACGGTTTCGTCCCCTGTGCATCGGGGTCGGGGACACTGGACCGACACGTTCAGGTCCCTCTGGAACCGAAACACCCAGATCGGAAGACACTCATGGGCGGCTTGCTACACGACATCCTGGTCGTTGGCGAGACAGCGAGCCGAAACGTTCTCCCAACCTTTTCTCGCCGTACGTTCTGCGAGAGGGCTTCCACGAAGGATACGCACCTCCCGCAGCACCTCCCTTGGGTGCAAGTGATCCAGGACCTGCGACAACTGCCAACTGATGGGCCAACAGGTCAACAGGCCCTGCTCCCGGGCGAACCCCTCAAACATCTGAAAATGCCCCGGACACGACCCAGAAAAAGGCCGAGACAGCGGGAGGGACCGCGCGACGGACGGCCCCAGAAAAAAGAACAAAAAACCCGCGCCAGCTGGCGACCCGGGTCCTCTGACACAAACAACTCCATGAGAGTACATGCAAACGCAGACATACATACAAACACCGGGCAAGGGACACCCTTCCCACCCAAGGACGAGCTCATCTTCCCCACCCTCCTACACCTGCGCTCTGCTCGGGTACCCCAGAAGAAAGTGAAAATTAATCTCTCCAGAGCCCGTCCCACCGCAGGAGGAGGTGGGGAGATTCTAGCCAAATACAACAACTTACCAATCAAAACATTCTTGATCACTAAATTTCGCCCCTCCATGGTAAGGCGACGAGACCGCCAAGAAGCGACTTCCAATTCCATTTCCCCAATGACCCTTCGCCAGTTCTCAACAGCCACGCCGCCTGGGTCAAAGCAGACGCCGAGGATCTTTTATCGATCTCTCTGCTCCGTGTACAGGCAAGGGGGGCCGGAGCCCGTCCTGAGCCGGCCAAAGTGCATGACCTCACTCTTCTGAGGATTGACTTTGGAAGAGGAGGCCAACCCAAAACGCTCGCAGAGACCCACCAGTCTGCACATGGCGACTGCATCGGTGACAAACACCGACACGTCGTCCATGTACAGACTCACCTTTAGGCGCTCCCCATGGGTTCCGGGAATCCACAACCCAGGGAAGGATGGGTCCGCTCGCAGTGCACAAGCAAACGGTTCAATGCAAAGGACAAAAAGGACTGGTGACATTGGGCAGCCCTGCCTGACCCCAGAAGCGACTGGGAAGGCTCTCGAGAGATGTCCGTTGACCAAAACACGGGCTTCAACGTCCCTATACATGAGGTCCACCCAATGCATCAAATTTGGCCCAAAGCCAAAACGGTCCAAAACGGCCCTCATGTATTCATGTGACACTCTGTCGAAAGCCTTCTCCTGGTCAACAAGGTGATCGGGCGCCAGTTGGAAAAATCCTCCCCATCACCCTTCTTGTGCATGAGGTTTACCACGCCCCGGCGCATCGAATCTGGAAACCTCGCAGAGGTGGCGAGCTCCCTCACTTCCTGCAGATAGTCCTTGCCCAAGGACGTGCCAAAGGCGGCGATAAAACTCCATGGGCAGGCCGTCGTCACCCGGGGTTTTATTCGCGGCCAAATCCTGAACAGCGGAGGTCAATTCCTCCAGGCTCACCGGCTCCTCCAACCACTCCCGCTGTTCGGGGCTCAAACGATTCCTCAGGTTGGCCGAGAACGTCGGTCATCTGGATTTGGTCAACCGGTCGTTTTTCAAAAAGCCTGGAGTAATAGTCCTCCACTGCTTCAGTAATTTGGTCCAGATCCAAAACACGGCCTCCCCCCACACTAATCTGGGCCAAACTGCCCCTCTGCATGGCACATCGTTGGAAGAAGAATCTGGTATACTTTTCATTCCCCTCCAATGCCTGCACCTTACTCCGGAAGATGATGGCCCTCGCCCTGGCTTCGAGGAGACTAAAAATCCCCCCCTTCACCTGGCAGATTTTTTCCGACACGTCCCTCCCTTCGCAAAGTTTCTTATGCAAGCGCTGGAGGTACGCCTGCATGCGCTTCAAATGCTCTCGCTTCCCCGCGGCCCTCATTTGCCCGGCCGTATGGAAAAACACTGTGGTCCTATGTTTCACCTCCTCCCACCAGGCTGCCGAGGTAGGGAAGAGGCACCTAACCGTTTCCCACTCCCTATACTTCCGAACGTAGGAATGCACTAAACTGTCATCCTGCAAAAGGTGACAGTTAAGCTTCCAGAGTTCAGAGCGCCGGGGACGCACCCCATTTAATTCAATACCCAGAGACAGACAACAGTGGTCTGAAAATGCCACCGCGTGAAGTACCAGGTCCGGGTTGCCAAAATTTGGTGTCACAAAGATGTAATCGATCCGAGCCCGACTGGTACCAGCCGCATCGGTCCGGGTGACCTCATTCCGTCCCGCACCCGTGTCCCTCAACCTAAAATCCTGAACTGAACAAGCCCTTTAAGGGCCCGCGCCGATGAATCCTGGGACAACCTGTCCAAACTTATATTAAAATCTCCCCCGACGATCACGGGGCCAGAGGTGGAAAGGAGGGGCCCCAACTGGCACAGGAGGTCCACTCTTTCTACCACCCTCGTAGGGGCGTACACATTGACCAAGGTCAGTGGGGTCGACGACACCACCACCCTGAGCGCGGCCAATCGCCCCGGAATAATTTCTTCTAGACTAAGGACCTCGACATTCGGGCTCTTAATAAGGAACCATAATCCTGCCGCACTGTTTGTGTTGCTTCCGGACCAGTACGACTGTCCATACCGCCAATTTGCACGGAGGTATCCATACTCACCGTGCGGAATATGGCATTCCTGCAACAGGCAGACATCCCATTCAAAATTGCGCAGTTCTTCAAAAATAGCGATCCTCCGGACCGTGGTACGGACTCCCCGTACGTTTAAAGATGTTAATTTAAAGCTCATAGGTGTTAGTGTATTGATAACCAACCCCAGTGCAAACCACGAGAGGGGAGTCATAGGACTTATGAAGCTCCTCCCTCCTTGCCAAGACACGACAGGCTATCATTCTTCCTCCTCCTGCGGTTCTTCCCGCAGCCAGGAGCCACGAGGGTGCTCTGGAGCCAGACTCCGTCTATGCAAACATTCTCCCCGGGCAGCAGGGCGAGGTCCTCCTCCTCAGGGTTCAAAAAGATTACCCCCCCCCCCCCTCTTCACCATCCGGGGAAGAAAGGCACAAAGTCCTCCGCGAGCAAACCCTCGCTGAAGCCCATGGCAACAGCTGCCCCCCGGAGGAGGGGTAAGGTCAATGGGTGGGAAACGGCTCACGGGGGAACGGGAACGTGAGCGTTCAGGGGAAGACTGGCAGTGGGGCCTCCCCCGGTGACCTGCTGCGGCCAACCCCGACTGCGCCCCACCCCTACCTCGAGCAGGTGATCCCCCAGACCTGGATGGGTCGCTTGACGCACGGGGGGCTCTGTGCCCCACAGGAGTTTTTGCCTTCACAGTTCTTGCATTCTTTCCCTGTGGGGCTTTGCCCAGAGGAGCTTTTCCTTTGTCCTGGCCCCTCTTCCGACGCTTCTTCTTAATCCATTGACCCGGATCACTTTGCTCATAGCCGGAGGAGGAGCCATCACTTCCAGCCTCCGGCAGCGGGGTTCCTGGTACCAAGGTTGTTTCTTCTGACCCCGCTACCGGAGCCACCATTTCTTGTACTTCCCCCTCTCCCACCACAGTGGGCTCGACACCCGGCAAAGCCACATCCAGGTCCTGATCTGTTGGAGGTGCAGGAGCTGCCTCTCCCTCCTCATTCTCCTCCCTCTCCAATTGTCCCCCCTACAACTCCCTCCCTTTACTTTCTGCAGGGTGGGGGGCTGACAAACACAGGCACATTAGTGCTACCCTCCCCAGCCCCAGATGTAGTACCCTCCCCTGTCCCTAGGGCAACACCCTCCCCTGTCCCAACACCCTCCCCGGTCCCTGGGGCCACACCGTCCCCTGTCCCTGGGGCTACACCGTCCCCTGTCCCTGGGGCAACACCCCCACTCCCACCCACAGAAGCACACATCCTACTTGCGTAACTCTGTGGGCAGGAGTGGAAAGTGTGCCCCGACGCACCGCAGAGGTTGCACCGCACCACTTGGGTGCAGCGCTCCCTCAAATATCCCAACTCGCCACACTGAGTGCAGATGTTCACTGTGCACCCAGTAATCAAGTGACCAAGTTGACCGCATCGGCGGCATAATTTTGGCTGCCCCGCGTAAAAGACTTGCCCTCGGTCCATCACAACCATAATCCCATTTGGGATGTGGGTGTCCGTGCCGTCCTCCCTCGTCCGCAGCTTTACCCGGAACTGCCGAGTCCCGGTCGAAATACCGAGGCCGTCCCGGATGAGCCGTACTTGGCCTCGGATGTCCTCGTAGCGACTGAGCCAAACTTTGACATCATAGTCACTTACGCCTTAGTTGTACAGGCGGACGGTCACGACTCTCTCCTGGGTTTCTGAGAGAGCCTCGACCGCCCAATCTTCCAGTTTCCCAGCAGACTGAGCGGTAGCCCACCGGCGCCAGAACTCGACAAGTCCCTGCCCTGTCTGGAAGGACACGTCAAAACCACGGGCGAGAGAGATCAGTCAGGAAAAGTCAGCAGCCTTGAACCCCAGCACACCCAACAAAACATACCGACCGAATTGTTCCCGAGCCGGCACACTGCAATCCTTTAAAAACCGAAACCGGACACAATTATGGCGCCTGCTCGCCATACCGGGGTTCTAGGGAGGGCGGAGGACAACACTTGGGGTGAGAGGGGGGAGTGGGAAGGGAGGGAGTGATGGGAAACGAAGGGGAGCGCAAGGCTCCCCCCTGTTCGATGGCAACGCCCCCAAACAGGAGGCAGGCTGGGGAAAAGCAGGAAGGGAAAAGACGAACGAAAATGCAGAACAGACAAGAAATAATAAGAGAAAACGAAAACGAAAAAATGGGGAAATTAACATGTGCAGGACGAACACTGCAGAACACAGGAAACAAAAGCACAGGCAGGGCAAAACAATGTTGGTTCACTCTGTCCTTCACTTTCAGGATCCACAGCACCAAAAAACATGGTGGAACACTCAAACACCCACCTTTATACCCTTCACCACTCACCAACAAAACACACCAGATCATTCATACACATACATACACATACATACACACACAACACCAACCAACCACCTCCCCTCACAACATACACCATTCAACATACAAAAACACACACACTCATGCAAAAATTCATTCATGCAAAAACACACACCCTCACCCACTCACTCACTCACATACACAAAACAAGAAATAATAATAGTAACAAAAAAAAACAAAAAACACACACACAACCAACCTACACCGTTCGATGTGCCTCCATATCCAAAATGAGCCTTTCAAGGCAACCTGGGCCACCTTGTCACACATCCTCCTTCTTTCTGTCCCACACACTCCAAGCCGAGCAAGAAATGCAGAAAAGGAACTGCCAATATACCCTCTACACCCCACCTCAAATGGCTTACATGAAACTCGCCAACCCTTCTCCCGGCACTCTGCCTCCAGCTCACTGTACTTTCCTCTCTTCCTCTCGTGCACCTCCTCGGTGTTCTCTTCCCACGGTACAGACAATTCCCCTAAGATGACCTGTCTTGATGCTCCTGGCCAAATGACAATGTCAGGCCCCAACCTTGTCACACAGGTCACTGTCACACGTATATTAGGAATGATCCTTCCTGCCACTCCTGTAGAGAAAGGGTGTACTAGTCATACTAAATTAGCAAAAGAGACATGAAAAATATTCTAAACACATTTTCTAAATAACAAGGGACACCATCTGTAGTATCAGGAAGAAAAGAAAAGTCCCACAGATGTCTGCTCAAAGAGGTCATCTGACCATGCACGTCGAGTAGAGATGTGTGTGTGTGTGTGTGTGTGTGTGTGTGTGTGTGTGTGTGTGTGTGTGTGTGTGTGTTTGTGTGTGTGTTTGTGTTTGTGTGTGTGTGTGTATATATATATATATATATATATATATATATATATATATATATATATATATATATATATATATATATATATATATATATTGTTGCGGATTTGGGCAAATACCAAAAAGTAATGGCAACCACCATACAGGTCCCTTAGAATAGTTATTTCATAGCAGACCATTATCTTAACCCCTTCCCCTTATTTTGGGTTCGTATGTCTTTATGCGTTGGGTAAAGGAAAGATAGGTCCTCCATTCATAAGGGATAATTTACCAGGTATTGCACCAGACTCCAAGGGACAGCATGGTGTCCAGGTTCAGTAACCGGCCAATCAGGGTGAAAGTTACTGTGGGGGAGCTTGTGGGCGGAGTAACAGGCTCCAGCAATCGGGAGCCAGGAGACCTCCAAGATTCCCCCCTCCCCCTTGGAGGGTGAACAAAAGGATTATGAAGAGATTTATTCTCTCTCTTGGTCCAGGCTCTTGGTCACAGGCGGTCGCAGTTGTGCTGGCTCTTGATTCTTGGACATTGTTGACCTAACACATGCCTACATTGATTCTCTCTCTCGGCCGACTCAGTATGTGGACACTTTGCTCTCTGCCCGCTCTCTCTTGCCCCTCTGAGCACGTGGACATTTGTGCTCTTGGCTGGTCTCCCTCTCGCAGGCCTCTACACTTGCATTGCTACACTCCGGGCCTGTCTGACCCTGCTGGGTTCGCTGGGCAGGTCTGCTCCTGTCTTGGGGCCTGGATTGTTGGCCTGGCACGTGTGCTCCTCTCTTGGCCTGGGTCACTCTGCCGTGGCTGACGATCGACCTCACTCTGCCTGTCCGTGTTGGGATTGTTGTTACCCGCTCGTGATTCTTAGTGGCGACAAGGGGACGGTTGGTGCCTCGAGGAGAGGTATCTGGAGCATCGTAGCCTTTGTGCTATCAGGTTCCCTACGTTAGTTGTTCGTTCCCCTCCCCATGAAAGTGTGCTGGGCCCATGTGATGTTTATCCATAGTAATCGTCATAAGGCATAGAATAAGCTAGGTTTCTGTTTCTCGTCTCATTTTCTTTGCTGTTGAAATAATTACATTGTAAATATCTGTGATAAATCAAATTGTTAAAACGTTTTCCTTTTCTCTCTGTCCGTGAATGGCTTTTCCCTCATTTATCTGCCATTGTTCGTATACAGGTTAACATCGACCGTAATGGCTTTAGCATTACCCAGGCGGTTACCAACGGTTTTCGCTTGGCCGTCTAAATTTCCATCACGGAACAAAGTAAACCACCGGAGGGTACGTACGGTATGTTCCCCGATTGGGACCGTCACGTGGTATAGGTACGCTATCACATGACGGACCAATCGGCGTTTGTAGTTGCCGAATCACATCCTGCTAAGCACGAAGTTATTCGTGCGCGGCAGCCGCAGGTCCAGTGAGTTCGGGATGGAACGGAGGTTAACCCCCTCATAGTAAACCTGAACCCCAGGCCGTAACACATCAGGTGCCAGGAGTGGGATTCTGCTCTGAGCACCGTAGCAATATATATATATATATATATGTATATATATATGTATATATATATATACAGTCACGTGAAAAAGTAAGTACACCCCCCCATGTAAAGTTTTGACTTTTTCAACATATTTCAACATACAGCTATTTGATCTTCATTTCAACAATATTGATAGATAAAGGTGATATAATATAACAAATATCATGAAACATTTACATTTTGTAGTCCATTGTATAATTTAAATAAACATAAATGCAAATTTCGCAAATGGAAAAAGTAAGTACACCCCTACATTTATCAGTTATCACTACTTCAAATACCTAAAATTAGAATCAGGTGCACAAGCTCAGGTGCAAATGATTAGAAAATCGTTAGAGAGGATCTTGGAGGAACCTGTCTTATTTAAACCTCAGACATTTAGTTTGGTTTGCTCTTTGTTGTTGAAGTGTGCGGCGTCACCATGCCTAGATCAAAAGAGCTCTCTGAGGCCTTCAGAAAGAAGGTTATAGATGCCTACGAGTCTGGGGAGGGATTTAAAAAGATCTCCAAACAATTTGAAATCAATCATTCGACTGTCCGGAAGATCATCTACAAGTGGAGAAGATTCCAAACAACTGCCAACTTGTTCAGGCCAGGCCGCCCCAGCAAGTTCAGCCTGAGAGCAGACCGCAAGATGCTGGAAGAAGTCTCTAAGAAACCCAGAATGTCATCACGGGACCTACAGGTAGCTCTTGCCACTGTTGATGTCAAAGTGCATGAGTCTACCATTAGAAAGAGGCTGTACAAATTTGATATATATATACATACATACACACACACACACACACACACACACACACACACACACACACACACACACACACACACACTAGCTTGGTGAGGCGGAGCGCAGCGTGCTGCGGAACGGGCTTATTTTTATCTGAGGATAATGACTGTCCCTGAGTTGCTGTGTTGTCATGATTTACACCAATCATAATACAAACAATTACTTTGCACAAATGTATTTGTTGTGTTTGTGATATTACATTTTTATAGGCAATTTAGGTTGAAGATTTAGGTTGAATGGTTTTTTTTCAAGAAAGAACCCCTCAGCCCACACATAGGGGAGGGGTAGGTGCAGACTGGAAGTTTTGGACGATTACACGTCACCACCACATAGTTCAAAACACCTCACCACCACGTAATTCAAAACACCTCATCACCACATTGTTCAAAACACCTCACCACCACGTAATTCAAAACACCTCATCACCACATCGTTCAAAACACCTCACCACCACATAGTTCAAAACACCTCACCACCACGTAATTCAAAACACCTAATCACCAATTAATTCAAAACATCTCACCACCAAGTAATTTAAAACACCTCACAACGATAAAACACATAATGAAAACACCTCACTACAACAAAATTAAAAACACCTCACCACCACGAAATTAAAAACACCTCACAGCCATAAAACACGTAATAAAAACACCTCACAGCCATAAAACACGGAATAAAAACACACCACCACAAAATTAAAAACACCTCACAGCCATAAAACACGTAATAAAAACACCTCACCACCACAAAATTAAAAACACCTCACAGCCATAAAACACGTAATAAAAACACCTCACAGCCGCGAAATTAAAAACAACTCAACACTACGTAATTCAAAACACCTCATCACCAACTAATTCAAAACATCTCACCACCAAGTAATTTAAAACACCTCACAACGATAAAACACGTAATGAAAACACCTCACTACAACAAAATTAAAAACACCTCACCACCACAAAATAAAAACACCTCACAGCCATAAAACACGTAATAAAAACACCTCACAGCCATAAAACACGGAATAAAAACACCTCACCACCACAAAATTAAAAACACCTCACCACCACAAAATTAAAAACACCTCACAGCCATAAAACACGTAATGAAAACACCTCACTACAACAAAATTAAAAACACCTCACCACCACAAAATAAAAACACCTCACAGCCATAAAACACGTAATAAAAACACCTCACAGCCATAAAACACGGAATAAAAACACCTCACCACCACAAAATTAAAAACACCTCACCACCACAAAATAAAAACACATCACAGCCATAAAACACGTAATAAAAACACCTCACAGCCATAAAACACGGAATAAAAACACCTCACCACCACAAAATTAAAAACACCTCACAGCCATAAAACACGGAATAAAAACACCTCACCACCACATAATAAAAACACCTCACAGCCACGAAATTAAAAACACCTCAACACCACGTAATTCAAAACACCTCATCACCAACTAATTCAAAACACCTCACCACCACGTGCGCGGTACGGGATTAATTTGGCATTTTGGTATGGGAATGCAACCACATACTGACGATCTATTTATAGGTATATTCGATGACGTGTAGTAACGTCTTCCGTACACAAAACTTTTTCGTGGGTTGCGGCACTGGACATCATCCGTACTCAAAGGGTTAAACAGTCGCTGATGCTGTTTGTAACATTAAACAAAATGATATGTAAGAGATTTATCAGGTTTTTTTTACCTGTGGTAGGTCGGTGGCACGATAAGAGAGCTGCTGGCTGTGTACATATGTATGTATATAGGTGTATAGTTCCAGTACCAGGTGATTAAAAAACCATTAAACCATTAATTAACCATTAAACCATTGATTCATTAAAGATCGAGCAGGATCGAGAAAGATCGAGAAGGATCGAGAAGGATCGAGAAAGATCAAAGAGACCGAGAGAGATCGAGAAGGATCAAGAAAGATCAAGAGAGATCAAGCAAGATCGAGAAGGATCGAGAAAGATTGAGAAGGAAAGATTGGGGTGTGGGGGTGGGTGGGTGGGGGGGGGGGGGAGGGAGGGGGGGTTTAAAAATCAAAATTATGAGCGAAAATGTATGTCTTTTAATCATGGTTCTAAAAAATTTCTAGCATATGTTCATTACTGAATTCTCCATTACTGAATTCTCCATTTTCATTGTAAGTTTAATGTCATCTGGCTTTTCTTGTCCTCGCTTGTGCAGTCATTTTCATCTTTTAACTGCAATAAGAATGGCCATAAACTACAGCTTTCCTGGGTCTATAAATTGGGAGTCGTCATGAAATATAAAGTATCAGAAATGGTAGGTCATTCGTGAAATTTAAAGATTGTGGAAGCTCTTTCAAATCCCTGTAAAAAAAAATTGAACAGGGAAGTGAAAAGTTTATGAAGGTCAAAGGAAAGGACCTCATCCGGAGAGCAATGCTTTACTGTTGTAAGTAAAAGGATAATGAAAATAAAGGATAGGGAGGACAACTGAGGAAGAGATATTCACCCGTTATATGTTTTGAAACATTGAATGGAAATGATTCAATGGACTAGATCAGTGGTTCCCAACCTGTGGTGTACGGACCTCATGGTAGATAGAGTAGGCGGTTGGTTGTGAGCAGTCCACGAAAAAAATGTAACATACGCCTACCTGCACCACCAAATGACGTCATATGCTGCGGCTTGCCACACGGCAACGGCAACTATTCATAAAAGGCCGTGGTTCATTATGGTAGTTGTAAATGGTGCTCAGCAAAATGTTGCTGGATTTGGAAGGGGTCGTCACACTCAAAAAGGTGGGCAACCAGTGGACTCAATTGAAATGATTCGACCAGATTTATACTTCAAAAAAAGATTTGACTACACACTAAATGTGTTCGGTTCAGTTGACATCATTGGAAGGCCTGGTTGCAGAAATATGTCGAGGATGCGATGTGGGACCCAGACCGACTGACGCAGGGAATGCTACACAAATGTGGCAATAATGCGAATCCCTGATTGCGACAACGATTAACCCAATTATTGATGTGCCCAATCTGAGCATTGCCGTCGTTGTCTTCGGGCTACTTTTTGTTGCTCAGTGACATTTGATGGCAATTGTAAAGTTTTATTGGAGCCAATCAGAAGGAAAAGAGCTGGTGTCGGTGAGTTGCAAGTGTTGCAAAATTTCCTGGTTCTGCCAAAGTATAATTGAGCAATTCTCTTCAAAACGTCAATGATACTTCTGCTAAAATACACTTGAGCTACTGTGGCCGGACATATATGGCAAGTTTGCCAGCTGCGAATGGTACATTGACGAGAAATCGGTATCTTAAAACAAAAAGACCAGCTAAGCCAGACCAGCAGGACAATGCCATTTCTCATGATATATTGGGAAGTCGATCAGGCTGCGGCCTCGCAACCCCATGCTCCGCCATGTATTCGACGAGCTGCGGAGCTTGTATTGCCCGGCAGTTGCAACTAATCAAACGGGCCCGCCGCAAGGCTGGCCTCGATCGGACACGAGCACACGAGGAGCGAGTGTTAATTAGCAAACTAATTACCAAAAGCTGACATTTCATTAACTTTGTGATTGATTCTGGAAGTCCACAGTACTTTGAGTAAGTACGATCAGGACCTGCCGCTTTTTGCTAAACACCATTGAAGAATTTTCCTTCTTTTTCTTTTCAATGCGTAAGCTTGTGACTGAGGTTAATGTTATAATTTAACCTTACCTTCGTGTTTTTCCAGATAAACGGAATTTGCTGCTTCTGCACATCTCGCTTTCGTCTTACCCTCAAAACTTGTAGCGTGCCTTATTTTTCATCAAGCGTGCGGCCTAGAAAATGCTATTTCAACGGAGTGTACGGCAGGGCTTTTGACGAATAAAATTTGAACCTTCGTCGCTCTGGGCATGCTAAGCTGTGAGCGTTGCGACAGGCAGAGCAATGGTTGAAATGAGATTGCCCAAGTCTTTTGATGTATGCTCAAGGCCTTTGTTCAACCGTGGTGAGAAGATTAGACAACTTTGTTGCAAACATAGACTTTTGTGGTTATACCAGCGTGTGTAAATAAACATTCCTTCCCTCTTTCGACAGTCCGATGAGACTTCCTGTTGGCATCTGGCTCTTTCTCCAATATGTCAGCACCTCCTCACCATACATTTCCCATTCCCTTCATTCTGTGCACCCTATCTTCACTCTCTTTTGCCTCTACAACTCTTTACTCCGATATTACGGACATTGTAAACCACCTCCTCATCACTCAAGTGTATCTACTGTCTCCACGTAACTTTTGGTAGGCCCGGTGCATATTTAGGATACAGGATAGACTAAAGAGTGTTTGTGGCCAGTACTGGCCTGGCTTTAACTATAAATATTGATATATAGACTGTGGAGTCTTGATATCTGCTTATAATTTGCAATGCCTCACTACAACAGTAGAGCTCACAGGATGGCTTACAAGTACACGCACTCACCTCAAAGCTGTCTATCCTGGGTGTGAACCCTGACCCAGCTAGAAACTGTCATCTTGGTTTTTCATAGGCAGGGATATTCATCAAAGAGTGTGCCATCCCTTGGATGGACGTTAAACGTGCATCCCATTTGCTGGTATTAGTTGGTGGACGTTAAAGATCCTTTGGTGTCCTTCACGAAGGGTAGGCGAGCTATCGCCGGAACCCTGAACATATTACAAATTCCAGCCCTGACCTACAGAGGGCATTACGTTAGTGGCACAGCCATGCCCTCAGCCAATGATAGTGCCCCAGCTTTGTGCTGCATACAAAAGACAACTACAGGAATGACATTGGAAACCTGATTATTTTTTTGTTTTTTTGGTGTGTACCACTCTTGCATTGCAGTAAATCCCCGAGAATACTGGCACTCCCACAGACTATTTAGCTTCAGGTCTTCACAGATCACATCATTAATAGTCAGGTTCACTATGTTAACAAATATAATTTCGTTCAAAATTTTGGGATTAGCAAACCTGTACATTTTTGGAATCTTCAGAGCATGGAGAATCCGAAAATCAATGTTGGCATTTGCACAGACACCTGCATGGCCGCCATTTTGGATTTTGAAAATGGCCGCCATAAAATACATATTTTGCGCGATCTCGGCTTCTAGTCAACCTAGAGACTTAATTAAATATGCTAATCCTATGTTTTCTGGGTCAAGGAATCCAATAAAGGCCTCAAAATAGTGCTCAGGATTATAGAAAAGCAACAAACAAAGGTGGTTGAAAACCATTGTCTTTATATTTGTGATATAACTGTATTACATAATACATGATATTGCAAGTCCTTTGAAGTTATAGGTTGTTATAGGAAGTTATAGGTAGTATCAGATTGAACTATAAGTCCTATACACAGGATCTACGAGGTCTATACCGTTCAGGAATATGCTTTTACAGATCTTCATCACTGTCCTGAGTGTCATTTTCGCAAAGGTGTCTACGCAAATGCAAACATTAATTTTTGGATTCCTCATGCTCTGAATATTCCAAAAATGTATAGTTTTGCTAATCTCCAAAATTTTGAACGAAAAAACATAGTGAACCTGACTATAACGATTACCTGAATTTTCACTATTATTCATGAATTTTATACATTAAAAGTAATTTATACCTGATTTTTCCACAGTATTTATTCATCCCCTCAGCTGGTGGTTATTTATTCACCAGGATTTTTGTCTTTTGGCCTCAACATTTTGACAATATTGTCAAAATATCTTTTCTTATGACTTATGTTTATGCCCAGACTATCCATCATTAATTCCTTGAATGAGGAGGATAATATGATATAGCAACAACTAGTTGGTTTAAAATCGATATACACTACTCACAATAAGTTAGGGATATTGTGGGAGTGAGTTTTTTTTTTTATAGGGGTTAGGGTTATGGTATTGAAATCAAGAATGCTGTGTTTTTTCACACACATTAATAACCATCGAATTAGGACCAACAACTTTTTTCAACATAATTAACACACAAAATCAACCACACCGAAGAACCTGCCAATATCCCTAACTTATTGTGAGTAGTGTACAGTTTATTTTATACTGTAGAGTATGAGGGTGCAATTGCACTATGCTGGAGGATATTTCATCATTTGACTTTCACCACCATGCATTTGTGGATTTATTTGGAGCCGGAACCTTCTTTGTATAAAAAGATGACACTGCAATGCTCAGTGTTTGTAAGATCCACAATTGTAAGACTTATAAAACTTTTGGATTATATTCTAAAGCAACAAAAAGTGCTAGATAAATCTATATTCAGTATAATTGAGCAAGTGTATGGATGTACAGTGTATTCAGAAAGTATTCAGACCCCTTCACTTTTTTCACATTTGGTTATGTTGCAGCCTTTTGCTGAAATCGTTTAAATTCATTTTTTCCCTCATCAATCTACACTCAATACCCCATAATGACAAAGAGTAAACAGGATTTTAGAAAGTTTTGCAAATTTATTAAAAAGAAAAAACTGAAATATCACATTGACATAAGTATTCATACCCTTTGCTGTGACGCTTGAAATTTAGCTCAGATGCCTCCCATTTCTCTTTATTATCTTCGAGATGTTTCTACACCTTGATTGGAGTCCACCTGTGGTAGATTCAATTGATTGGACATGATTTGGAAAGGCAGACACCTGTCTATATAAGGTCTCACAGCTGATGATGCATATCAGAGCAAAAACCAAGCCATGAGGTTGAAGGAACTGCCTGCAGGTCGAAGGAACACATGAAAGCCCACAGAATCTTGTTTCTCACAGTCTGAGAGTCCTTTAGGTGCTTTTTTGCAAACTCCAAGCGGACTTTCCTGTGTCTTTCACTGAGGAGAGGCTTCCGTCTGGCCACTCTGCCATAAAGCCCAGATCGGTGGAGTGTTGCAGTGATGGTTCTGGAAGTTTCTCCCATCTCCACACAGGATCTCTGGAGCTCAGCCAGAGTGACCATCGGGTTCTTGGTCACCTCTCTTACCAAGGCCCTTCTCCTCCGATTGCTCAGTTTGGCCGGGCGGCCAGCTCTAGAAAGAGTCCTGGTTGTTCCAAACTTCTCCCATTTAAGAATTATGGAGGCCACTGTGCTCTTGGGAACCTTCAATGCAGCAGAATTTTTTTTGTAGGCTTCTCCAGATCTGTGCCTCGACACAATCCTGTCTGAGCTCTGCAGCCAGTTCTTTCGACCTCATGGCTTGGTTTTTGCTCTGATATGCATTGTCAGCTGTGAGACCTTATATAGGCAGGTGTGTGCCTTTCCAAATCATGTCCAATCAATTGAATTTACCACAGGTGGACTCCAATCAAGGTGTAGAAACATCTCAAAGATGATCAAGAGAAATGGGAGGCACCTGAGCTAAATTTCAAGTGTCATAGCAAAGGGTCTGAATACTTATGTAAATGCAATATTTCAGTTTTTTCTTTTTAATAAATTTGCAAAACTTTCCAAAATCCTGTTTTCTCTTTGTCATTATGGGATATTGAGTGTAGATTGATGAGGGAAAAAATGAATTTAAACGATTTAAACGAAAAATGAATTTAAATGAAACAGCAAAAGGCTGCAATAACAAAATGTGAAAAAAGTGAAGGGGTCTGAATACTTTCTGAATGCACTGTATATACACTATTTGGCCAAAAGTGTGTGGACACTCCTTGTAATTAGTGGATTCGGCTGTTTCAACCACACCCATTGCCGATAGGTATATATAAGCAAGCACACAGCCATGCAATCTCGATAGACAACCATTGACAGTAGAATGGGCCATACTGAAGAGCTTAGTGACTTTCAACGTGGCACCATCATGGGATGCCACCTTTCCAACAAGTCAGTTCATCAAATTTCTGCCCTGCTAGAGCTGCCCAGGTCAACTGTAAGTGCTGTTATTGTGAATTGGAAACGTCTAGGAGCAACAACAGCTCAGCCACAAAATAGTAGGCCACACAAGCTCACATCACGGGACTGCCAAGTGCTGAAGTGCGGAGCGTGTAAAAATCGTCTGTCCTCAGTTGCAACACTCACTACCAAGTTCCAAACTGCCTCTGGAAGCAACGTCAACACAACAACTGTTCGTCGGGAGCTTCATAAAATAGGATTCCATGGCCGATCAGCCAAACACAAGCCGAAGATCACCATGCGCAATGCCAAGCATCAGTTGGAATGGTGTAAAACTCGCCGCCATTGGACTCTGGAGCAGTGGAAACGTGTTCTCTGGATTGATGAATCACACTTCACTATCTGGCAGTCCGGCGGACGAATCTGGGTTTGGCAGATGCCAGGAGAACGCTACCTGCCCGAATGCATCGTGCCAACTGTAAAGTTTGGTGGAGGAGGAATAATGGTCTGGGGCTGTTTTTTTATGGTTCGGGCTGGGCCCCTGAGTTCCAGTAAAGGGAAATCTTAACGCTACAGCATACAATGACATTCTAGACGATTGTGTGCTTCCAACTTTGTGGCAACAGTTTGGGGAAGGCCCTTTCCTGTTTCAGCATGACAAGACCCCCGTGCACAAAGTGAAGTCGAAGCAGAAATGGTTTGTTGAGATCGGCGTGGAATAACCTGACTGGCCTGCACAGAGCCCTGACCTCAACCCCATCGAACACCTTTGGGATGAATTGGAACGCCGACTGCGAGCCAGGCCTAATCACCCAACATCAGTGCCCGACCGCACTAATGCTCTTGTGGCTGAATGGAAGCAAATCTCCGCAGCAATGTTCCAACATCGAGTGGAAAGCCTTCCCAGAAGAATGGAGGCTGTGAGAGCAGCAAAGGTGGGGGGGGGGGGGGGACCAATTCCATATTAATGCCCATGATTTTGGAATTGGATGTTTGATGAGCACATACGGGTGTAATGGGGTATGCATGTGATGTTCATGTGCACATACACACTCATAACCAGTACGGATGTTTTCGCCTTATATATGTGACCTGGGTAAATTTTATTTTTTGGAGCGATCGAGGCATTTTTCAACGACACTCCTCAACTCCTCAAGGCAGGTTAAACAAGTGGAACTATTCACATTTTATTTGTAATTTTGTAATTATTTGTAATTTATTTGTAATACTGTGCTGAAGAGAAAGGGGTCATAATGTCAGGGAACAGAACCAGTGAGAACTCTGCAAAGTTTTGTACCCACCTTTCCCATTCGAACCCAGCTGCTCCTGGACTCTGTGGCCTTCTCTCCTGACAAGGTGGAGAAGTTTCTGTCAAACCTCGACTCTGATTCTGCAACTGGACCATTCGGCATCAGTCCATGGGTCCTAAAATCCTGCTCTGCCGCTCTTTCACACCCTCTCTCAATTCTCTTCACTCTCTCTTTTGCTCAAGGTCATCTGCCACCTGCTTGGAAATCAGCCAACATTACCGCTTTACACAAGAAAGGTGCAAAAGCAGATCCTTGCAATTACAGACCAATCAGCTTGCTCCCAATAATCAGCAAGGTCATGGAATCGATCATCGCTTCTGACATCAAATCCTTCCCCTTCTCCAATGGCTTGATCTCGGATCATCAATTTGTATTCAGACCAGGTCATTCTTCTCTGGACATGCTGCTTCTGCTGTCTCAACAATGGATGGAGGTCGGTGAGGTGTCTCCCTTGACATATCTCATGCCTTCGATACGGTCTGGCACCCCGCCCTGCTCACCAAACTCTCCTCGTATGGTATCCATAGAAACCACGCGTGGCTTGCAGACTTCCTTTCTGGTCACAGTCAACGTGTGGCCCTGAATGGAATTCTCTCTTCTCCCCTTCCTGTTCAGACTGGAGTTCCTCAAGGCAGTGTTCTGGGCCCTGTGCTTTTTCTGGTCTTTATTAATTAATTCTCCCTCTTCCAAATCCTGGTGGCATCTGGTAAAATCTGTTTCTGGTGTTTGTTCCCCCTCCATCCCCTCCCTCACCTTAAATGGCCACACGGCTGACTCTGCACGTGAAAAAGCCGAATGCCTCAACTCTGTGTTTGCCTCTAAATCTTGTGTCCCAAACCCATCCCTCTCTGTACCCACCGTACCCAGTCGTACCCAGCTGCTCCTGGACTCTGTGTCCTTTCCTCCTGACAAGGTGGAAAAGTTTCTGTCAACCCTCGACTCTGATTCTGCAACTGGACCTGACGGCATCAGCCCACGGGTCCTAAAATCATGTTCTTCCGCTCTTTCACTCCCTCTCTCTGTTCTCTTCACCCTCTCTTTTGCTCAAGGTCATCTTCCATCTGCTTGGAAATCTGCCAACATCACCGCTTTGCACAAAAAAGGTGCAAAAACAGATCCCAGCAACTACAGACCAATCAGCCTTCTCCCAATTATCAGCAAAGTCATGGAATCCATCATTGCTTCAGATATGAAATCTTTCCTCTTCTCCAATGGCTTGATCTCTGATCATCAATTTGGTTTCAGACCTGGACACTCCACTCTGGACATGCTGCTTCTGCTTTCTCAACAATGGATGGAGGTCCTCAATGCCAAACAGGAAATTAGAGCAGTCTCCCTTGACATATCACGTGCCTTCGATACAGTCTGGCACCCCGCTCTGCTCACCAAACTCTCCTCTTTTGGTATCCATGGAAATCTCCACGCATGGCTGGCGGACTTCCTCTCTAGTCGTAGTCAACGTGTGGCCCTGAATGGGTTTCTCTCATCTCCTCTTCCTGTTCAGGCTGGAGTTCCCTAAGGCAGTGTTCTGGGCCCTGTGCTTTTTCTGGTCTTCATCAATGATCTCTCTGACTCTCTTGAAAATCCTCTCTATCTCTTTGCTGACGACTCTACTCTCTGTCGCTCAATTCTTCATCCCTCAGATCGGCAGTCTGCAGCCTCCTCACTCTCTGCAGACCTTGACAAAATCACAGACTGGGCAAACAAGTGGAACATGTCTTTCAATCCTGACAAATCTCACACTCTTACGATGTCTCTCCGAAAAGACCGACTGGACAACCCTCCCATCCACTTTCTGAATAATCCTCTCCAAGAAGTTCTGTCACTCAAGCTTTTGGGTCTCACTATCTGCCATGATCTTTCCTGGAAAAACCACATTTCAAATCTGGCCTCCAAAGCCAGTCGCCGACTGGGCATCCTCTGTCGTGCGAAGTCCTTCCTTGGCACACCTGAGCCCCTCACCACATACAAGGCTTTCATCCGCAGCTCAATGGAATACTGCTCTCCCCTCTGGGCTGGTGCTCCTGCCTCACACCTAGCTCGCCTTCGCGCTGTTGAAACCAAAGCATTCAGAATCATTGGAATCTCCCGCGATGAAGCTAACTCCAAGGGCCTCTCACTCACTCACCGCAGGCAGGTTGGTGGTCTTTCCGTCTTCTACCGACTCCTCTCTGGCCTTGCCCCCCCAGCTCTCTCTGGGCTCTGTCCCGCAAATATTCCTACAGGTCGCACAAGATCTGCCTGCAACCCTCTTTTGGTTAAACTGCCAAAATCAAGACTCTCTGCTCACCTTCACTCCTTCATTCCTCTTTTCTCCCGCCTCTGGGACAAACTCCCACACACTCTTCAATCCCTCTCCTCCTTCCAGGTCTTTAAAACAGCTGTTCACCACCATCTCTTATTTTCCCTCATCCAAGACCTTGATCTTTTCTACCCCCGTTAAAACACCCCAAATCCGCCTCTTTAAATTCCCAACCTCTTTCCTGAAATTCCGAGAAGTGTTCATTTGCTTTATACCATGTACGACAGAGCCTCTTCGCCCAGCCCTCCCCCTTCCACAGATCTACCTAAGTCCCTGTTCACTTCTGTTGTTGTGCTTGTGTGCTTCCCTCTCTCCCCTCTTGTCTCCCGCTCCATTCATTGCATGTTTTATGTGTCTGTGCATGTTTTAATGGTCAATGTGTTAGCTCTTACACGAGCCTCGATTCTGTATACAAAAAAAACGAACACATGGTGTTGTTCTTTTTTCTGTACCTGAGTTACAAACAAATGACTTCAACGATGCTCAGGAAAGCCCTCTCTTCACTTTTGCAGCTGACTCCATAATGTATCATACAGTACCCCCATCCCCAAGGCAAGGCAGATAGTATCTCTCTCTCTCTCTCTCTCTCTCTCTCTCTCTCTCTCTCTCTCTCTCTCTCCTCTCTCCCTCTCCTCTCTCTCCTCTCTCTCTCCTCTCTCTCTCTCCTCTCCTTTCTCTCTCTCCTCTCTCTCTCCTCTCTCCTCTCTCTCTCTCCTCGCTCTCTCCTCTCTCTCTCCTCTCTCTCTCCTCTATCTCCTCTCTCTCTCTCCTCTCTCCTCTCTCTCCCCTCTCTCTCTCCTCTCTCTCTCTCTCCTCCTCTCTCTCTCTCTCTCTCTCTCCTCTCTCTCTCTCTCTCTCTCTCTCTCTCTCTCTCTCTCTCCTCTCTCTCTCTTCTCTCTCTCTCTCTCTCTCTCTCTCTCTCCTCTCTCTTCTCTCTCTCCTCTCTCTCCTCTCTCTCTCCTCTCTCTCTCTCCTCTCTCTCTCCTCTCTCCTCTCTCTCTCCTCGCTCTCTCCTCTCTCTCTCCTCTCTCTCTCCTCTCTCTCTCCTCTCTCTCTCTCCTCGCTCTCTCCTCTCTCTCTCCTCTCTCTCTCCTCGCTATCTCTCCTCTCTCACTCCCCTCTCTCTCCTCTCTCTCTCTCTCTCACACACACACACACACACACACACACACACACACACCACGGAAATGGTTAGACACTCGTCTGATAAATGGAACATCTCAGTCTCACCTTATTGCTCCAGAAGGGTTATCAAACAAATCCACCTCTCACTTTCCTTGGTCATCCACTGGAATAAGTTCAGTCTCTTGAACCTCTAGGTCTCACCAACCACCATGGCCTCTCTTGGGCCGACCACAAAACAAAGCTGGCTGGCCTCCAAAGCCAGCCGCAGACTGGGCATCCTGCATCGGTCCAACATTTTTGTTGGAAAATCAGATCTACTCACAGCCGACAAGGACTTTATCCGTAGTTCAGTGGAGTACTGCTGTCTGCTATGTGCTGGCACCCCAGCATCACATGCGTCTGTCCTGGATTCTGTGGAATATGAAGTGCTCAAATGATTGGATTTTCCCATGATGACGCCAAAGCACAAGGTATGTTACTTTCACATTAAAGGCAGGTCAGTGGTCTCTATTTTTTTTATAGTTTATTTTCCAATACTACTCCCTCTACTCTCTATCAGTCCTCGGTCCCTCCCTATAACTCCAGGAAACATATGTTCTTCCAGTAGCTCTCTCCTGGCTAAGCTTCCAAATCCAGGCTGACTGCACACCTCAACTCTTTTTTGACAATTACTTCTCCCATCCAGAGAACCACTTCCAGAGGCTGTTCTGTCTTACTGTTCCCTCCAGGATTTCAAGCAAGCAGCGTACCACCATCTCTTGTCACCCCCAACACCCCCAAATATTACCCATGATCTTTATTAACCCTATTAACTATTCCCAACACAACCATCATACTTTCTAGTTTTATTGTTTCCTCCCCTTCTCATTCCATATTTCCTATTCTTCAATCCTTTTATGTTTAAAAACACCAACAGCTCAACCAACAACCAACACAAATAAATGCTCTACCTTATCCCAACCTGCTACTTTGCACACTCCATGCTTGGAAGCTTTGTACAGTGCTCTCAATGCTGTTAATTTGGTGTCTTGCATTAAGTGATATTGTATGTAACTCAGTCTGTTCCTCAATCCTCATGCTGCACTCTGTTCAACCTCACCACTCCATGCATGGCTGTATTCTTAAATCGCTCTCCATTTCAACATTGGATGTTTGGTTGGAGTTGAGGTTGTCCATCCTTCAGATGATCAAAATTCTTTCCTGCTCAAAATGTATTCTACTTTGCATCCTCCTGAATAACTAAACATTTTTTCCCCCAAAATATAGCGTTTTTATATACATTGCTGTCGTTCGAAAAAAAATATAAATTTCTTGGCAAACATACCACTTTGTAATGTCCACTCTGAATACATTACTGTAATAATTGGTTTTCTGCAGCCATTGTGGTCTCATTGTTCACTTCTCAGTGTCAGAGCACTCGTAAAACGTTATTCATTGTTATTATAATCCTTGGTGTCCATTGCCACCTCTGATGTGTACATAATGGTGTGAATATTACTCTTTGGGTTTGTGAACTTAATGTTGGTTATTATCTTTTAGCTATTGTTATAATATGCTGTAAAACGTGGGCCGTTCAAAATGGTCTCAGTATGAGAGATAATACTTTAAGATATGATAATGTTGGGTTTTTTTAAATACAAAGATGTATAATTTTGTCACAGGATATATATATATATATAAATATACTTTCAGTTCTCCAGCTTTTAATGAGCGCACGTAATGACGTCACCGCCATGTACATACGCTCTGCCTGTCAAGCTCTCAAGAGAACCATCCGACAGAGCATAATTTTGATCTTAGTTCAGATACTGTCTTAAGTGTATAAAAATCTCACAGTTACCGACCTGGTTTCGCCCTGTTGGGGCTCATCAGGGCAACGCAGTGAGTCCTGCATACACTGATGACTCTGAAAACCTTTCGGTTATATGAACCACCGTTAGAGGCCATTTTTCCCCACAGAGCAGGGGTTGGCCTTTTTCGGGCACTGTCGTCCCCTTTTTGAAGCAATGTTGTATGGCTGGATCCTCTTCCTGCCGCCAACCCTGTTAGTCGCCTCTTGCGACACACGGAATTACCAGTGAACTGGTACTCAATTTGCCGACCTCGGAGGGATGACAGATTTTCATACATATATGTATATATATATATATATATATATATATATATATATATATATATATATATATATATATATATATATATGTGTGTGTGTGTGTGTGTGGGGGTAATTTTATTTTTTACTCACCAAATACCCTTATATTTTAAAAACAAGAATAACTAGAATGGCACTCGGTAGAGCACATACCTCCACCAGGCTGAACAGTTTATGTTTTGTATCCCACAGATAAGCCGGATCTGTAGCCGGACCTTAACCAAAATCTAATCGGCTTGTTCTTGTCACCTAACAAACTCCTCACAACCCAACTCATTGTCATAGTCCATCCATAACTTTTTGAGTCGATCTCTCAATGGTGAAGAATCCCTTTAAATATTCCAGTATCCAGATCTGGGTTCGCACATTCAACAAAATCGAATATATTTGTCTTTGTCACATATCCAACATCTCCACCAATTTTTGTCCGAATCCGTCCACAACTTTATGAGATATTCTCCTCATGGACAGACAAAGAGGCAGACAACACACAGGGGTGAAAACATAACCTCCGTGCACCTTCAGTGGCGGAGGTAATTACATTGGTGCTTCTTGGATGATTGTACTGTTATCTCTTTCCAATAACTTTTTGAATTCCGCAGGCAGCTTTCAAGTGAGGATAATGACTTTGTCCTTCCTTCCAAATTAGGTATGCCTTGCCAATGTAACTGAGCAACTAACCATTGGGGAGACTTCAGCATGTTATTTAAGGCTTTCTGTTTATTTCGTACATTTCATTAATTGTTAGCATTGGTCTGCTAGTGTGGTATTTCATTATTCTAGAGACTACTTTTCAATCTCTACTACATGCTGGGTCTGCCAAAGGTGAGGGTGGAGGTTCAGACCAGCTTGTGTATACTGTCTGATGGATACAGTAAGAAGGCGAAAGGAATGCGAAATTATGATATATTTGTAGAATGCAATAAAATGATGCCCCTTATTGCCTCCGCCACCAAAAGTGGGTGGAGGTCATGTTTTCACCCCTGTCTGTTTGTCTATCTATCTGTCTGTCTGTCTGACTGTGAACAGGATATCTTAAGGCATTGTGGACGGATTCGGATGAAATTTGGTGGAGAGGTTGGGTATGTGACAAAGACGAAATGATTAGGTTTTAATGAAGATTCAGAACCGGATTCAGATCCGAGAATTTTTAAAGTGATTCTTCACCATTGAGAGACATGGCAAAAACTATGTAGCTTGATGTCTTAAAAATTTGTGGACACATTCAGATGAAACCTGGTGGACAGGTTGGGTGGGTGACAAGGACTAATTAATTCAATTCTGGTGAAGATTCGAATCCGGATCTGCATCAGGGATTTTTAATCTGATTCTTTACCATTGAGTGACGGCCAAAACGATATTTAGCATGATATTTCAAAAAGTTGTGGAGAGATAAAAATGATAAAACTCAGTGGATGAATTGGTTAGGTGACAAGACAAGCTGATTTGATTTTGGTGAAGTTCTGAATATGGATTCGGATACGATAATTATTTAATTTTTTAAGTGATTCTTCCTCATTGAGAGATCGGGCGAAAAGCGATATATAACATGATATTTTAAAAAGTTATGGACGAGTTCTGACTAAACTCAGTGGATGAATTGGTTCGGTGACAAGAACAAGCTGATTCGATTTTGATTCAGGTCCGAATCCAGATCTGGGCTATCAGTGGGATAGAAAATGTAAACTGTTCAACCTGGCGGAGATATGTGTTCTACCGAGTGCCGTTATCATTTTATTTACTTTTATCCCCACACTTTTTGAAACAAATTGGGGGACATTGTAATAGGCTTAGTCTGTCCTTCCGTCTGTCCTTCCATGCTATCTCCTCCGAAACAGTTTGGCAGAAATTCACCAAACTTGGTCATTATGGTCACCACATGGCATGCAGGTGCAAGGGGTAGTGTCATTTTGGTCTTGCCCCCTATGGTTGGGTCAAAAGGTCAAATACCGAAAAATGCAATTACGGGCACATTTTAAAGAATTTTTAAATGAAACTGTATGCAATCAACATTGGGAGCCGCATGAAATATGTAACGATTTTTTTTACTTCACCCCCAATTCATGCCTCAGGGGGTGGGGACTTATGGTCACAGGGGTCAGAACGGGGAAAATTAACTCAAAATATGACATTCTCGTTTTGCCATCTTTCAATCTTTCTTTAGGTGGGAAGCGTGGGGATTTGTGATGGCGCACCATCGACTTCGCTATAGTTGTCATTGGAATTATATTAAGTGAGAAATAAAATAAGAGGTATTACTTCCATACCAACCCTTGTAATTGTGTGCAGTGCTTGGAATTGAATCTAAAGAGGACAGCTGTGTATGAACACTGAACTACTTTGCCATCTTTCCAATGCATTGCTCCCATGTTTTCTCATTCCCCAAAAATCAGTAATATTTTCTTCCAATTTTGCTATTATTGCATTCCACACATTCTATTTTCTCTACACTTAAGTTTATATCTTTTGTATCCTTTAGATGTTTCTGCATGGCTCAGAGACCAAAGCATTGTTGTTAGCAAGGAGCTTTGACATGCTTCTGCACCCATTTTGTCTTCACCTCTTTCAATTTTAAATGGTGACTAAAATAACTACCGTTTTCAAAATTAAGGCAAAACATAAAACCGCATGGACAGAAACATGCACGCACATCGTGATTTGCATTTACTGAGAATCTTTTTACATTCACGAGTCCCTATTCGCATGATGGTAACAGTGTCCAGGCGTCCGGAACAGCACTGTCGGAGGCATTTATCTTAGTCTAAAGACCTCACAGCGTATCTGGACAACTATCTCTCCTCGTAATGCTCGTCCTATGGCTCGCTTCTCCTTATCTCGCTATATTCCAAAGTAGGCAATTCTTTAAAGTGGCCGCTTCTCGCAGTTGGTGCAATTGTGGACGTCAGGGAAAGATCTAGAACTAAGCATCAGGCACAGTTTTGTGATGCTTCTAAATGTTTGATATATTAGCCTTTTCAATGCATTTTACTAAGAATCTTCTTTCTCTTGTGAATATATATATATATTTATATATATTAATTTTTTTATTTTTTTATATATATATATATATATATAAAATATATGTTTGTGTATATATAATATACATGCGTAAACAATAAATATACATATGCACACACACACACACACACACACACACACACACACACACACACACACACACACACACACACACACGTTATATCCAAAGATCTAATCTGTTTTTTGTTTTCCCACCCCTCTTTCCCTTTCTCATATGAACGGATTGCAGGATTTCATATCGGTGAGTTAGCTTTCTTCTGAAAGGAGCAGACATTATCACCTAGTCAATAATTTATGTACAGCTTCAAATGAATGGTTTAAGCACTTATTTTGTATAAAGATTTATTACTTTTCCTACCAAGCCATCATACAGCAATTTCCTTCATCAACATTCACTTCTCATCATTTGGTTAATGTGGACTCATTTTGACTATTAATTCGTTTGCATGTTCTCAAATTGCGAAGCATCCTTCCTGCTTTGTTTTTAGTATCCACAGCATATATGGAAGCCAGTCACAATTCGATTTGTATAATTATCATGCTAATATAAATTGCATTGATCAATATTTTATTTAGCAAACATTTTGATCGTGTTCCAAAACCAAAGGGACTCTCACAGGTGAAGGAGACAACAAAAATGTTGCTTTGTTTGGTTTGAAATGTATTCCAAAAATTCCAATATAAAAGTAAAAGCCCATCCCAGAGGATGGTGCAAAGTTTAGTCTTGCCTGTTTTCGATTTCCAATCCAACTATAAACTGTTTGATTGGTGCTTTGCAGGTGGGAGTAGTATGATCACAAAGTTTGCCCTCCATCACTTGAGAATAAAGGCGGTGACCCATCTGCTAGCATTAGTTCATGGATATTAAATGTCCTATGGTGTAATTCGTGAAGATTAGGCGAATTATCACGAGTATCCTGAACTGCACTTCCAGAAATTCCCGCCACCTTCAATCGAATATCAGGCCTAGTCAGCCGGTTCCTGAAAGAATTATGACAAAACCTTCCCTGGCCGGCTCCACAAGAAGGCGGGAATAATTGGGACCGTAGTAGTAGTAGTAGTAGTAGTAGTAGTAGTAGTAGTAGTAGTAGTAGTAGTAGTAGTAGTAGTAGTAGTAGTGGTGGTGGTGGTGGTGGTGGTGGTGGTGGTGGTGGTGGTGGTTTTGGTGGTTTTGTTGGAAAGGTTATAGAGATTTGCGTTCAGAGCTCATGCAAGCTCAGGCAAACATATGTTCCCAGTTTAATGTCGCTCAATTCCTCATCTCTGCAAGTCCATGGTTTGAACTACAGTAGACAAGGTAGAGCATTTTGAAGAGAAAGCACTACCAAGACAGATAAGGGGAAGGTAAAAGAACGCCAAAAAAAAGAACGCCAAAGAACACCAAAAAAAGAATGCCAAATAACACATTTATACAAATAAGAGCAAAGTATCTTGTGGGGAGACCGTACAAAGTGCATCATTTATAGTCCAGGTTTCCTTAAACTTTTGAGCAGTGTTACTATATTCTGCCGCCTTGTACTCCGAAATAATGCGTGAGCGTATTAAGCCCTTCAGACCTACAGAACTGTGTTCCACCACATTTCTCTCAATTTTTGCCTTCCTGGTTTTATATATTGCCATTTTCCCACAGGCTAAAATTAAGTTAACAAGGAGATCACGTGACTTGCTTAGTTTATTTACCGGGTGCCCGATGATAAAAAGTGTTGGAGAGAAGTGAAGCCAGAAGCGCAAGAGAAGATTTTTCATCAGTAAGAACACTGGTTCAAGACGGTGGCATTGAAGGTATATGTGAAATATAGTTTCCCTTTCACCACAAAAGCAGCAATCCTCTGGTAAGTTTATGAAATGCCGCATCATAGATCCAGAGCTCAGTGCCCCATGTAGCAACCTCCAACTTAAGTCTGCCATCATTCTTGGCGTTGGGTAGAGATAGAGTGAATCCCAACGTGGATGAACACTGAACAGTCGAAGGAAGTGGAAGAATCTCACGCCAGGGAGTATCCAGTCAGGTTGCAAGAGCTATATAATGGAGCGAGTGGATCACTAGCAGGTATATATTTTTCCTTGATAGCCCACAGAACGACATTTCCACTGTGCCAGGGGTCTTACTTATATTGTTTGCAGGTATTGGCTGAGAGAGCTCGCAACATCATGGTCGGATTTTAAAATCCATGGAGTTACCGATGGACATCTGTCCAGATCCATCACCCTCTTTGGGATTCTCTAGATATTGCAGACAATCGGGAGGCAAGGAGCTTTTGACCTCTTCAAGTATCCTGGAGGGGATCCTGATTGTCCTCAGGCCCATTTTCGCTGCAAGTTCCTTGGGTAAAATAAGCCTTCTCTTACCATCGTTCAGAAGGTCTCCCACTGTGGATATGCTACCAGCTAAGAGGCTCCTTCTTACTGAAAAGGAAGCCAGAGTTGGGCCCTGTAGAAGAGGGTTGAGAATGAGCGGTTCTTCTTGCAGGTCCTTGCCTGGATAAGGAACTGTTCTTTGTACGTCGACTACATTCCAAGCCTTCAGCATTTCTTGATAAAAAAGAGGCAATGTAGCACTAGACAGGCTCCGAGATGTAATGATGAAAAGGTTCCTTTTGTACCCAAAATTGAGCACTTTGCTGAAGAAGTATGATGCCAGTGAGCACCATTGCGGTGCAGGGTTCACATGTAGGTAATGTTGTATGGTCTTCAGCCTGGATGCGTGGTAGTGGCTTCGAAGGCAGGGAAAAGACTGTCCACCTTCTGCAAAAGACAAGCTCAGAATGCCCAGGGAAACCCAGTGTTTACCATTCCAAAAGTAGTCCAGTAGCTTCCTCTGCATCTTAACCAGAAACTCCTCTGGAGTGCTTATGCAAGAGACCCTGAATACTAACTTCGGAATTATAAACTGTTTAATAAGGAGTGTTTTTCCCCTCAGAGACAGGACTTTTAGTAGTCCACTCCAGTCTCTCAACTTTGCTTCGATCTTGTCCCCTAAAGTGTTCCAGTTAATGAGTGGTGAGGACCCATGGGAAGTGGACAAGTGCACCCCCAACTATTTGAGCTCATTGCGACTCCAGGTCAATTTTTGAAAAAGTGTTGGTAACTCCTTTACCTGCATTTGTCCAATTAGAAGCCCAGAGCTTTTCCTCCAATTGATTGTAGCAGACGATGCTGCTGAATAGACCTGCTGACAATCATAAACTATTTGCATATCCCTTGCATTACTGGCAAACACGAGAACATCATCTGCATATGCAGAAAGTTTGAGGTTGACCCTGTTGTGTGGCACCACAATGCCAGTTAGCCTTCTTCTCATCAAACAAAGGAAGGGTTCGATACATAGGGAATATAATTGGCCGGACAGGGGACATCCTTGTCTTATTCCTCTCTCAAATGGAAAGGGCGCGAGCAAGAAACCGTTGACTTTAACTAGGCATTCTGCCGACATGTACAACGTCTGAATCATGCCTACAAATCTCCTCCCCAACCCAAATGTTAGCAAGGTTTCAAACAGATACTCATGGTTCATCTGGTCAAAGGCTTTCTCCTGATCCAAGGAAAGAAATCCGACTCGAGTCCGAGTCATGTCCGCATACTGTATCAGGTCTCTGACAAGGGATATGTTGTCATGTATTGTCCTGCCTGGAATGGCATAAGATTGGTCCGGGCTGACTAATTTTGTCAGGACTGGTCTGAGACGGAGTGACAACATTTTAGCCATGACCTTATAATCCACACACAGCAGAGACACAGGGTGGTAATTCTTCAAGTTTCTCAAGTCACCCTCCTTGGGAATCAAGACCAGAATCGCTCGACGCCAAGAAAGGGGCATTATACCTGTATCACATGCTTCCTGAGCTACGCTTAGGTAATCAGGTCCAACCAAGTCCCATACTTTTGTATAGAATTCACATGATAAGCCATCCATGCCAGGGGATTTATCTCTTGATAGGCTGTGCAGGGCGGTTTTCAATTCTTCTAGAGATAATGGAGTCTCCAGCTGCTCCCGGTCTTCTACAGAGGCTTCAGGAAGACTACTCCACAAAGTGCCACCTGCACCTGCATCTGTGCTCTTACGCAAATACAACAAACAACAACAACAACATGCATTTTAAGGCCATGTTCCCTGCTAGAGCGGGGGTTAGCCTTGCGGTCCCCATGACAAATCTCTCCATTTTGCCCTATTTTCTGCATCTCTCCTTGTTAACCCCCTTGCCCGCATTTCTTCTTCCACCATCTTTAGCCAAGTCTTTCTCGGTCTTCCCCGTCCTCTACTTCCTTCTACATTAACTTCCATCACTCTTCTCAACCAGTCACTTTCATCCTTCCTCAATACATGACCAAACCATCTCAACCTGTTCCTCTTCACAGCATCAATCACAGGCAATATTCCCATCATCTTTCGCAATTCATCATTTGTCTTCCTCTCTCTCAACGATACTCCGCACATCCATCGAACCATTCGCATTTCCACCCTTTCCAGCCTTCGTTGCTGCTCTACGTTCATTACCCATGTCTCGCTCCCATAAATCATAACACTTCTCACTCATGCAGCATACACCTTTCCCTTCAGCTTCAGCGACACTCTCCTCCTCATCAGCATGCCACTCAGTTCCCGAAACTTCTTCCATGCACATCTCACTCGAGCAACCGTTGCCGAGTCTGATCCACCTTCTCCATTCAGCATGTCTCCGAGGTAGCAAAATGTTTTCACACCTTCCAGCTTCACGCCGTCTCCAAGATCCAACTCAACATTTCCTCCATCTGCAGCTCCCTCTGTGCACACCTTACATTTGAATGTAGCTGCCACACTGGTTAATGACCCTCTCAGACCACTACATTTTTGATGAACCCACTCAGCACACATTGTACATTGAATGGAGTTCACTCCGACACCCTTCCTGCACACAGCACACGGCCACTTCCCAGTTCTTTCCACCTCACCACATGCTTTACCACTTGCCATCACCTTTGTCTTTCCGATATTCACCTTCAGACCTTTTGTCTTCATACATTCCTTCCACTTGTTCATCTTTTCCTTCAGTCCATCCATACTTTCCGCAATCAACACCAGATCATCTGCAAACAACAACTCCCACGGTAAACCCTCCTTTACGGTCTGAGCCAGCACCTCCATCACAGCTACAAATAGTAGTGGACTTAGTACCGACCCCTGATGCACTCCCACCTTCACCTCAAACTCACCACTGTTCCCGTCCTTGGTCCTTACAGCTGTGCGTGCCCTTTTGTACATTGCCATCACTACTCTGATCAACCATTCCTCCACTCCTAACTTCCTCAATGCCCATGTCAATACTTTGCGTGGAACCCTATCGAATGCTTTCTCCAGATCAACAAACCCAAAAAACAACTTCTTCCTCTTATCCATGTACTTCTCCTGCAACTGCCTCACAATGAAAAGCGCATCTGTCGTTCCTCTTCCTGGCATAAATCCAAACTGCATTTCGTCGATCTTCACTTTCTTCCTTATCCTCCTCTCCAACACCCTTTCCAATACCTTCATTCCATGCTCCAATAACTTTATCGCTCGGTACGAGCCACACTCCAGAGGGTCACCTTTCCCCTTGTATAGAGGGACGAGGGTACTCAGTTCCCAATCCACTGGAATGCGGCCTTCTTTCACCACCAGATTACAGATCTCTGTCATTCTCTTCACACCCCAACTTCCTGCTGCCTTCAACATATCTCCCACAACTCCCGTCGGCCCTCCCGCTTTTCCACTCTTCATTGCTTTTATCGCTTCCTCAACTTCCTTCTCAGTTATCTTCTCTGCCGGTCCTAAAACTGGGTTACTCTCGATGTTGCCATCCCATTCATTCTCTGTATTCAACAGCATTTCCATATATCTTTTCCATCTTCCTTTAATTCCATCTGGGTCGACAACGATTTGTCCCACTTCATCCTTCAAGCAACTCACCCCCATCACATCACACCTCTCTTTCGCTATGTGCTTTGCAATCCTGAATACTGCTTTCTGACCCTCTTCCGAATCCAAGCGTTCTCCGAACATTTTCCTACATGCCTCCTGCGCCTTTGCTACCTCTTGCTTTGCAGCCTTCCTGGCTGCCTTATAACTTTCATGCTCTGCTGTTTCTGCTCCCGTACCCTTCGCCTTCTGCCACTCTTTGAACTTCTTCCTCCTCTCGTCAATCCTCTTTCCAACCTCAACATCCCACCACCATGTTTCCGAGTGCCTCGGTGGTCCTTTTGTCCATCCACATACCTCACCAACGGCTCCCAACAGACTCGCTTTCATTGACATCCAACCACTTTCAAGCTCAACCACATCATCCTCTACCCTACTCAGCCTCTCTTTTAATGCCTCCCTTACTGTCACCTCTTTCAACCTCCACACCTTCATTCTTGGTTGGTACTTCACCCGCCGAGCTCTCCTCGCACCTTTCACCCTTATGTCGCAGACAACCAAGTGGTGCTGTGAAACAGCCTCCTCCCCCGGGATCACCTTTGTGTCCCGGAGGTGCCCCCTATCTCGCCGACGCACCATCAGGTAGTCAACGGTTGTCGTCGACCCACCTGACGTGTATGTAACAAGCTTATTGTCCTCTTTCTGGAACTGGGTATTACAAATCAACAAATCAGCTCCATCAGCAAACTCCAAAATCCTTTCACCTTCTCCATTTCTCACACCATATCCGTAACCCCCATGAACTCCCTCAAAACCATCCATACTCCTTCCCACATGTCCATTCAGGTCTCCTCCCACCACAACAACTTCCTCATCTTTCACGTTTTCCATCAGCTTCTCTATCGCACACCAGAACTTGTCCTTCTCTTCATCGCTTCGACCAACCTGCGGAGCATATCCCGAGATGACGTTCACCAAGAGCTTTCCAATCATCATTTTCACCATCAGCAACCTATCACTCACTCTAGTCACACTCACCACACTGTCTACAAACTCCTCAGAAAACAGGACACCAACACCATTCATGCCCTCCGGGCACCCTTGCCACACAAACTTGTATTTCTGTCCCTGCCTACCCTTCACCATTCTCACACCACTTCCCTTCCATCTCGTCTCTTGCACACAACATATGTCCACTCTTCTTCTGACCAATACTTCCGAGTGTTTTTGCTCGATCCATGCGAGTATTCCTGACAGCAATTTCAATCGTACCTTGCCTACATCCCACCAGAATCTTACCCAAATACAGCTGAGCGCAAAAGGCTCTAATTCGTTTTTGAACACCCTCAGAGCCATTGAGCAAGAGACCATCTTCTGCGAGAACACTCGCTATAGTCCTGAATTGACCTTTGCGTTTTTCCACTCCTTTGAGATAATTCAGGACATATTCATCCTCAGAAATAAACTGCAAACGAGAGCGCACATACGCCCCTCGTGCCTTCACACGACGACATGCTTTAAGGGTGCTCTTTTTTTCTTGGTATGCCAGTTCAGTAGAGGTAAGTGTGGCCAGGTGCTTCTCAAGGTGCAGCAGTTCCTCTTCCAGTCTTTTGATCCCTACCCCGTGTTTTTGCTCGATCCATGTGAGTATTCCTGACACAGCAATTTCAATCGTACCTTGTCTACATCCCACCAGAATCCAAGTGAGCAAAAATCTCATTTTTTTATTCCTCCAGGCTTGCCAAAAATTCAAAAAGATTGACAAAAAGGCTTCATCCTGACTTAAAGCATTGTTCAGGTGCCACAAGCCAGGGCCTCGCCTTGTTTCCGCCAGGGAAAACTTAATCCAGGCCAAGTTGTGATCTGTGAAATGGGCAACTTTTATGCCGGAGTCACTGACACTCTTACACCAACGGTGAGACACGTAAATTCTATCGAGCCGGGATTGTGATATATGACCACCTCTGATACTCGTATACGTGAATGTTCTATCTGTGGGGTGTTGTATGTGCCAAGTATCCCTCAAGTTTAACAGTGTTATGGTTTGTTGTAATATCCTTACAGAGGGATTATGCGGCTCCTGACCTATTCGATCAAGGGAGGGGTTTAGAGTGCAATTAAAGTTTCCTCCAAGAATTACACACTCTTCACCAGGCAAGGTGAGCATGAATCTCTGCAACCGGTTGAAGAAAATCCCCCTTGAAACTCCTACACAAGGTGCATAAATGTTGACGAAATTGACAACAAATTCTTCAAACTTTGCTTTTATATGTATCAACCGCCCCACACTGGCTTCCTTTACGACAAGTATTTCAGGTTTCCTCTTTGGTGAAAAGAGGGTAGCCACTCCACAAGATGTGTCCGTTAGGTGACTGAAAAAGGCCAAGCCTTCCCATTGGTTTTCCCATCGCGATGCAGCCTCTGGGGTCGTGTGGGTTTCCTGCAGAAAGGTTACTTCAAGTTTTTCCTTCACACAGAATGACAATACCTGGTGCACACGGAATGCATCCTTACAGCCATTGACATTCAATGATCCTATTCGTAAGTTTGATGTCATTATAGCATTGAGAGTTTTGTTTCTGTGAAATTCATCCTCCTGAACGAATTTATATTCAGGCCCATAACTCAACAGCTTTGCTAGAAACTTCCTGACTCGGGCTTGTTCAGCCGAGCCTGAAGTCCTTGTTTTATGTCCCTCTCTCCTTAGTACATACAAGGAATGCACTAGCAAGTCATAATCTTTCCACCGTTTCAGCGCATTTTCCACTTTCTTCCTGCTATGCAAGCTTTGTTCCAGAAACTCGAGTATCTCCTGGCTGGGAATGCAGGAATGGCGTCCTGCAGGTAGGTCTGTCTCTAAACCAGTCAGTGACCCTTGATAGTCTTCCCCATCACCAATACTTTCCTCATCATCGCTGTCTGGAGGTTCAAGATCCTTCTCCTTTGGTGTACTTGTAAAATGTGTCAAGTCTTCTGCCATGTCGTCTCTCAAGGCTGACTTGGCATAATCTTCTGGCGCAGAGGAACGCCGCTTTGGCTCTGATGCGGCGGACGTTGCTTCACCTGTGGGAATGGATGCCTCCTCCTCAGTTGGTATAGGAGATCCAACCTTTTGGGGTGGTAAAATAGAGATGTGCTCAACTATTCCCCTTTCTGCACCAACAGTGAATGAAGTGACATCACCTGAGATGTCGGTCAGTGCCAGCAACTTTATTGATGCTTGTGTGTCTGGTTCCCTCTCAATGTCTGTCCCACCGATGAATGCTACTTCAGAATCCTTTGAAACTTTGGTGTTAATCCTTCGGTTCAGAACTGCTCTTGTAGATGTTTCAATCCCTGGTTTATTTTGAAGCTTCGTTGCAGCTGTTATTATTGGATGCATTTTCTCAGGAACCAACATCACAGTATCGTTTGGCCCTGTCAAGTCAGATACCTCTCGGTTGTTTATCCTTACCATGCTGGGTTTACTACCTGACGGTCTCCCTTCCTGTTCATTCTTCAAACTGTCTTTGGGTGGATCTGAGAGAGAAGACTCTCCATATCCTGTCGTTTGATGAATAGTTTCCTCTTCTTCTTCTTCTTCTTCCATTTCTTCAGATTGGGTTACCACTCTTTTCTCCTTCAGAATACTAGGCCTTACAAATCCCTTTGACACATTACTTCCCGTGTCATCCTCAATTGTACCAGGGTGTTCCGTGGTCCCATCCTCTGCGGGTTCTGATTTCCTCTTCTGTGCTCTCTTTGCCTTCCCTGCTCCCACTGCCTGCCATTGATTTATGGCAGCGGAAGAGATGGGATGAGAAGCTGGTATAGAACTTTCTTGAGGGGCCACTGACCTCGAGCACAAAGGAGCAGCCACCTCTCTTAGGATACCTTCAGTGACGCTGGGATCCTCTCGAGGCTGATCTGGACGTTGAGGAGCTGCAACCTCTTTAATGATCGTGGGGCAGTCTGCTCTCCTGTGATCCTTCGCTTTGCATACAAAACAACGGGGTTCATTTGTCATATAAAACACCCTGTAATTCTTTCCGTCAAAAGGAATAACAAACGACCCCTCACATTCAGCATCCTTTCCCAATTCAATGGAGACTTGTCTTTTAAAAGACCAGACATGTTGTAGGGAGGGCTCATGACAGCCCAAAGACACAGGCTTGATGAGTGATCTCAACACTCCCAGTCGGTCCAGGAAAGGCACCACGACATTGTCAGGCACGTAAGGGGGTATATTAGATATAATTATCCTTGTACCAAGACTTGAGAGCGGCTCGACTTGTACAAAGAGTCCTCCCACACTCATCCCTTTCTCAATGGCTTTGTTTGCTGCAGCCTCCGAGTTAAGAAAGAACACAGCTTGTCCATACATTTTCGAGGCTGCAACTATCGTTGCTGGATCAACCACACTAGCGAGTGCGTTTACATCGGCCTCTATTTGGGTGATTTGTCCCAACTCGCATTTCACCCCGTGCTTCCTTGTTAACGCCTTAAACGGGTGGGCAGGGCAGTTCCCACCTGCACCAGAGGTAGTAGCGGCCATTTTTGCCCATGTACCATCCAGAGGCATGATTACTATTAACGGTATATTTCCTGTCAAATGAAAATGAAAAAAAAATAAAAAATTAGCTCGTTCGTGAGCTTTTGCTTATTATAGCACCACCGTACCAGTATGCCAATGATTAACTCAAAAGGATAATCAAACGCGCGTTGAGCAAATAACTTATCGGCTTAATCGCCAAAACTATGCAAATTTAGCACAGAAAGTCAAGGGTCATTAAGCAAAAACAAGGAAGTCAAACAGTTTGTGATACGCCACAAATCTGGCGCGGCAAAACTAGTCCCACACGGGTGCGGCTAGGCCCGAACACAAAGGGCTAATAACTCAAACGGGACATCAAAGTAAACTAACAAAATGAACCAACTCGGTTCAAATAACGCAAATAAACCAAAAATACAAACGAAAACGGAAGAGGATGAGAAGGAAATGTCGAAAATAGCACGGCTCGAGGAGCAGCAAAATGGCGTGGCGTAGCAGTAGTTGTAGTAGTAGTAGTAGTAGTAGTAGTAGTAGTAGTAGTAGTAGTAGTAGTAGTAGTAGTATTTGTAGTGGGCTTTCTATGTTCCAAGTTTTAAACAGCTGTTTGTAAATGCAATTTGTGTTATGATTACTGTTTTGTTTTGATCTGACTTTGTGGTTGATTTCTTTAATTATTTATTTATTACACATAACTACACATAACATTACATTTAACATATTACACATAATATTTAATAACACATTTATTTATTCTCCTTTTATTTTTAAATTTCCTCTTCCTGAATTTCTTTCTTTCTTTCTATCTGTGTTTTTGGGTTTTTCTTTTAAATGATTTAAATTTTGTCTCCTTTTCCTTTTTAAAGCCTTTTTGTTGCTCTGTCTTTGTTCATCTTACCTCTTCTTTCAAATTTGCTTCCTCTTTTATTTCCATTTTTTTAATTGCTTGATTTCCTGCTTTCCAAAGTATACTTGATCAAAAATATAGCAGTTTGATTGTGTTGTACATTAACACTTGGCATGCTATTATTTTACTATTCAGAGTATGGAGCATGAAATGACTGATATCCTGCTGGGTCTGCAAACCCAAAAATGCGCTCTTTGAGTGCCGCCACAGCTGGGCAGGGTTTGCCTCGTGTTAAGTCGCTAAATATTTAAAATGTCACCTAATTCTTGGACAGGAAGGATTACCCCAGCCTTTGCCCAGATGTCTAAACACTCGGATTGGTGCTTTGGCACAAAGTGTCAGCTGGAATCAGTTAGCCCTAATAAGAAACAAAGTCAAAATTGGATTCTCCACAAACAGTTTGGTGCCCTCTAATCTTCTTATGGAGAACCGTCGGGAGAACGCTCCAGGACAGTGATAGCTTAGCCCACATTGCAAAGGTGTGTGTGCATGTGCACGTGCTGTATTAACTCATCCTGACAGTTCCGACTGCAACACCTATGAATTTTTATTCCTTTGTTATCTCATTAAACAGGTTCTTGCAGTGTCCATTACATTTAAGTATTGTTCAGAGGAACAGTCTTGGAATCAAATTTAGAGTAAGTAATAGAAAAAAATTAATCAAAATTAGGAAATAGTTTTTGTTCATTTTCTGCTCTTATTTCGGCAAAATCAAAGTGAAAGACCATTCCTCTTACAATTCTACAATATAAAACTTTCAACAAACTTATCTTAACCCATCTTAATATACGATTCCAAACATATCAAAACGACTTTTTCTTTTGCTTTTACCTTTAAAGTCCCTCCCATACACAGACTATCTAACAAACTCGATCACCAATGCATATATACTATTAAATTTATTGTTTACGGTTTTCAATTATATGGAGATATCACACACTTATAACATATGTATTGGAATTATTTAAACAGCCATAGTGGACTCACATTGTCCAGGTTGCAGCCCTTCTTTACACACAGCAGGGTGATAGAGAGGCATGAAGCGCTCAGAGCCCCTTGAGAATAAGACGCCATTAACCCCAAGCACATTGCGTTGTGGATAAAAAACACACAGCAGCACAGCAAGGAAGTAAATTTGAAATCCTTTTTGGTGACAAGTGCTTACATAGGCCATCATGGTGGTCTAATAGGAAAGGGTTTGTGTTTGTTTATGTCATTAAAGCACCTTTCTATTGTCCTCCTCTCTCCAATCAATCTTGCTTTGTTCTCGGATGCTCCCGGCCGGTCTGCTGTCTCTCCTGCTGATGGACGCTGCACCATGGGAACCCCATCACCTCTCCTCTTCACACTAGGGGGTAAGTGTTATTTGCTCCTTCTGTCACAGTGCTACAGATTTGAATTGCAGCTTGCAGTTTGAGTATTGAGTGCAGTTTGCATTTTCAATCATTTCGACAATTGATCATTTGAATCTCATCTGTTACTATTGCGTTGCACGTACTGTATCTAAATCCTTACATCACAATGAGAATGTACAAACGTTAGTACACCATTCCTTGCAGATATGACATTCCATCAGTACTTGTACTCGTAAATGGCAATAGGCAACTTACGTAAAGTTGCCATGTTGGGAAAAATCAAATTTCAGATGCCATCATCTTTATTATCACCATTGTCACATAATCATCAAAAATAATCATCAAAAATCCAGTCTTTTCCTTCGTCTATTAATCAAATATTTTGTCATCTTTTCCATTGAAAACCCATTTTTCTGAACAAAAGATGCTTTCACATGTCTTAAAAATTATCTTTAAACTAAATTAAATTATCTTAAACTGTCCAAGGTTTTGGCCCTCTGGATGTTACAAGGGAAAATCCAAATCTTTAATGAGATAGCATTGTACATCACACATAAAAGGATATAATGACGCATATATATACATATATATCAATTTATTTCTTTATTTTTTATTATTAAATAGGTTTTTATTTTTTCAATCTTGCTTGTATTATTATTTCTCAAAACATCATTGGCCAAATTGTTTTCTAAATCCCCAAAAAATCTAAAAAGACTGCCTATACTTGTAGAATGAAGTGTATATAGGACTTGTCGATTGAAAGATATAAATGAAACTTTGGCATGCTTTGACTACATCGTGATCAGTATCTCATTCATGGAGATTTTTAATGTCCCTCGCAATCAGAAGATACAATTAAGATGTAAAATATTTTCAAATCTCAAGATTAAAAAATATATTTTCAAATCAACCTTTTGATGTTAGTGTCAAGTGCAAAACTGTAAAATATTAATCTCAATATTCAAGCACCTGAAATGTTTTCTAGGTGGAAGCTATAAAAGGCTCGTTTTAGATGTACAAGTTCAGAGCTGGAAGTTGATTCAGTTGATGAGACGTGTTGGAAAAGGGTATTTTGTGACCACCACAGAGTCTGTTGTATCCTTTGCTGTGTCCTCCAATGCCTGGGAGCCCATTAGATAGAGGACCATGGTAATGTGTGGAGAGACATGAGGTGCCTCAGTGCGTGGGAACGATTGTTGTGCATCCCACCTTTGTCCCCACCGCCAGGTCCCTTCTCCTAAGCCCGATTAACGTTGAGTCTTGTGACGAATGATGTGTTTATTTTCCCTGCAGTGATGCTCCAACTTGCTCGCCTTCGAAAAGAAAGGGGGATGCACGATAAGAGCAGGAAAAAGTCAATCAACAACATCTATTTATTGATGCCACTGTCGATGCTTTGGAGAAAACAGAGGCGAGAAAGCATCGCTCGCTTTCCCACACGGCTTTTCGTCCCCCCTACTGTGTGAAGCTTAGCATGGAGCTCGGGTAGGCCACAGGGCCTGCAGTGGTGTCAGTTGCTCTGCCTATCTAACCAAGTGTCTCACGTTCCATTGGCAGTTGGATGACTCTCTCTAGTCCTCCTCCTTCCTGCTCCATCCCCCTCTCTGAACCCTTGAATCCCCATGGAGCTTTGCCGTAAATTGGCCAGGCCACAGGGCCGTTTCACAGTTCCCGTAGAGAGTAACCTCCACAGTCTAAGGAGCTTCAGTCTTCAGTCTTGGTAGGGTGCCGTATATCATGGCAATGGTTTTTGATGCCGATGTCGATCATCCACAACATTTGCAGATGAAGAGAAAAGAGGTTGTCAGGGTGCGGGCGTGCGATGGATGGAATTTGGGAAGACCATTATCTGAGTCGATATCAGCAAGGCATGCGTTTGGCATGTATCCTGATCAATATGGTATATGTCATCCTTTGAGAGAATATATTAATAAATAATGTGGCTTCACTTGCATTTCGATCAGAATAAATCTGACAAAGTGCACGTGTTGGCGAGGGTGATGAGTCGATGAACTCGTATTGAATATGGATGGCTTTTTTGACATTCTTATTGGTGTTAAACCCCCGCAAGTGTCTGCACCGGTCATTATGGGTTTTCTTTCCCCACGTCATGCACTGTGAGAACCAAAGAGATCAGGAAAATGTGGTTTGGGCCAGGTGTCTTCAAATTACGTACAAGATGAGAATTTACATCATCAATTTGATGCATCTTACTTCTTTTCCCCAAAATTAAATATTGTGCTCGGACCGTTGGTCAGGACGACATCACTAACTCGTTGTGCCTCGATGTATGACGTCTGCGCTTTCTAACTAAGAAGTTAATTTGGGAAACACATCGTCACAGCTAGGTGAGCAGCATATCAAGATGGCATGCAGGAAGGTGGGACAGAAACACATGGCTTAATTTAATTTCGAACTTATGGGTAATCTCCAACAATGAGGATGCCAAGGTTGCTGATGTCAGTTGGTTTTGGATTTCTCCTTCTCATGAAGGTAGAGCACAGCTACATTATCATTTCGTAATCCGGCCATTTTATGCCACAGCTGAGAGCTTGTCCTGTCGGCACAAGAATTGCCTCTGGCCACACATGCTAGACCGATTAAACAGGTCATGGAGATAAACACATGTATAAATCGCATTGCTTCAGTCATGACTTTGATTAAGGTGTGCCCTTCCTTCATGGATCATTTAAGTGTAATGTCATTGTCCTGATGGCTTCTGCAATATTGGCGGTGCCTGCTGTGTCCTCAGCGCTTTTCTCAGGTACAACAGTCACGAGCTATTGCCACCTCACTATACCCGTTGACGTTGTCTTTCTGTTTTCTTTTTTTTTTCTTTGTTGATGTTTCATTCTCTTTCGTCTTCTTTCGTTTTTTTTTTGTTTTTTTTTGTATACAAGATCGAGGCTCGTGTAAGAGCTAACATTAAAGACAAAAAAAAACGGACACATAAGACGAAATAAAGGGAGCGGAAGACAAGATGGGGAGAGAGGAGGAAGCACACAAGTACAACATTTGAGAGCAGGGACATTGGGAGATCTGTGAGAGGGAGAGGGCTTGGGGGAGGAGGTGTGGGAATGGTTGAGGTTAAAAAAACAAACACATGGACACTGCTAGGACTTCCAGGAAAGAAGTCGGTATTTCAGAAAAGTGAATCAGGGGTGAATTAACAGTCATTATGTTATTTATTCCTTCCTTTATTTTTTCCTTCCTTCTTGCCTTTTGCTGCTTTTTTCTCCTTCCTTTAACTGTTTATTAATGTCTGCTTTGTTTGTTTGTATCAAACCCACGATTTATTACATTACAATTGACATAAAATTACCTGAAAAGGTTTTCTTTTAACTTCAGTGAATTATGTAGCATTTATATGTGCTGTCTGATGTCTTCAAATTGCATATATGATGAGCATTTTACATCATCTGTTGGGTGCATCCTACACTCTTGTACCTCAGACCTTATATTAGCACTGTTGAAAAAAAAAAAAATTGAATACAAAATCGAGGCTCAGGGAAGAGCAAGGTGACAGAGGGTAAAAAAGGCAAGGAAAACAAAGTGTGGTGGTGTAACCACAGTTGGATACAACACTTAAGCGAATGAGCTAACAATAAAAGAGGAGAGAGAGAGAGGATGGTGGAAAGATGCATTCAAGAGGGTTGACTTAGGCAGGGTTAATGGGGGTATCAACAATTGCCAGTTAGGAGGGGGGATGACAGGAGATGGTAGTGCACTGCTTGCTTGAAGCCAGGAAGGGAGGAGTGCAATTGAACCATCTCTAGAAAACAGTTTCACAAATGGAAGAGAAGATTTAAATAAATACAGTCGGATTAATAGACAAAATATTCCTTACATCATGTGCTGTTATTTTACTTTCAGGATTTCTGTTCCACACAGTGGGAAAAGGCATCAATGTTCGAAATGTCCAGCTAATTCTAGATCCCCCAAAGGAGCCCCCAGGCTTTGAGCTACAAAGCCGCCAATGGAGTGGTCTTATCCGACTGCGAACTCTACATGGAAGGACCGCCCATCATATGTATAAGTGGAAGCATACTGATAGCCTCGTTTTTGTACCTGTCGCCATCCCAGATCAGACAGTCTTGCATGTCGTGCAGGACCGTGTGCAGCTGTTCTTTGCAGAACTACACAGGGCCACTGATGCGATCAAGTGGCTTTCATTACGAGATATTCAATTATAATTGTCTGCAAGATCATACGAAAGAAGAAGTACCACACAATCTCAATCTAACCTGTGAAGTTGTTCATTTAATTGTAATACCAGATGTGTAGTTCTTCTAGAAGGCATTCAGTGGCAGTGTTGCATAAAGTGATGTTGTACAATGTCGAAGTTACGTCTAAATTATCTTAGGCCACAATATTTTGCTGGTGTTTTTCCTATTAATTTATTTGGATGTTCATTTCCTCGAACGCTGAACAACGTCGTGCGATTTGCTGTTGCGGTGCTCACGGCAAATGCGCAAGGTAACTCGAAAAGAAATTCTCGACACCGTCATCAATCAATGCTCACATAAAATTTACCGTCTTTTATCATGTGTCTTATTAACATGGTTGCCATCAGATGCAAAAATCTTTATTCTTCAGTCGTACTGTTTCAGTAAAATGTGATATCAAGGAGAACTATATCTGGAGCATATTGTTCTCCAGAGAGGTCACTGAGCTGGTTGTCCCATCTGCACTGTGGATATTAATAATTTCCTGTTGGTACTTGTGACTACTTTGCCTTTGGTTCATCGCCCTGGCAAGATTCCCTATGTAACAAGATTGATAGCATCTGGAGTGGAGATGTACACTACCAAGGTCTTCAAATGCCCAGCAACGTCTCAAAAAGAGTGGAGTTTGATAGATCATTTGGGAGCACTATTTATGCATTTTGTATGCATAGCATAAGGTTTGTAAAGGAGCTTCTAACACGAAATATACAAAAATGCACAAAATATTCACGTGGGTATGTGTGTGCATGCACGCACGCATGCATGTACACTGGCACACACACAAATAAACATAGGTTTACAATCCCTGCCCACAAAACACTCAGTTGTAGCAAATGGTGACAAACGTAGAGAGCTTAACTGCACTTGTTTGTGTTGTCTTAGATCAACATTTCATCAGCAGATTCTAAATACAACTTACAGCTGTTGTACTGTCTAAGAACTGGATCTTGTAACATTTGTGGTGTAAAAGAGCACTAAAGGATAACTGAAAGGCAAATTGCTTCTTATTTTCACAGTTAACAACACCAGACAAAGACTCGATGCCACGAAAATAAATGCTCTGATGCTAATGATCTTTATTCGATTTTCAATAAACAAACTGCTGATTAAACATTATACATCCATTAGGCCAACAGGATACACATGACATCACCAGTCTTTAAAACAAGAAATATGTCATGCATAGCACGATACTTGCGAAATCCATAAAGTAAGTTGTTGGCCTATGATGACCTCAAAAATAATTAGTGGTTGAATTCAGTGACCTGTTATGCAAATCCTCTTCAAATTTCAAGTCAATCGGATGAAAATTGAGGATTTTACAAATCCGGCCTATTTTGACCTTTTGGCCTATGTTGACCTCAAAAATAGTTGGGGGTTGGTTTCAGTAAGCTGATATGCAAATCCTTTTCAAATGTCAAGTCAATCTGATGAAAATTGAGGATTTTGGGAATTTGAAAAAGGTGGTTGACCTTATGACCTATGTTAATCTCAAAAATAGTTGGTCGTTGAATTCAGTTAGCTGAAATGAAAATCCTATTCAAATTTCAAGTCGATCGGATTAAAATTGAGGATTTTGAAATTTGAAAAAAAGTGGTTGACCTTTGTCCTATGTTGACCTTTTGGCCTACGCTGATCTGAAAAATTGTTGGTGGTTGAATTCAGTTAGCCGATATAAAATCACATTCAAATTCCAAGTCAATCGGATGAAAATTGAGGATTTTAGAAATTTGAAATTGTTGTTAACCTTTGGCCTATGTTGACATTTTGGCCTATGCTGATCTCAAAAATAGTTGGCGGTTGAATTCAGTAAGATGATATGTAAATGCTTTTCAAATTTCAAGTCAATGGGATGAAAATTGAGGATTTTAGAAATTAGAAAAAATGTGGTTGACCTTTGGCCTATGTTGACCTTTTGACCTTAAAAATATATAGGATTTTGTCAGACCACAAACTCTACCAATTGGTGAAGTTTTGTGAAGATCGGTTTCAAATTGTGACCTGTAGGCAAGTATAAGTGAGCGGACAGACAAACAAATACACACAAACCGGAGTGATCAAAATACTTGCAAAAAAAAAGATTTTTTTGCCAAGTAATAACGCACAAGACCAACCAATATACTTGAAAAATCTTCGATTTTTGCAAGTAAAAAAGCCATAAATCATCCTTGAGGACTGACTGTCCTTCAAATCACAATAACAACATCAACCATAAGCAATGACTCGATGTTCGATGCACACCATTGTTCCAACATTGTTCCATGCAGCTATCATTTTTACTTTCACAAAAGGGAACAAAGCAAGTTTGCACATGTACTGGTGTGGTTTAAAAGTTACTGGTGCAAAAAATAAAAATATGCACCTGCATTTTCAAGCAGTTTACTCAACAAGAAATCTGTTTTATATTTGACTTCCTAGTGATGTACCCAACGCTTCCTCGTGACGTTCTAATCCTTTTGGCATTTAGTCTAGTAGGAAGACTAGGTCCCCCTGCACCCCCCGGAGATATACTTCTAATCAGTGTTTCTAGATTGGAAAAAATGTGTAGAAAATGACTAGCTATGGCCCCAAGCTGAAAAAATGTCCCACATACCATTTTTATGCAAATTACTGCTGCAAATTTTATGCAAAATTATGCAAATTTTATGCAAATTTTTGATGAGGAGTAGAGTTGAGGGGTCTTTGAGGGCTTCATCGAGGTGCTCTCGGTTGCAAGACTGGGTCATTCTGAGAAGCACAGCAGGGTCAGAGATCATGATGTTCTCCTCCTCAGTGAATCTCTCCATCAACAGCCTCTCCATTGCCTCACACACTGTTTTGAGGCAAAAGAGGGACTTTGCGTAGGCCTTTCCACTGAGAACACCTTTGAGAGATCCACTTGTTACTAGTTGTGCCTCAAAGAGAATCTCTGCATATCCAGAACCACGCATCTTGTGTCCAGTGAGCATCCCGATGTAGTTCATGGATGTGTGGAAGGGTCCAATCGTTACTACATGACTAGCAAATTCATTTGGCCAGCGCCAGATGATGGGAAGGGCTTTCATGCAGACACCCAGATCAAATGTATTCAGGACCCATCTCTGACCCACCTCAGCAGTTGCTGCCTCGGAACGCTTCAGTAGCTCACGAACAACTGCGTTGTCTGTGATCGGTCTGTGCCTGGTGCCTGCATGGCATGGCAATGGCCTGCAGCCTGTGCCTGGGCTAGGGGGTTTCACCTCTGCAACTGGTTCTCCCCCACCCAGCAAATCAACAGTCGACTACTGCACGCCTATCCACCAACCGATCACAGACAACGCAGTTGTTCGTGAGCTACTGAAGCGTTCCGAGGCAGCAACTGCTGAGGTGGGTCAGAGATGGGTCCTGAATACATTTGATCTGGGTGTCTGCATGAAAGCCCTTCCCATCATCTGGCGCTGGCCAAATGAATTTGCTAGTCATGTAGTAACGATTGGACCCTTCCACACATCCATGAACTACATCGGGATGCTCACTGGACACAAGATGCGTGGTTCTGGATATGCAGAGATTCTCTTTGAGGCACAACTAGTAACAAGTGGATCTCTCAAAGGTGTTCTCAGTGGAAAGGCCTACGCAAAGTCCCTCTTTTGCCTCAAAACAGTGTGTGAGGCAATGGAGAGGCTGTTGATGGAGAGATTCACTGAGGAGGAGAACATCATGATCTCTGACCCTGCTGTGCTTCTCAGAATGACCCAGTCTTGCAACCGAGAGCACCTCGATGAAGCCCTCAAAGACCCCTCAACTCTACTCCTCATCAAAAATTTGCATAAAATTTGCATAATTTTGCATAAAATTTGCAGCAGTAATTTGCATAAAAATGGTATGTGGGACATTTTTTCAGCTTGGGGCCATAGCTAGTCATTTTCTACACATTTTTTCCAATCTAGAAACACTGATTAGAAGTATATCTCCGGGGGGTGCAGAGGGACCTAGTCTTCCTACTAGACTAATTTTGAACAAATCAATTTTCTTTCTATTCAGTTGAGGGGGCGAAAATACTTCCCTATAAACACTAAGGAATGTGATTGGGGATCATTTAATATTACCTTTCACATACATATCTACAAAGGCTTAGGCATGATAGAGCGATTTATTTTTAAATCCAACTTTTTTTTCGAATTTTTCAAAAAAAACAATCACTTTTATTTTTGCCTAATAGACTCCCTGGCACTTACTGATGAGCCTCTGAAAGTTTGATGAACATCCGTTTGGCCATCCTAGAAAAATGGCGACACACATATAGACAGCCAAACATCTCTCATCTCTCCAGTATAGATGCCTCACTGAGAGGAAATAATAAATGCTGACATATATGACAAGATAAATAGCTTAGACCCCACTCTACAAAACTACTGTAGCTTCTGTCAGATTCTCAAAGCCGCTGTGAAGAAGAGCATCTCTCGTGGGTACCAGAGAGCCTACACAACATGTTGGTTTCCTGAGACGGAGGCAATCCTTCAAGAATATGAAGCAACTGGGGACCCAATCATTACCAAAGACCTATTAGAAACTCTGGACTTAGCCCGGTGATAATGATAGCATGAGTTGGTACAGAGCCTCCAATTCACACATTATAGCTGAAAAGCATGGAAACTACTCCATTCTCTGGGGGCAGCGAATGCTTCTCGATACTGTCCTCCAAGAAGTTCAGTTAATGCCATAGTCGTCGAACTGCTCAATATGAAAATCTGGTCTCCAAAGCTGATCTGATGTATAGTTGGAAAATAACTCGCCAACCTGATTTCTGCATCCCCAGACTCTTCCCCTTTTAATCTCCATATATGAGATTAAATTGATATAGCACTGTCTTCCACCAAAGTGGGCACAGCAAGAGAACAACCGACCTGAAGAGTAAGATAGGCCCAGACAATGAGAAAGCTGTGCTGACCAAGTAGACATGTTAGGAACACATGTTGAGACTGGCGTTCAGCTTGCCCTCAAGTCTGATTCGGTATTTGTCGACCTTTCGTTAGCCTACGATTAAGTGTGGAGAGACAAACTACTCATGAAAGCATTCAAGCTTCTCCACTGCTGAGCGACAATGAAGGTCCTGACAACAATGTTGAGCAATCGCCGGTTTCAACTTTTCCTTGGAGACCAGACATTTTCCTCAAGGCCCATGAACAATGGTCTCCCACAAGGCCCTGTGTTGGCATCTTTACTCTTACAATTTATGCAATTGATATGCTGCACATAATTCATGCATATTTAATTGTGCAGATGACCTTGCTTTGACTGCAGAAGCATTTAGCCTTAAAGAGATAAGCTATACATTCTCTAAGGACACAAGAGCGGCGGAAGAGTACCAGTATTCCAAAAACTGGCAACTTCGTCCAAACCCCTCAACCATGGTGGTCAATTGCTTTCCACTTGAACAATCAATCATCTGGCAGGTGCTTACTTAGATATGACTTTTTCTGGCACAGCAGTCCAGAATGAGCCCCAATCAAAATATATTGGTGTTACACTGGATGGTTGCTTGACTTATCCAGAACATCTAAGGAAAGCTTGCAAACAGATGAAGATATTGGCCAATATTATCTGGAGAGTTGTGGGTATTCTCTGGGGGTGAATGGGGAGAGGTGGTAGATGTGTGTACTCTACACACTGCTACCTTTGCCATGCAGGGCACTGCACATCTCTCTGGGCTGAGAGCAGCCACCAAACACTTTTATCCTTTCCCAAATTCTGCCATGTGGACTATTACTGGTACCCTAAGGGCAACACCCTACCTTGGCTGAGCAAATACCAACATGCCTACCAAATAGCTGATTCCTGACCCAACAGAAGAGCTTCCTGGATTTGATTTACCCCAGAAGCGAGTCTTCACTCGGCTGCTTCAATCAGGAAGTGAACCACCATCCCATGTCATCCTCTGTCGTTACCCACAGTTTTTGCAAGCCCATTTGTTAACATTCCATCAACGGTTAACCCAAACCTTTAACTGCAAGTTTTAGTGTTTTCCCTCCTTTCCTGTTCATTAATTACCTTGCTTATTGTGTCCAAAAGTTGCTCCATAGCACACAGTCAATTCATACCTCACCTTCCCCTCTCCCCCCCCCCCCTCCCTCAAACTCCACCACCTTGCTTTTCCATGAGCCTCAACCAATGAAGAGAAAAATGGTCCACATTCAACCAGAATCTCTCACCCCATGCTCAGACGACACCATCTGAACAAATGTAAAAGTGAGGAAAGCCAAGCATGCGACTGTGGGAACCCTGACCAGACCATGGACCATACAGTTAAACACTGAATTTTCAACGTTCAGCAGGAGCATTGGAGCAATCCACGCAGCTGCAACTGATGCCATTATTTGACTGTCAAACCTGGACTTGGATTTATGAGTTGTTATTCGTTAAGCCATATGCAAGAAGAAGACTTCCTCACCACCCTAAACGACACTTCCACAGCTGTTTTGCTTTAGGTTCTTTTAGAAAGAGGAAATAGTCCAAGGAGGCTATGTCTGGTGAACAGGAGTGATGAAGAAAATTTTCTAATCCCATTTCTGCTGCTTTTGCAGTTGCACGACGAGAGTTGTGGGTCAGGTCATTGTCCCGGAGATGAGAGTTGTGTTGTATATATATATATATATATATACATAGATATATATAATGTGGATATATATATATATATATATATGGTATATATATATATATATATTGTTACGGACACGGTTTTTGGATGTTATTTTACCGAGCGGTGGTGTATTTAACCGCGTCCGAACAGTTACTCCCCGATTAGAACCCGATTCCAACCGAACGTTGACTAATCGCGCTACAGATATTCAATTGGGAAACCTCTAAAGCGACCGAAAGAGAAGAAGAGAGAAGAAAGACAGAGTTTGGAGGAAGAACAGATTTATTATACACACACAAGCAATATTTTAGAGCGACCAATATTATTTACAGCAATAGATGGAAAAGAGCAGTCACACAGTGCATTGTTAACTTATTCTATTTCATTTACTTAATCCCCAAGACAAACGAGTAGGACAGGACGTTCACACTCACACGGTGGATATTGCAGGCAGGTAATGGCTCGAGGAGTCGAGGTTGATTGCTTGAGAGGAAGGCAAAGTCGGAGGCAGCAGCTTTCAACCCCTCGCGGTTTTGGCGGGAAAACCTCCGTCGCGTATCCGCGGCCGTCACGCGCTGGCTCGGCACACCTGCTCCTCTTCCTGGGGTGGAGCCGTCTCCCTCCGTTCAGCGCGTCTCTCCAACGACAGGGGATATTGCATGCAGGCAGGTAGGTAGGGCTTGCGGTGGATTGCGCTCCTCTTCCAGGTCATCCCCCAGCGTATCTCTCAAGCCCTCTCCTTGGTGCAGCCTCGTTGCTCCTCTCCAGTCATCTCTCAAAGCAGTCCCTTACATTCGCTTTTATCACCTCCGGCGGAATTAAGCCGCCGGCTCCGAGGGCACGCCTACCGGGTCACTCACCGCGGTGTTGATTGGCTGTTAGGGCCGGTTCACTCCTGCCCTCTTCTGACGAGGTGGAGCCACGCCTTTCTTCTCCAACCTTACCTCGTGGCCAATGGTGGTTGAAGAGAAAAACCGACCAAAATGCGGAAGGCAAATGGAAGGGAGGTTTTGGGGAAATTGGAAGGGCCTACGCTTATTTTGTTTGATACAATGCAAAGTCAATCTAGTGGAAAACACATACTTAGCCTACATGGAATAAGGAAATACACTATTTAAAAGATATATCGTGACCTGCGTGTATGTTCTATGAAATTAATTAGGAGGACGGCTGCGACCATTATTTACATTACCAGGATGTTACCATACCAAAACCATACTCTTCACATCCGTTACCCTTCCTCCAAAATTGTTACACTCCTCAAAACACGTTACACTTCTCAAAACCCGTTACACTTCTCAAAATCGTTACACTGCACCCTCCTTTCTTCAGGCACGTCCTCGGGCCTACTAGACTTAACTGAGTGTGACATGTAGGTGTAATTCCCTCTACAATTAACCTGACCCTGAGTGTGACAATTTTAAAACACAAATAAGTATGTCCCCCTATTGCATTGCATCCTGTCTAACAGACTCAAGCCCACAGCTAACCGAATTACGGAATTATTCTGAAACTATACATTTACGGTGGGGAGCATTATTTACAATGACGTGATTTCTTATTTACAACGCAACCCAGGACCTGTGTGTTTTTTTCTTTTCTTTTTAGGGAACAAGAGAAAGAAATTCCTGTTGGGAGGGAGGAGACAGCACGCATTGCATCGATGCACCAGTACCAATACCACCAAAGCACCCAAAAGCACCCAAAAGCACCACAAGCACCACAAAGCACCACTCGGTGCGCAGTCACCATGGTTCATAATAAACACAACAAAACAACTGGTGGTGGTCTTCTCCTTCTCTGCTGGGCCGATGTTCTTCCCGACGTCTTCTGGCTTCATGCGGCCTATTTGGACATACTAAAAAAAGCACAACTTGTGTCCATTTTTATTTAGGGCCTCAGGGGCCAACTAAGGGTGGTCCACCTGTTTGGCATAGGTGCCACCTTACCGAGGTCCGCAAGCAAGATTCCCTGGCCACTATGGCCGGTTTCCAACAGAGGTGCCCTGCCCCAGAACCTGGGGTCCATCAAGTGGTACTTGGCCGCCGAACAGCGGTCCATAAAGTGGTACATCAACGCAATGCGTGCTGGTTCTGGGAATCTCGGGCGCACAATGGCCACCTCACGCACGCTCCCCTCGGCACCCAATGGCGCACAGGTCATGTGGGAGACAAAAGAAAGACAATTGAGCGAGGGGTAAGGTCACAAGGGTACACGTCAAACAAGGCAATGCAAGGTGAAATGCGTACGGAGGGCGAAGTGAGAAAGCTCGTCCCTACCGTACGTCACCCCCCTGTCACCTACACTACCCTTGCTCTTACCCCATATTTACAAAATCTACCCATTTACAAATTCGTCACTACTGTCACGTCTTCCCCATATTTCCCTTATACCAAATTCGTCACCACAATCCCTCTACTTCAAAATTTGCCATCATCAAATTCATCATCAATCCTCATAAGGAGGCAGAGATGGAACATCAAAGCACAATGTCACACCCACGTCATGATGCGTCTCACAACCCAAACATTTGCACAGTAAAAAAAAATAATCAAACATGGCATGGTGTGGAGTACCTGTCACCTCAGGTGAGTGGATGCAGATGGTGTGAGGAGATCCTTCATCCTAACTATCCTCTAAATGATTTTAACACACTTTACACTACCCGGGGTCTTTCCCTGCCAATTCATTGGCCAACTTACACTATGGGTTCTAATAACCAATTCCCATTGGCCAAACTGTGGTGCTCCTCAATTTTTGGGGTCTCACTCCCCCGATTCATCTCCCGGTGCTCTAGCACAATTTCTGGGCTGCGACGTGTACCTCTCCCAACAGGTCTACCCACCTGCACACCTCCACCACTGTAGTTGCCACCCGAGCTTACCTAGCTCCTCACCCTAACCTATCTAACTGGGGGCAGCCCCTCTCCTGGCTCTGTCACCCCTTGGTGCCCTCTGGCACTGGGCTACCCGGGTCCGTCCTCCGGATCCTCGGGCCCCATACACAACAACTACTACCGGCTCCCAGAGCCCACCTGCGGCCTCACCTGGCCGACATCCTCACAGTGGTGGAGTGCCCAAACCAACTACACACACTAACAGGCTACACGCCCAGCCATTTCCACAACACGAATGCACCCATCCAAACATCATTCTTCCAACCGCACCACAGATGCCAATATCCAACCACAATTTACCTGTGCCCTCTACCTAACACTTACACTACCCGCCCCGGGTATCCGTGATGGGGGTCCACTCTTCCCCCATTCACACCTTCGCACCATCCACTCCACTCCACAATTTCCACCATTCTCACTCCACGACCATCCATTTCACTACTCCATACCATTTATTCCATACAGCCACATACACCTGTTCTTCATTCACCTGTCGTTGCACACCTGTGCAATCATACCTGGTGCCACCTGCACCCTCCTTTCTTCCTGGACCATTTGGTCAACACAACACGCAATCACCACTACTCCCTCATACACTGCTCCATCCACCTGTTCAGTTGCACACCTGTGCAATCACACCTGTTCCATTCTCACCTGTTCAATCCTCACACACACGGCATCATCTCAGCTAACTACTCCCCTCTGAAACTTGCGCTTCCCAGTCGTCCCTTTAAACTATTGCGCTCCCTCGTCATTATCAACCACACTAACCTACCTGCGTCCCCACTACAGGTATCAGTCACTAACTAACCTTATCGTTACCTAAGGTCATCTTCGCTAGATCCCTATCATTATCCAAGCCCTCCCTGGCTCGTTTTCACTGCCATAAACCCCATAATCTATAGCGCATTTGCCCCCACCTGTGAGGGATGGTGGATTTGCCATCCCACCACATCGGGGGTCTCTCACTACCAATTTCGCTCGTCCAAATCCAACAATTCAAAAATTTTCCATTTACTGCCAATTCTATTCACTTTTCTAAATTTCGTTTCAAATCACTACTATCACTATCACCATCACCCGTCTACTTATTACATCCTCTCGGTGCGCCAATTCACATCACCCGTCTACTTATTACATCCTCTCGGTGCGCCAATTCACATCTACAGCCCGGCTTCGTACAGCCGAGCACTGAACGCGGATTCTTTTGTGCTGGCGGCTGGATGCGTCCCGCATTCGGGGCCGGGGCGGGGGCTTACCCGGGCCGAGATCCCATGCACCACTTCGGCGTGGAGCCATCCAATGTCCCGATCTCGACCTGCCGGCACGTCTCAATAGAAAGTGGTCGCCATGACGACCCTTCCTATCGAGCTGCCCGCTCCGCCTTGTGGAGCCCGGACGCGGCCGCTCCACGCGAGGCCCAGCGTGGATCGCGCACGGCGGTCCTTTCGAACCCGCCGTGGCTCGGATCTCCGCTGGTTCTCGCGGCACGCGAAGCCCGGCACGCACCGAGGGCCCGATCCGGCTAAAAGTCGACCTAACCTTTAACCCGGTTACCGTCGACGCTTCACCTGCAGGCTTACATGCATACGCTACCTCTTTCTTGCTCATACATGCAGCCGTTCCCATTCTCCTCGTACCTTTTCTTTCACACCTCGGTACACTCACTCCGCTCACCGACTTGGTCACACACCTGACCACCGAACACTTTGGCACACATTCGTTGCTCGCACACCTCACCAATACACCGCTTCGCGCCCCTTTCTCGGTCACCTCCTTTGTGACGATCACAGGTGTGCTCTCACCCGCACACCCAACCACGTGTCTCACTACCAATTCCAGCGTGCATTCCCACTCACGCTCTACCATTCCAGGTGTGCATCCTTCCATCCCAGGTGTACATCCTCGCTCACCTATCACAACCAGCTCACGCTCCGTTTCACTCTCACTACTCTCACCTCCACTCTCAGTCGCGCACTCACCCTTACTCTTGACAGCATGCGCTTTCCCCATGCACCCGTCCGTTACACACCTTTCTCGCGCATCCTCCCGCGCACACTTCTTCGTTACTTCCTCCGTAACACTCACCACAGGCATGCATTCTCCCTTACTCTTGACAGCATGCGCTTTCCCCATGCACCCGTCCGTTACACACCTTTCTCGCGCGTCCTCCCGCGCACACTTTTTCGTTACTTCCTCCGTAACACTCACCACACCGCGCTTCCCTGTGCTCCCTCGCACACGCGCTTTGACCAATTCACTCTTGACGGCACACTCACTCCTCGGCGTGCACTTTTTCCTCACACACCCCATGGTCGGACATTCTCGCACACCCCTTTTTTCGCACACCTGTCCTGTCACACACCTCACCAACGGCCTTTCACGAACACCCGGATCCAAACCAATCCCCAAGCCGACTGAATCTCCCCTCACATCATGTACATTGCCACTCACCTCCGTACCTCGTCGCACCTTCTCTGCCACCTGCAAACTTTTTATTTGGTTAGTGAGCACCGCATCATGATTTGAACACAGACCTTGTACACATTCCATCACCTCCTCCCGGATTTCTCTCTTAGTTTCTGTCCGTCCCTTCTTAATTTCACTCACCTCTTCTCCCACTTCCTCTAATTTTTGTTTAACCTCTTTTATTTCCCGGTGCGTCTCCTCAAGTTCGTCCTCTAAGGCTACCGTGACCGTTTCTACGTGCGTCCTTACCTCCCGGTCCTTCGTCTCCATTGCTTCTGTCACCTCTTCCACCCTCATTGTCAGTTCCTCCCGTACCATCTGACATTGCCTCTGCGTCGCTATTAATTCGTTTTTAATTTCTTTTTGTGTCGCCTTTAACCCTCCTAGTACCGCCGTGTTCTTTTGAACCTGCTCCACTAACTTAGTTTGTCCCTCTGTCAGCTGCTCCACCTCCTCCGTCAGATCTTCTATTCCCCCTTGTAACTTTGCCGTATTATTTCTCACCTCTTTCTCGATACGCTTTTCGCCTCGCTTTACCTCCTCGCGTAGCCCCGAGACCTCCTCACTCATCCCTCTTCGTATTTCCTCCATCTGGTTCCCCATCTGTTCGATTTCCCGGGCGGATTGTTCCCCCATTTCCCGCAATTTGTCCTCCATCCTATTTTCTAACCCCATTAACCCATTTTTCACCCCCTCTAACTGATTCTCTTGAGCGGCCATTCTGTTTTCTACCCCCATTAACCCATTTTTCACCCCTTCTATCCCATTGTCTAATCCCTCAAATTTCTTGTCTAACTCCTTAAAATTATTGTCTAACCCCTCAAATTTCTTGTCTAACTCCTTAAAATTATTGTCTAACCCCTCACCGGTACCCCTCGCTTCGTCCCTCATTACCCCCATCATTCTGCTTTCCATTTTCGCACTATCAGCCCTTGCTTCGTCCCTCATTTTGTCCATAAGGGCACCGATTTGTAGCAACAAAAGGTCCGAATCCAACGGCGGCGCTGCTACTGTCGCGGGCGTGGCAAAATTTGGTGCCGCTACACCCACGTGCGCGAGGACGCCATTTTGCACGCCTGCTACTCCCTCAACCGCCTCCTCATTGCTCTCCTCCTCCCTTTCTTCCACATACATTTCCCCTGGTTCCTGGGTTACCCCTAACCCGTCTATCTCCCCCACCGACATCCGATCGCCTTGATTGTCCATGGCGCGATCTCAAAATTCGGGTTTTATAAAACAACACAATTTTGGCAGCTCGTAATTTTGACCAAGATTTTTTTTTTTTTAAATTTGGGCCTAACAAATTTAGTCCCGGGTCCGAATCCGACTCCTCGACACCAATTGTTACTAACACAATTGGTGTCCAAAATTTGGGCTAAATAAATTTAGTCCCAGGTTCGAATCCCACCTCCTGACAACAATTGTTACGGACACGGTTTTTGGATGTTATTTTACCGAGCGGTGGTGTATTTAACCGCGTCCGAACAGTTACTCCCCGATTAGAACCCGATTCCAACCGAACGTTGACTAATCGCGCTACAGATATTCAATTGGGAAACCTCTAAAGCGACCGAAAGAGAAGAAGAGAGAAGAAAGACAGAGTTTGGAGGAAGAACAGATTTATTATACACACACAAGCAATATTTTAGAGCGACCAATATTATTTACAGCAATAGATGGAAAAGAGCAGTCACACAGTGCATTGTTAACTTATTCTATTTCATTTACTTAATCCCCAAGACAAACGAGTAGGACAGGACGTTCACACTCACACGGTGGATATTGCAGGCAGGTAATGGCTCGAGGAGTCGAGGTTGATTGCTTGAGAGGAAGGCAAAGTCGGAGGCAGCAGCTTTCAACCCCTCGCGGTTTTGGCGGGAAAACCTCCGTCGCGTATCCGCGGCCGTCACGCGCTGGCTCGGCACACCTGCTCCTCTTCCTGGGGTGGAGCCGTCTCCCTCCGTTCAGCGCGTCTCTCCAACGACAGGGGATATTGCATGCAGGCAGGTAGGTAGGGCTTGCGGTGGATTGCGCTCCTCTTCCAGGTCATCCCCCAGCGTATCTCTCAAGCCCTCTCCTTGGTGCAGCCTCGTTGCTCCTCTCCAGTCATCTCTCAAAGCAGTCCCTTACATTCGCTTTTATCACCTCCGGCGGAATTAAGCCGCCGGCTCCGAGGGCACGCCTACCGGGTCACTCACCGCGGTGTTGATTGGCTGTTAGGGCCGGTTCACTCCTGCCCTCTTCTGACGAGGTGGAGCCACGCCTTTCTTCTCCAACCTTACCTCGTGGCCAATGGTGGTTGAAGAGAAAAACCGACCAAAATGCGGAAGGCAAATGGAAGGGAGGTTTTGGGGAAATTGGAAGGGCCTACGCTTATTTTGTTTGATACAATGCAAAGTCAATCTAGTGGAAAACACATACTTAGCCTACATGGAATAAGGAAATACACTATTTAAAAGATATATCGTGACCTGCGTGTATGTTCTATGAAATTAATTAGGAGGACGGCTGCGACCATTATTTACATTACCAGGATGTTACCATACCAAAACCATACTCTTCACATCCGTTACCCTTCCTCCAAAATTGTTACACTCCTCAAAACACGTTACACTTCTCAAAACCCGTTACACTTCTCAAAATCGTTACAATATAGTATATATATATACTAGCAAAGGTACCCGTTAATGACGGGGTTCGTCTCACCTGAAAAGAGCAATTTCCTTTGGAGAGTGTGTATTGGTAGAAACAGGATTTCAGTGTAAATATTCAGTGAGCAAATGTCGCAATGAGTGTATCTGGTAACCTCGCCAACCTCGTTCCATTCTACCAGCAAAGATTTCCAATCCATGCGTGTTGTACCTCTGAAGTACTGCTCGGGACTGAGGGTGATATTATGAAAGCTCAGCTGGGAAACGGGTTTTGGCATGTTTTGGGCCTACCGCCCGACGGAAGATCACCAACGTTATTTCCATACCAACCGACCACCTCGAGGGACTCTCTCCACATTGTATCCCTCCCCACATTGTTTCTTCAGCTCCGACCTTCCCACTCTCTCTATACTCCCCATAGTTTTGCTTTCAGAAATTTCCCATCGCATTTCATTCTAGTTTCCCATTTGATGATCTATAGATCATTAGTTTCAGTTTCACTTTTCAACATCATTTTCGCTTTAAGATACCAGTTTAGATTTGTCATTGCAACTCGTGATGACATGAATTGTGCACAGAAAAGGTTGGCAAAACCAATTTTGGGAGGAATTTTTTTACAATTATCTAAGGGGTCTAAAGTTTTTTTTAGGGTCCACATTTTGACCACTTTTGCTTTGACCCCATAAAGGGGGGTCTAATGTGTTTAAAGAATCAAGGCTCTTAAAAGGGCCAAATTGTCTAAAGGTGTCTAAGGACAAAAGAGCAAAAGGGGTCAAAAGTGTCCAAATGGTCTTAAATTGTCCATAGGGTCTTGAATTGTCCAAATGGTCTTGAATTAGCTAAAGGGTCTTAAATTGGCCAAAGCGACTTAAAAAGTCCATAGGTCTGAAAAGTATGGAAGAGGGTGTATATGTCTCAAAAGGGTCAAAATGGTATGAAAGGGTCAAAAGGGTGTAAAAGGTCTCAGGGGTTGAAAGGGATCAAAGGGGTGTAAAGGGTCCAAAGAGATCGATGGGGGTCAAATGGGGTGTAAAGGGTCTAAGGGGTGTAAAGGGTCTTAAATGGTATAAGGGGTCTAAAAGGTCTAAGGGGTATAAAGAGGTGTAAAGGGTCAAAGGGATCTAGGGGGGGGTGTAAAGGGTCAAAGGGGTGTAAAGGGTCTAAGGGGTGTAAGGGGTCTTAAAGGGTATAAAAACCACCTTTAGAGGCCATTTTTTCCCCGCAAGCGGGGGTTGGCCTTTTTCAGGAACCGTGGTTGTTGTTGTTTTTCGGTCCCCTTTTTGAAGCAATGTTTTACGGCCGGATGCCCTTCCTGCCGCCAACCCTTTTTGTCACCTTTTACGACAAGCAGGGAATTACCAGTGAACTGGTACTCAATTAGCCGACCTCGGAAGGATGACAGGCTGAGTCAACCCCCCTGGCGTTAATTCAGCGATCGACCGGGATTCGAACCCAGGATCCTCGGATCCTAAGCTGGCACCCTAGCCGCTAGCCCAACACCAGGAATGTCTTAAAGGGTATAAGGGGTCTAAAAGGTTTAAGGGGTATAGAGGGGTGTAAAGGGTCAAAGGGATCTAAGGGGGGGTGTAAAGGCTCAAAGGGGTCTAAGGGGTGTAAAGGGTCTATAGGGGTCTACATGGTGTATAGGAGTGAAGCTGTGGTAAATAAATTACCTCGGGTTCGTAAAGAAATTAACTCGGGAGTGTACATGGCAATAACGGACCAAATGACCTCATCACGGTATAAAAAACCCTATTCTGGTACATCGTGGTTAAAAATGTGATGGTAGAAAGTTTCGTTGTGATTAACCTTGGGAGCTCAAAGCAGTAAGATCACAAACAAAAACCAAATCACAAACAACTCACCTTGTTGTGAGGATAAGGTATCATCGGAGGTTCACCCATTGTCAAGTGGAAGTGGCGGCTTGGAGTTGGCGTCAAGTGTGTCGTTTTTTCTACAAACTATTTTTCACACTTGAGAGTGATGTTGTTAGATGAGCAGTAAAATTACCTTTAAAACGATCTAAAGGTTGTGTTTGTACTATTTTCGGTTTTTGAATAATTAGCGCATTTGAGAGGTCATGTGACTCCTTCTTTGCCGAACTTACCGATCATGGTAACGTCTTAATTACCCTCGCCAGTGGAGAGGGTATTGCATTTGAGTCTGTTTGTCTGCACAGAATAAATATGATTTTCTCTGCAACCGTTGGTCCTATTGACAGGAAATTTTCACCATAGGTGCAACTCCACGTGTATAATTTTTAATGATAATTATGACGTCATGGGTCACGTGGTTTGGCCACCATCTTGGAAAAACCGAAAACTTTGCACCTCTATATCTCTGAAAACGCTGAATAGCAAAAATTGAGACAAGGCTGATTGTAAAGAAATCTCCATGGGGAATAAAATATGTTAATGATGATGTCATAGGTGCCTCCATTATGACGTCATAATTCGACAAGTACAACCCTTTGTCCGATCAGTTTGAAATTTATTGAGTGTGATATACGCAACAATTACATTCGAGAATGTAAATATATGATATCTATAAGATGAAATTTCTTGAGCATAATCTACGGATAAATTGGCGGAGAAAAAAAAAAATGATGACGTCATTGGTCACGTGGTTCGATCGCCATATTTGTTTTAACACAAAAGCCTTAAAAACCACTGAAAATACATCCTGGCGAGGGTTTGCGATCTCTGTTTGCTATTTCTTGTTTCACTTGTAATGTAGTCAAGATGCCAACATGGATCTAAGAAGAATATAAATAATGGAAAATTCCTCACACAGTTATTCCAATTAATTTATCGCTTTCCACAAATCTCCCTAAACTGGATGCATTGTTGACGATAGTTTCGAGATAAGATACATGAAGAAATTCAGATGTTTAACATAGACTTGAAAACGACTGATTTTATTGTTATAAATTGATTTAAGAATCCTAGGCATCAGAAAGTTACATATATCGAACAAGCAGTTTAAAATTGAGCATCTCACCACCGTTGGAGCATTTAAATTGCATCAGATGTGGCAATAAATGTGAATTGTTGCTCCCAGCTTGCCGGCTCGATTACAGAAGACGCCATTTGCATTTTTGCCGGCTCCATCCCGACCCTGTTTGGAATCCTGGGCGGGCACGGGCAACTTGCTGGTTGCAAAAAAATCTGATTATGTAATTTTTTTCACAGAAGATTATGTAATATTGCAATATTTCGTTTGAGTATATTTTACGTTACAATTTCCCAAACACAAAAACAGTTAGCAACTACAACGGCACCCAGTAGAGAGGTATGCCTCCACCTGGTTGGCCATGTCACTCAATGGTGAAGAATCACTTAACAAACTATACTAGCTGGATCCGGATCCGAATCTTCACCAAAATTGAATCGATTCTTCCTTGTCGCACACACAACCTGTCCACAAAGTTTCGTCCGAATCCGTCCATAACTTTTTGAGATATTTTGTTCACAAACAAACAAACGGACAGACAAACAGACAAGGGTGAAAACATAACTTCCATCCACCTTTGGTGGCGGAGGTAAAAAAACATTTGAGCACAATTTTCATGGAGCATGAGATATTGACAGGCAAGTGCATCGTGTCTGTAATGTAGTTTATTTAATTCCATATTCGAGCATGGGATTTTAACACATTTTGCTTGACTGGACTTTTTAAATGGTATCCTGATTTCATCATCATTTGTTTATTGATACATTTCGGCATCATTTTGATGCAATACCTTTCTGACATATTATCTGGTCACATGAACACGCCAGTGGTGCATCTCTACTCTCTTGATTACATCAAAGCCTTGTTATGCACAGGACAATGTACTGGTGTACTGGATAGGCCTCACGTTGTAAAAATTAATAGGATATTTTCCATATCCACATTACAGATCGTGCAGTTCTCCTTGGCACAGAACCAGTTATCTGTGTCTGTCAGACCTGATTTGAAACTCATATTAGGACATCACAGGGGCAAGCTCACAACTACTAAAATTTTGTCATTCAATGGGAGGAACATTTCAAAAAAAAATTGAGAAACTTCGGATTAACTTGGTATTACTGAACATGCAACGGATGGATTGATGTACAGTCCTGGAAATTTTCTATTTGGTCGACTATGAAGCATAAAATAACTGTTGTTCACAAGTGGGGCAAGGGGCTTGCACATCATGCTGGAGAACAATAAAATGTGAAACAAAAGGCAGGTATCATAAAGAAAGAGCATTTATAAAGAATAACTAGAAGAGCATCAGTAGAGCATGTACCTTCGCCAGGCTGAACAGTTTCCTTTTTGTATTCCACTGATAGGCCGGATCTGCATCTGGATCGAAAACAAAATCAAATCGCTCGTTCTTGTCGCCTAACTAACCGATCCACCTAGTTTTATCACAACTCGTCCACATCCACAACCTTCTGAAATATCGTGCTACATATCGTTTCTGGGCCCCATCTCTCAATGGTGAAGAATAGAACCACCTTTAGAGGCCATTTTTCCCCACAGAGCAGGGGTTGGCCTTTTTTGGGCACCGTGGTCCCCTTTTTGAAGCAATGTTTTACGGCCGGATGCCCTTCCTGCCACCAACCCTGTTAGTCACCTCTTGCGACACACAGGGAATTACCAGTGAACTGGTACTGAATTTGCCTACCTCAGAAGGATGACAGGCTGAGTCAACCCCCCTGGTGTTAATTCAGCGATCGACCGGGATTTGAACCCAGGATCCTAGCATTCCAAGCCGGCACCCGAACCGCTAAGCCAACACCAGGCTATAATGGTGAAGAATCATTGTAGAAATTGAAAAATTCTCGTATCCGGATTCGGATCTTCACCAAAGTCGAATAGATTCATCCACGTCACACTCCTAACCAGTCCATAAAGTTTCATCCAAATCTGTCCATAACCTTTTGAGATATTGTGCAACATATTATTTTTGACCCCATCTCTCAATAGTAAAGAATCAGTTTAGAAATTATAGATCCGGATCTTCTCCAAAATCTAATCATGTTTTTTCATTCAAAATCTTTTTTTCAAAATCTAATTATTTCGTCCTTGTCACACACCCAACCTCTCCATCAAATTCCATCCGAATCCATCCACACCTCTTTGAGATATCCTGTTAAAAAACAAACAAGCAGACAGGGGTGAAAACATAACCTCCGTCCACCTTCGGTAGCGGAGGTAATAAAGACAGGACTGTATAAAAGAAGAAGATTAAAAAAGGAACTCATGATGGCAACAAAATTTTGCAAATAGCAAATTAAGTTCTTAGTATGAGGAAAGAGCATTCACGAGCCAGTTTGTAGATTGCTGAGGACATGATGAAACCACCGCAGATATTTACTGGAAGTATAAGCTGACATAAGTCAGAACAACGGGGTCTGCTGATCCAACCATGACCTCCGGCTTAGGGAACACCCCTGCATATGAGCATTGGCCGCACTTCACGCGAGAGGAGCAAAAATCCTCAGTTAAAACAGGATCCTCAGTTAACAAAAGAAGAGGAAGAAGAAGATGGAGCAAACCTGTCAATTTGTCTGAAAATATTTGAGAAAAACTTTGAGTGGTTAAAACCAAATCCTTAGTATTTTATTTTGCATTACTTTTAGCAACAGAACAGCACAGCATAATACAACAAACTAAGGTGGTGGTTGTTAATAAAAGCCCTCAGTACTTAAATTATTTTCATCTAATATAAGTATGAGTAAAAATAAAAGTTATATTTCTTTTATTTTTATGTTGAAGGCTCCAGGCACGGATGATACAGCCCTCATCGAGGCCATGCCTTCAATAAATGAGAAGGAAAGTGTATGATGAAAAGTGTATGATGAAAAGTGTATGAGAAAGAGAGATGAAAGCTAGCCCGGTAGCTAAAGTTTGAGTGAGACACAAAGTAACACCAGCAGTCCTGACACGGAGGGTGTAAGATAGTTCCGGGCACCACTTTAACGCTCCTATGTCAGAACGGTAGTACTACCCTGGGTGGTTGCTGTCTACAACCTACTACCTAAAAAACCGGTCCAACCGATGGGTGTTTTTTAGGAGACACCATGTCCAGACTGAATGGCCCTTGGCTCCCAAAGGGAGCTCATTCACCCATTAACAGGTATTGTTTTTAGTCCTGCAGGGTGGCACAGTCACCCTACCCACTGGCAAGCCAGTGAGTGTAGTCAGTTTAATCGCCGACTACCCGACCATGCGACAGGTAGCACTGGGCTACATGTTACCAGTGGCAGTCAAAAGACACCTGACTCAGAAAGGATGAAATAAGTAACATTTAAGCCCAGTGGTAATTAATCTAGCTAATTATTATCATTTGGATTGTTACTCTCATTTATACATAATCTTAATGGTGAAGTAATCATAAATTTGTTGATAAATGTACTCACTCATGGTCACCATGCAACGGCTTGAGCATGAGAAAATACAATGTTAAACTAACCTATGTGCTAACGAACACCTTTTTGATTCCTTGCGTTTAACTCCATCCTTCTCACCTGTTCACGACCTGAAACCCTTCTCACCTCCTTCGACGCACGATGATCCCGTATTTTGATTGGTGGCTGAATTCCTGCCTGTCATTCGCCACTCCAAAAATACTTCAGTTTGTAAGTATCTTTGGCATTTTTCTTTTTCCATTGAATCTTTGCTGTTACATTCAATACCGTTATAAAAGGGTACATTGTCACATGGAATAACACAAAAATTGCTTTTACTAATGCTTTGACGAATAAGAATGTGTTGTAATCTTGGTTTTGCATGCTTGGGATGAAAAACATAAAGTAGATAATTATAAAACAAAGAGGTGGAGGAGTGACGGTTGTTAATATTGTACAGCTATGAATAAAAGTTGTAAAAGAAACAAAATGAGAAAGTAAGAACAAGGTTAACGCATAATGGGGAATTGGGAGGGCTGGATGAGGTCTGAATTAAAGGGCAGGGAAAATGTTGAAGTACAGTAAGGATGGAAAGAAGAGAATAAAGGATAAGGAAAGAGAAAGGAGTAAACGGCAAATGCGAATGGAGGGAGGGAGAGAACTTAGGGGTATCTAACAAAGCAGCTCCTTGGCCACATTTCTCTGTCCTAGCACGCTTGCCAAATCCTCTTATGCTAACGGCTCGGCAAGAGCCCTTGAGCCAGGCCTTGATGGTATTACGAGCCTCTCGTTCGGTGCCCGATTAACTCTCTGCACCAAAACACTTCCCGGGAGCGCCATTCCCGTGCCTTTCCTTTCTGTGCTAGCTCTGCATGCCAAATGGGCAAGTGAGCCTCGCTCACCCGTTCTGGTGCTTGGTCCCATTGTCCAGGCCAGACAAGAAAACACTCGGCACTCCAGCCGGTCTCGCTCCGGGTGGAAGGCGAGATATGCAACTATGCGAGTGGAGAATCCATGGTTTGGGTATTAGGATAATAGATACGCAGATGGGAGTGTGAAGTCAAGTTAACGCTGGAAGTTCAACTAGGCTGGCTTTTCCACACAGGTGCTCTTGTTGCCTTTGTCTGGCTAAGGCTGCCTTTTGGTTCAAGAAAGGGTGGTCTAAGAGTTGCAGTTTGCTCTTTTTCCATGAATCCTTGTGCACGATTTTGTGTTTGCAGCTTTCCATCATTCAGGAACCATGCGTGACATAGTAATAGGGGGGCAATATGAGGGCAGCAGAAAGTTTGTGGCAGTCTGGGGGCATTTGCTGAGGTTTATGGCATGGAGAGCTGGGTGGAGTGTGAGCTGGGCTGGGACTCAACGTCTGAGTGCAATAACAGTAAGGTGGTTTTGGCTCGTGTCTCACTGGATTTTACACCTCCCCAGAGTCAGTAGCAGTTGAGCGGTCATGGAAGGGACTTGGGGGATTCCAGGCATGGTTGTGAAAGGGGGAGGGTATAGGAGGAGCAGACAAGGGTGCAACACATCTGCTCTAAAGGCCAGACTGCAGACACTTCCCCTTTACGCCTCCACCGCATCATCTTCAGCTCACGCCTATTGTTTCTGGCCAGGAGAGCAGAGGCCGGCAAGCGGCCGAGGTCAAGGCATACCATGCAGCCGGCAACCCAGCCTCCTCCCCAGTGCCTTTTGAACGTGACGCCGGTTAAGAGGGCCTTATTTCAAAGGCAGGAAGATGACTCGACCGAAGGAAACGACCGAGCACCGATGCCTAGGCATTAATCCACGGGGCCAGGATGAGGAGTTCCAGTGCAATTTGGCCTTGCACTGAAAGGCCGCTCTCCAAACTCCATGTTGGGCACAGCACCTTGGGAGGGGAATAAAACAAAGGGAGGCCATCAAATATGAGGAATAATGCAATGGCTGTTGGCTAGAAAGCTATAAAATAGTAAATCTATCGAACGCAAAGAATAATGCCATTGCTATTGGCAAGAAAGCTTTAAAGTTGTAAGGTCTTTTAACAACACAGTTGATTAGCATGTAGACTTTGCTGAGAAGGTATATGTGGGCAGGTGTGCCTTTTAATCTAAAGAACGTTTTTCCATTCACTATTTACCTCGGGTACATAAATTAGTTTGAGTCCTTTGATTATCTACTTTGGAACCCCTAATGGTGGGTCGGGAACAAATATACAAATACGTTTATACCAATTTCGCACAGCATCTAATACCGTAACACAATGAAGAATGAGTTGAGTAAATGTCGTGTGCTGTTGCATTTTCAAAGTGATTTGAATGAAATTTAAATTGACTGCGACGATGAAACAACGGAATTACAAAGCACAGGAAGAGCGCAGTTCGTGTAGCTGAACAAAGGCAAATATTTTTTAACAGCCAACCAAATGTAACCGGTAGAAGGAAAGCTAACCTTCGAATTTTTGTTTGTAGGATCTGTGATAATTAAGGTGTTCAACATGTATACCCACGTAAACCTCCGGATCGTTGTGCAGTAAGCGAAGAATGGTATTATCGGCGTATACACCACGACGCGGTGATGCGCGGAAGGTTGTGAATCGGGTCACTATGCATTCTATCCTAATACGCGTGGATTAGACAATAGTTACATGTTTAGGGCAGATGTTGCATCATTAACTTTACAGATTGCACAATAATGGTTTAGACAAGCGTGGAATTGCAAACTGTTCCAGTCGGACACGACCTGTTTTTCCCCCGGTTGTTTCGGAGCATCTGTGTTTCTTATGGCGTAGCGTTGTCAGACCTTCAAAAGGCCACGACGGTGGAAAGATGCCAATGTGTAAATAGACCAGTGTGGATCTTGTTTAAAGCTTGTTTGAAGTGCATCCGCTCGTAACTCTACAATACGCCATGGACGTGTTTAACTGTTTGCTTTCAAACTCTCCACGTACACTGACACGTGCTTTTTGATGGCTGCCATGTGACCACTGTTCAAGCATTGCAGCATCGGTTCTTTTGACTGTATGCAGCAGGTATTTGGTGTCTTTTCTTCTACATAATAAACAGGCTATATACCTGATGGGAGAACAGCATAGAGGTGCATATAGTGGATCACTTGTACCCACAAGACTTCAGAATGGGACGTTGGGACGTGCTGCTCACTCGCAAGTTCACTATTGTATGAATCTCACAATAGATCATTTTTTATACTGGTTTCAAAAAGATTGTAAGCATAGAAAGTTAAAGACAAGGTGCATAGAAAGCGAGTATGCATATGCATATTTGAGGGGTAGGTGGAGGCATTACATATTCACGAGTTACGCCTCACACATATGTAATGTGTATTGTACCAATCTTGTACTCTGCAATACAGCCAGAGGTGGGTCCAGCATTGTTGTACATTGGCCAACATGTATAGAACATGCCTCTTGTGTCTTGTGTATCTTTTGTTCTCTACTACACAACCTGCATACTTTGGCGGACTTTCAAAATATGATTCAGGTGTATGCCCCCTTCACTTTCATTCTTTTTGCGTGAAACAGACGGCTCTGCATTGGGCAGCAAAACATGGCAAAGCTGACATGGTGGCCCTTCTCACTGATGCTGGTGCTGATGTGAATACTTGCTCGGTGAGTGCATACCGCAAAAGTGGTGGTTGGCACACCTCAATCCGGATATGTTGATGTCATACATTGTTCGATTTCTTTATTGATGTCCTTCATAAACAAGAATAATTCTTTATTCTACAGAACAACAGTGGCATTGCAAATATGTTAGTAAACCCGAGCATTAGTCCAAAAATGTGGGACAGCATGGTGAAATACCCTCATTTGGTTCAAAACATGGCATGGACCTTAGCCAATATATTCGCTGCAGTTGGAAGTATTTAGAAGATACAGTGCCTTCAGAAAGTATTCACACCCCTTGACTTTTTCCCAATTTCTTGTGTCACAGCCTGAATTTAAAATGGATTGCATTTAATTTTTGTCACTGATCTACACATAATACCCCAAAATGTCAAAGTGAAATTTGTTTTTGGAAATTCTTACAAATAAATTAAAAATGAATGCATCCAATTTCCTTTGATCATCCTTGAGATGTCTGCACAGCCTGATTGGAGTCCACCTGTGACAAATTCAATTGATTGGACATTATTTAGAAAGAAACGCACCTTTCTATATTAGGTCCCACAGTTGACAGTGCATGTCAGCGCAGAAACTCCACCATTAAACTCAAGTAATTATCCGTAGAACTCTGAGATAGAATAGTGAGGAGGCATAGATTTGAGGAAGGGGATAAAACAATTTCTAGAGTGTTTAAAGTTCCCAATCGCACAGTGATCTCCATCATTAGGAAATGGGAATAATATGGAATGACCCAGTCTTTTCCTAGAGTTGGTCGTCTGACCAAACTCAGCAACCGGAGAAGAAGGACCTTGGTCAGAGAGGTGACCAAGAACCCAATGACCACTCTGACAGAACTACAGAATTCCTTTGCCGAGATGGGATAACCTGCCGGAAGAACAACAGTCTCTGCAGCACTCACAAAGTTAGGCTTCAAGGGAGAGTTGCCAGACGGAAGCCACTCCTGGAAAGAAGGCACGTGACAGCACACCTGGAGTTTGCAAAAAGGCACGTGAAAGACTCAAAGCACAAGGCAAAATATTCTGTGTTCTGATGAGATGAAAATTGGACTATTTGGCCTGAATGCAAAGCACTAAATCTGGCGGAAACGGAGCACAGCTCATTGTCCATCCAACACCATTCCCACCGTGAAGCATGTTGGTGGTGGTGGCAGCATCATGCTATGGGGATGCTTTTCAGTGGCAGGGTCTGGGAGACTTGTAAGGACAGAGGTAACAATGAATGGAGCCAAATACAGGCAAATCCTTGAAGAGAACCTGCTTCAGTGTACAAAAGACCTTAGACTGTGTGTAAGATTTACGTTCCAACAGGACAATGGCCCCAAGCATACAGCCAAAGCAACACAGGAATGGCTTCAGAACAAGAATGTTAAAGTCTTTGAGTGGCCCAGTCAAAGCCCAGAGTTTAATCCCATTGAGAATCTGTGGAAAGACTTGAAGATTGCTGTTCACCGACACTCCCCTTCCAACTTGACAGAGCTTGAGCAAATCTGCAAGGTAGAATGGGAGAAACTCCCCAAATCCAGATGTGCAAAGCTGATACAGACATACCCAAGAAGAATCAAAGCTGTAATCACTGCCAAAGGCACTTCTATGTAGTATTGGCTCAGGGGGTTGAATACTTATGCAAGTTAGATATTTAAACTTTTCATTTTTAATTATTTTGTAAAAAATAAAATAAAAATAAAAATTCCACCTTGACATTATGAAAGATTAGTGACAAAAAAACTCAGTTTAATCCATTTTAAATTCAGGCTGTAACAAAACAAAATGTGAAACAAGTCAAAGGGGTTGAATGCTTTCTGAAAGCACTGTAAATGGGTAAAAACAAATAAGCGAACAGGGAAGCAGAGAGTTACATTCTGTAGGGAACCGAGTGAAACTGAACACGATAACTGAAAGGACAAAGGCAATCAAAAACACCACAGTCATAGTAAACCAAATGCAGCTGAAAATAGAATGGCACTTGGTAGAGAGCATATCGTCGTCAGGCTTAACTGTTTACGTTTTGTATCCCACTGATAGATCAGATCTGTATCCGGACCTTAAACAATATCTAATCGCTTGATCTTGTCACTTACCCAACTCATCCACCAAGTTTTCTCATAAGTCGTCCACAGCTTTTTGAAATATCCTGATACATATTGTTTTTGGTCCGATCACTCAATGGTGAAAAATCACTTTTTAAAAACTCAAAAATAATCGTATCCAGATTCGGATCTTCACCAAAATGCAACTCTTCCATCCTTGACACATACCCAACCTCTCCACTAAATTTCGTCCGATACTGTCCACAACTTTTTTAGATATCATGTTCACAACGAAACAGACAGACAGACCGACTGACCAACAGATAGACAGGGATGAAAACATAACCTCCATCCACCTTCGGTGTTGAAGGTAATAATCCGCAATACTTCATACAAGGCTTTCATCTGCAGCTTAATGGACTACTGCTCTACACATCTGCTCCTATCTCACACATCCCGAAGCTTGACGCCATGGAAACCAAGGCCTTCAATATTATTCATATCTCCCGTGTTGAAGCTGAGTCTCTGGGCCTATCACTTTCACATTGGAGACAGGCCGGTGGTCTCTCTGTCTGATACCGCCTCCTTTCTCATCTTGGACCCTGTGCTCTTTTTGTGATCTGCCTCTCCCAGACTTCTGCAGGGCACATGTAACCTGTTTCTTGTGAAACATCAAAAATCCAGACTCACTGCTCACCTCCACTCAATCATTCTTCTTTTCCCCCACCCGTTGAACCAACTTCCTCAGTCTCCTCAGTCTTCTCAATCTCATTCTTCCAGGGCTTCAAGACAGCTGTTCACCATCATCTCTGGTCACCCCATCCATAACATGATCTTGTATATCCCCATTAGCCCTCCCCATGCCCACCTCTTTCCAGGTTTGAAGTTTTCCATTCTACTTCTGTGATTGAAAGTTTGTGGCTGTATCCATCCTGTTCACTCTGTATCCTTCTCTTGCTGTCATTCTTTCCCACATCCCTTATTTCTCCAATTCTCCCCATATTTTGTCCCTCAACTCTGCTAATGATGTGTTCCTCCCCCTCCCCTTTTTTCACTGTTATTTTTGTTTGGTTATATCCTGGCCTGCTATATGTTCTACCTCCACGAGTGTCGACATTATACTAAAGAAAATCCATGAATGCTATTCCAATCCATGTAAGTTCAGCCACACTGAATAAACAACCAATAGTAGTCAAGGTCACGACTATTTTTGACCCTGTCCAACCATCTTCCCACCTGCCTCTTTTCTATGTGTACACATCCCTTACCTGCAGCTCTCTCTTTAACAGGAACTCTTTTTTTTAAACCTGTCAGCACCTCTCTTGACCCTTAAGCTGACTCCATGCACTGTCACCTGTGTGAGGATACAGCAACAGAAACAGCTATTCTCACTGTTATCCAATTCCGGATACGTCCGATCGTGCCCTGCGGATGCAGTTCTCAGACATGAGGTGGTGAAATTGTGAAGAAATTGTCCACAGATACCCTTGAGGCAACTCTGCATCTTTTGAGAGGTGTTGATGGGGTTATTTCTATTATATACGCATTCATATATATATACGCATTTATATATACATATATATACAGTCGTGGCCAAAAATATTGGCACCCTTGCACTTTTTTCAAATAACACAATTTTCTCTAAAAATACGTTGAAATTGACTAAAGTATTTGGTCTCCACAATTCTTTATTTCACTGTTAATATTACAGAACCTTTGTTTTTGATTCAGAACTTAATATATCCTTTTAAATAAGAAAATAAAAAGAAATGGCATTGACAAAATATTGACACCCAGGACTTAATATTTGGTAGCACAGACTTTGGACAAAATAACTGCAGTCAAGCGCTTCTTGCAGCCATGAATGAGCTTCCTACACCTCCCTACTGGCAGTTTGGCCCACTCTTCTTGTGCAAACTGCTCCAGTTCTCCCAGATTTGAAGGGTGCCTTCTCCCAACTGCTGTTTTCAGATCTCCCCACAGGTGTTCAATGGGATTTAGATCTGGACTCATTGCTGGCCACTTCAGAACAGTCCAGCGTTTTGTCTTGAACCATTCCTGGATGCTTTTTGAAGTGTGGGGTCATTGTCTGGCTGCAAGACCCATGACCTTCGACGGAGACCCAGCTTTCTGACACTGGGTTGAGCATTGTGCTCCAAAATACCTTGGTAATCTCCTGATTTCATGATGCCATGCACACATTCAAGGCACCCAGTGACAGAGGCAGCACAGCAACACCAACACATCACTGAACCTGCTCCCTCTTTGACTGTAGGGAAGGTGTTCTTTTCTTTGAAGGCTTCATTTTGTGTTCTGTAAACATAGAGATGATGTGCTTCACCAAAAAGCTCTAATTTGGTCTCACCCGGCTACAGGACATTCCCCCAGAAGGATTTTGGCTTGTTCAGGTGTGTTTTGGATAAGTCCAGTCGGGCTTTTCTCAGCAGTGGGGTCCTCCTGGGGCTTTTACTATAGAACCCGCTTTCATTGAGTTGGCGACAGATGGTGCAAGTTGAAACTGTCCTACTTTGTGTCTGAAGATCAGCTTGAATCTGTTTGGCAGTTGATTGAGGTGCTTTCTCCACCATTCGAATATCCTTCGGGAAATCTTCGATCAAGCTTTCTCTTGCGGCCACGTCCAGGGAAGTTGGGTACAGTGCCAAGGGCCTTAAACTTCCTGATAACATTGCGTACGGTAGACACAGGAACATCAAGATCTCTGGAGATGGACTTGTAGCCTTGAGATTGTCCATGCTTCGCTACAATCTTATGTCTGACCTCCTCAGACAATTCTCTGGTTTTCTTTATTTTCTCCATGCTCATTGCGGTACTCACAGTGACACAAAACAACAGAATGAATCCTTTTCTCGATTCAAACTGGTTGAATGAGTAATTTTTATATTGCAGGCACCTGCAACTCACCACAGGTGAGTTCAATTCCAAAGTAAAGGAGAATCACCTGCTTGAAATCTAATTATTTCTAACAACTTCTAAAAGGTGCCAATAAATATTGTCCTGGCCATTTTAGGATTTCTGTGTGGAATATGCTAAGATTTTGTAATTATTTTTAGCTTTTTTGTTTTGTTACACTGTAAACCAAAGAAATACATATGTGGATACCAAAAGATTTTTAAATTTCAACAATATTCTGGAATAAATGGTGCATTATTTGAAAAAAGTGCAAGGGTGCCAATATTTTGGCCACGACTGCATGTATATATATTGTTACGGTCCGCGGATTAGATGTTATTTTTACCGAACGGTGGTGTAACCGCGGCCGAACAGTTATTCCCTGCCTAAAAACCCGATTCACCCTGAACCTTGGCCGTATCGCGCCACCGCTATTCAATCGGGAAAAGACTAAGACGACGAATGCAAAGAGGAAAAGGAATAAGAAGACGAGAAAAGGGTTGAAAATACTACTAAATTTATTTACTATTTACAGGCTCAAAATAACCAAGGAGAAGGAAAGATAATAAAATAATATACAGAAGCTTTTAGAGACACAGGGAATTCCTTATACAAGCTTAATTACCTACCCAGGACAGAACAAACAAAGACGACTCACACGGGGAATTGCAGAGTGGGTTGGCTGGAAGGAGGTGTGTGTCTGGAGGGGGAGGACGGCACGGAGCTGGCTGGAGCTTGATCCCGCACGGGACGTCGGGCGGGACCTCGACGGCCGCTGATGCCACCGGGCCTGTCGTGTGCACGGGATCACGGGTCGGAGCTGCTTGGTGGAGCCGACGCGCTGGTGGGGGGTCTGGCGTGACGGGTTCTCTCCTCTCTCTTTCTTTTGTCCAACCACTCTTTCTCCAACGCAACCACTCAACGCAACCACTGACCACCCCTGACGACCAACTCAGCTCTTGTCATGGACCTCTCTACGCGCTCTTGCTCTGACGACCCAGCTCTTTTCTTTGTACTCGTCTCTCCTCTGTAAAAGCTCATCTCTTGTCTCCTCCCTTGGACTCAACTGCTTGGGGAACGCCCCGCAGCGGGTTATATAGGCCCCGCCCCTCAACCTTTTCGAACCTCCCCCAAACGCTCTTCCTCCGCCCTCTCAAACCAAACCCCTCGTGCTCGGTTGGTTGTTCGGGGCTGGCTCACTCCTCCCCTCTATGACGAGGTGGAGACACGCCTTTCTTCCCCAACCCTGCCTCGTGGCCAATGGTGGTTGAAGAAAACCGCCCAAGATGCAGTTGGCCATTGAAATGAAATGAAAGGGGATCTATTCTTATTTCACTCGGTGCAATGGAGTATTTCAATTAATGGGAGACACAGCCTTACCCTAAAACACATAATAAGATATAAGCTACTGAACAAGGGTTTTATCGGGTCCTGCAATGTGGTGTTTATGGAATAACTACCGAGACGCCCTTTTTATCTTTACACAACTCCGGAGGCAGGAGGCGCAGAATAAACAATAATAATAATAAAGCACACAATAAAAAAAATACAGTCCTCATATCCGCAACACTGCACCCTCCTCCTCTTAGGCACGTACCGGGCCTACAACTTTTATTTAGTGTGACACGTAGGTGTAGTTCCCTCTACTTTTAACCTGACCCTGAGTGCGACAGTTTTAAAACATAAATAAATGTGTCCCGCTGCTCCATTGCACCCTGCCTAACAGACTTACGCCCACAGTTAACCGAATTGCGGAATGGTCTTCAAACTACACACTGACGGTGGGGAGCATTATTTACAGTTGACACTACTTTTATTTACAAAACTAACCCAGGACCTCTGATTGTTCTTTCTGGGGGGGAGACAGTCTGCTCTGCATCAATGCACCATGAAAGCACCGAAAACGCACCAACACACCCTCAAGCACCAATCGGTGCAGTCACCACAGTTCAACAATGTTCAATAAAAATAAAATCAACAACCCCTAACCCTGCAGGTGATCTCTTGCTCTTCGGCTCCCTCTGCTGGCTATTATTATTTCTTCCAGTTGTTGTCATTTTCTTTGCTGGCGGCCTATTTGTATTAAAACTTGCACCCAACGTGTCCTTTTTATTTATTTATGGCCCACCAGGCCGACTACGTGTGGTTCACCTGTGGGGCATCGGTGCCCTGTGGCCAAGGTCCGCCAGCAAGATTTCGGGCCCTCATGGCCGGTTCCAGCAGAGGGGCCATGCCCCAACCCATGGGGTCCAAAAGTGGTGCTCGGCCACAGACATGTGGTCCATCATGTGGTGCATCGATGCAGACAGCTGGTTCTGAGAGATCCGGGCGCACAATGGCCGACTCACGCACGCTCCCCTCGGCGCCCAATGGCGCACAGGTCATGTGGGAGACAAAAGGGGAAAGACAAATGAGCGAGGGGTAAGGTCACAAGGGTACACATCAATAAGGCAATGCAAGGCGAAATGCGTACGGAGAGCGAAATGAGAAAGCTCGTCCCTACCGTACGTCACCCACCCTGTCACCTACACTACCCTTGCCCTTACCCCATATTTACAAAATCTACACATTTACCAATCCGTCGCTACCGTCACATCTTCCCATATTTCCCTTCTACACCAAATTCGTCTCCACAATCCCTCTATCCAAAATTTGCCATCACCAATTCATCATCAATCCTCATAAGGAGGAAGAGATGGAACACAAAGCACAATGTCACACCCACGTTATGATGCGTCTCACATTCCAAACATCTGCACAATAAAAATAATCAAAACATGGCATGGTGTGGAGTACCTGTCATCTCAGGTGAGTGGATGCAGATGGTGCGAGGAGATCCTTCATCCTATCTACCCTCTAAATGACTTTAACACACGTTACACTACCCGGGGTCTTGCCCTGCCAATCCATTGGCCACTTACACTATGGGTTCTAAAAACCAATTCCCATTGCCCAAACTGTGGTGCTTCTCAATTTGGGGTCTCACTCCCCCGATTCATCTCCCGGTGCCCTTGCACAATTTGTGGGCTGTGACGTGTAGCTCTCCCAGCAGGTCTACCCACCTGCACACCTCCACCACTGCAGTTGCCACCCGAGCTTACCTAGCTCCTCACCCTAACCTATCTAATTGGGGAAGGCCCCTCCTGGCTCTGTCACCCCCTGGTGCCCTCTGGCACTGGGCTACCCGGGTCCGTCCTCCGGATCCTCGGGCCCCATCCACAACTACCGGCTCCCAGAGCCCACCTGCGGCCTCACCTGGCCGACATCCTCACAGTGGTGGAGTGCCCAAACCAACTACACATACTAACAGGCTACACGCCCAGCCATTTCCACAACATTAATGCACCCATCCAAACATCATTCTTCCACCCGCACCACAGATGCCAATATCCAACCACAATTTACCTATACCCTCTACCTAACACTTACACTACCCGCCCCGGGTATTCGTGATGGGGGTCCACTCTTCCCCCATTCACACCTTCGCACCATCCACTCCACTCCATTGTTTCCACCATACTCACTCCACTACCATCCATTCCCAGACTCCATATGCTCCACACTACCATTTATCCCATACACCTGTTCCTCATACACCTGTTGGTGCACACCTGTGCACTCACACCTGGTGCCACCTGCACCCTCCTTCCTTCCTGGACCATTTGGTCAACACCACACGCAATCACCACTACTCCCTCATACACTGCTCCATACACCTGTTCAGTTGCACACCTGTGCAATCACACCTGTTCAATCACACCTGTTCACCATACACTTTTCACAATACACTTCAGAATACACCTCCAACACTCACACGGCATCATCTCATCTAACTACTCCCCTCTGAAACTTGCGCTTCCCAGTCGCCCCTTTAAACTATTGCGCTCCCACGTCATTATCATCCACTCTACTCTACCTGCGTCCCCACTACAGGTGTCATTGTCACTAACTAATCTTAACGTTACCTAATGTCATCTTCGCTAGATCCCTACACACGATATATCCTAACCCACCCGGGCTAGATTTCACTGCCATAAACCCCATAAAACTAGTGCTCCTTTGCCCCCCTCTTTTGTGAGGGATGACAGAGTTGCCATCCCACCACATCGGGGAGGTCCTACTACCAATTTTGCTCACCAAATTTCAACCAATCAAAAATTTTCCAATTACTGCCAATTCTATTCACTTTTCCAAATTTCGTATCAAATCACTATCACTATCATCACAGTCCGCTATATCCTAGCCTCGGTGCGTCATGACATCATTAAACTCGGCTTCGTAAAGCCGAGCAATGAATTCGGGTGGTTTGGTCGCCTGCAGGTTGAATCCGTCCGGCTTTCGGTTCAAGGGAGGTGGTTTGGTCGGGCCGAGATTCCACGCACCATCTCGGCGCGGCACCTTGCGGTCCCGGGCCCGATGGCTCAATCTCCCTCGGTCGGAACCCCGTCCCCACGAGGGGGCACCGTTCCGCTTCCTCCCACTCGCCCTTGAACCGTACCGGTCACCTGGCCCGACAAGGCCCGGACTCGACCGTGCGGGGCGGGGCCAAGCCCGAATCGGCAACGACGCTTCGAAGAGAAACGACGCAGCTTTCCGCGCCGGGCCTCGCATCCAACAAAGGGCTCCTCGCACCGAGTGCTTGCATCGGCTATCCGTCGCTCTAACCGCTAACCCGGTTACCGTCGATGCTTCACCGGCATGCTCACACGCATACGCTACCCCTTTCACCCTCACAAAACCCGGCGTTCCAACGCCGTCCGTACATTCCACCAACGCTCTCCCTGTTACACACCACACCTCTCGCGCACACTCTTGCGCACACCTCGGTCCACACCTCTCCTCCGTTACGTCCTCCGTAACACTCACCATGAGCGTGCACTCTGGCATCCACCCACTAACGCGCTCACATGGGCTCTCCCACACTCGCGCTACTACCAATTCAGGTGTGCTTTCTCGCACACGTTCCACCACCACCTCACTCTCCGTGTCACAGTCCGTACACCCCGACGTGCATTCTCGCTCGCACTCGGTTTCACACTCGTGCTCCGGTGTGCCCTCTCGCACCTGCGCCATCACCAACTCACTCTCCGTGTCACACTCCGTACACCCCGACGTGCATTCTCGCTCGCACTCGGTTTCACACTCGCGCTCCGATGTGCCCTCTCGCACCTGCGCCATCACCAACTCACTCTCTGTGTCACACTCCGTACACCCCGACGTGCATTCTCGCTCGCACTCGGTTTCACACTCACGCTCGCACTCGGTTTCACACTCGCGCTCCGTAACACGCTCATTCCCCGATGCACACTTTTTCCTCACACGCGTGCCATTTTTACTCACACGGGACCCTTCACCAACGCCCGGATGCCTCCTCGATCCCAAGCGCGCGAAAATTCTTTTGTCGCCAAACATCCTCTTACAAAATCTCCCCGCACAATACACAGCACGTCTCACCTTCGGGGTTCTTCTTCCTCCCTGCACCAAAACCTGCAAACTCTTTATTTGGTTAGTGCGTACATCATCATGATTTGAGCAGGGACTTTGCACATTTTCCATTTCTCCCTGCAATTCCCGGGCTACCTCCGTCATCTCTTCAATTTTAATTCCCAGCACTGCTTTTTCTTTATTCACCTCGACGACCGCTGGCTTTAATAAAACACCCTCCTCTACCTCAGCGGTCGCCGGCTTTGCCAAACCCCGTGTCGCGATTTCTACCCCCGTCATTGTACCCATGCTTTCCTCCGCTTCGCTCAACCAGCGCTTCTCGACCCGCTTTACCTCCTCGTGCACCCGTGGGACCTGCTCGCCCAACCTGCGGTCTCTGTCCCTCTGCTCCCTTTCCTCCCAATCGGCCCCCATCCTATCAATTTTTGCATTCATTTGGGCCATGAAGGCTTGCATTTGGGCCACCGTTGGTAGTACAAAGGGTACTGTCACGATTTGTAGCAACAAAAGGTTCGAATCCAACGGCGGCGCTGCTACGGTCGCAGGCGCGGTCCCCGCAGCCATGTGCGAGGCGCCATTTTGCGCGCCCGTAACCACGTGCGCGAGAGCGCCATTTTGTGCACCTGATACCCCCTCAACCACATCCTCCATATACATTTCCCCGAGGTCCTGGGTCGATTCCACCCCGTCTATCTCTCCCACCGGCATCCCGTCGCCTTGACCAGCCATGGCGCGATTTCAAAATTCGGGTTTTGTAAAACAAAAGCAATTTCGGTACTTTGTAATTTTGAGCGCGTTAAACGCTTCAGATCCGAATCCGACACTCTTGACACCAATTTGTTACGGTCCGCGGATTAGATGTTATTTTTACCGAGCGGTGGTGTAACCGCGGCCGAACATTTATTCCCCGCCTAAAAACCCGATTCACCCTGAACCTTGGCCGTATCGCGCCGCCGCTATTCAATTGGGAAAAGACTAAGACGACGAATGCAAAGAGGAAAAGGAATAAGAAGACGAGAAAAGGGTTGAAAATACTACTAAATTTATTTACTATTTACAGGCTCAAAATAACCAAGGAGAAGGAAAGATAATAAAATAATATACAGAAGCTTTTAGAGACACAGGGAATTCCTTTATACAAGCTTAATTACCTACCCAGGACAGAACAAACAAAGACGACTCACACGGGGAATTGCAGAGTGGGTTGGCTGGAAGGAGGTGTGTGTCTGGAGGGGGAGGACGGCACGGAGCTGGCTGGAGCTTGATCCCGCACGGGACGTCGGGCGGGACCTCGACGGCCGCTGATGCCACCGGGCCTGTCGTGTGCGCGGGATCACGGGTCGGAGCTGCTTTGTGGAGCCGACGCGCTGGTGGGGGGTCTGGCGTGACGGGTTATCTCCTCTCCCTTTCTTTTGTCCAACCACTCTTTCTCCAACGCAACCACTCAACGCAACCACTGACCACCCCTGACGACCAACTCAGCTCTTGTCATGGACCTCTCTACGCGCTCTTGCTCTGATGACCCAGCTCTTTTCTTTGTCCTCGTCTCTCCTCTGTAAAAGCTCATCTCTTGTCTCCTCCCTTGGACTCAACTGCTTGGGGAACGCCCCGCAGCAGGTTATATAGGCCCCGCCCCTCAACCTTTTCGAACCTCCCCCAAACGCTCTTCCTCCGCCCTCTCAAACCAAACCCCTCGTGCTCGGTTGGTTGTTCGGGGCTGGCTCACTCCTCCCCTCTATGACGAGGTGGAGACACGCCTTTCTTCCCCAACCCTGCCTCGTGGCCAATGGTGGTTGAAGAAAACCGCCCAAGATGCAGTTGGCCATTGAAATGAAATGAAAGGGGATCTATTCTTATTTCACTCGGTGCAATGGAGTATTTCAATTAATGGGAGACACAGCCTTACCCTAAAACACATAATAAGATATAAGCTACTGAACAAGGGTTTTATCGGGTCCTGCAATGTGGTGTTTATGGAATAACTACCAAGACGCCCTTTTTATCTTTACACAACTCCGGAGGCAGGAGGCGCAGAATAAACAATAATAATAATAAAGCACACAATAAAAAAAATACAGTCCTCATATCCGCAACAATATATATATATATATATATATAAATATATTGTTGCGGATTCGGGGTACGGCACTCCCGTTACCAAGGGGGGGGGGGGGGTTAATCCTCTTGTCTTTTAAGCTGACCGTTCCCCCAACCCTAGAAGTTATAACGCTCCTTCCGGTCGGGAGTAGCCAGGGTGATTGGTCAATGAAGTCCCAAATACCTGAGTGCTACCCCTGGCCGTGAAGCAGGGAGATAACTCCTGCTCGGACCGCGGACAAGATGGAATTTGCCGAGCGGTTAGCAATCCGAAGCCCGAGCCGTTAGCGGTTGACTAACCCGATCCTGAGCGATTGCCGAAATCGTGCCACCAGTACTCAATGGAGAAAAGACGAAAGCGATCGAATAAGAGGAAACCAAAAGGTAAGGAAGAACAAATATGATTTATTAATTATATACAAGAAACCCAGAGAGGAAACGAAAAGTAAAGAATATACAAGAAGAGGAAGAAGCAGACACAGGGCAATCTTAACAGTCTTAACTATCACGCCCCAGGTCAACACAAACAGACTTACACGGAAGGAGTAATGGTGGCAGGGAGGGAAGGTCCAAGCAGAAGGACGGCGTGGGCTCCGGCTCTGATCCATGCTCCACCCCGGTCCACGCTCCGGTTCCGATCCACGCTCCAGCTCCGCGGCGAAACCCGGCAGGTAGCGCTGCTCGTATATTGTTGCACGCGAGCGGACCTTACTTAGCGGGGTTCATATATCGGGGAAGGTATTTGGCTTTCTCTCTCTCAACGTTCATAACGTGCTGCAGTTCAACAGAAGTCCCCGGGGAAGCCCGATACAGTTGGTCGCTCCCTGCACAGTTCGTAATCATCAGCATCCCCCAGCGCAGTTCGTAGCTCGCAATGGTTCCCTGCGCAGTCCGTTATGATGCAATCGACGGTCCCCTGCACAGTCCGTAATAATGCAATCGACGGTCCCCTGCGCAGTCCGTCATGGGGCTTCGCGCTCGCGCTTATATCTCGCGCGTTGAAATCAAGCCGCCTTCATCGGGCTATGCCCACCAGCGAGCCTACCTCAGCCCTGGTTGTTCGGCGAGGGCTCGCTGGCTCCACCTTTGATGATGAGTCGACGGGAGGGCCACGCCTCCTCCCCGCGCTCCGCCCTTCTCCGCCAGCCTGACCGCGTGTGCAATGGCGTTTGATGCAGCGAACGCTGCTAGCAAGCAAGCGCTAAGGCGCGTAATAGCAAGAGAGAGACAACCCCCGCCTGTAGGTGCGCATGATGGAGTAGCTTGGAGAGAGAGAGACAAACCCCGCCTGTAGGTGCGCATGATGGAGTAGCTTGGAGAGAGAGAGATCAAAATGCACGGGGTTGAAGGACCTAGCTTATTTAATTAATACAACGCAGATTCAAACTATTGGAAACAGAGCCTTAACTAAAACACATACTAATGAAATAACTAGAGTTCCTATGGTGCCCTATGTGTTGTATATGGACTAATTAGGGTGCGACCTTTAACCTTTGGAAGATGGGAATATTTACAGGGAATTATTTACAAGTGCCGGTTCTAAAAACCGTAACACTGCACCCTCCCTTTCTCCAGACCCACCCTGGGCCGTTTCACAAGGGATATCTTTTACAATTATGTGTGACACTTAGGTGTAGTTACCCTCTCGTATTAACCTCACCCTGAGTGCGACATTTTAAAAACTAGATATGTCCCGCCTGCTGCATTGCATTCTACCTGGCAGACTCACGCCCACAGACTAACCGAATTGCGGAATTAATTTTCAAACTAAACATACAGCCGGTGGGGAGCATTATTTACAACGACACGACTACTATTTGGTTTTTTTCAACTAAACCCAGGACCTGTCTTTTGGGAAGACAAAAGCAGATGTTTTTGATAAGAGGAAAGGTCATGCACTGCACTGTACCGATACACCATACCCACATGCACAGAAATGCACAATCAAATAATAAAGTGCACTAAAAAGCACAAAAAGCACCACCAAAAAAAAAACCCCATCAAATGCACAGTCAAACACATTTCCAAAAATAAACTGGCGTTTTCTCCGCTGGGCCAATGGCTGCTGGGCCGATGTTTCTTGGCGTCTTGATGTTCTTTCTTGCGGCCTATTTAATCAATAAAAAGGGCACAAACTGCGCCCACTTTTTTTTCTTTTTTTTTACGGCCAGCAGGGGCCAACTAAGGTGGTCCACCTGCTTGGCATTGGTGCCACCTTGACCGTGGTCCGCAAGCAAGATGCTGGCAGCAATGGTTCGCGCCAGCAGAGGGGCCATGCCACAGAACGTGTGGTCCATCTATGGTTGGCTTGGCCACAGAACGTGTGGTCCATAGGTGGTGTACCGGTCCAGGCAGGCAAGCAGCGAGGGTGCGGGCGCACAACTGCGACACCTGCACACTTTCCCCTCGGCACACAAAGACCACGGTCCATGAGTGGGGAAGGAAGACAAAGCAGGGTTAGCGGGGTGCAAGGGCGCAAGGGTACACATCAACACAAGATAATGCAAAGTGAGGTGCGCAGGAGAGCGAGCCGAGAAAGCTCGACCCTACCGTACGTACCCCCCATGTCACCTACTCTCCCCTTGCCCATACCCCGTATTTACACAATTTACAAATTACAAATTCGTCACAAACGTCCTGTCTCCCATATCTCCCCCAATCCAAATTGGTCATCAATCCCTCCTAAGCCAAATTTGTCATCAATCCCTCCGAAGGAGGAAGAGATGGAATCACATACACAATGTCACCCCCCCACGTCATGATGCGTCTCACCATTCCAAACATCTGCAAAATGTGGTGTGGAGTCCTGTCACCTTAGTGAGTGGATGCAGATGGTGTGAAGAGATTTTCTCCTAGCTATCTTCTAAATGACATTACCACACTTTAAACTACACGGGGTCTTTCCCTGCCAAACCATTGGCCATCATTAAACTATGTGGTTCTAAAAAACCAATTCCCATTGAACATACTGTGGCGCTCACCAATTTTGGGGTCTCACTCCCCCAATTCTACTCCCTGTGCCCTCGCACAATTTCAGGGCTGGGTCATGTGGCTCCCCTAGCAGGTCTACTTACCTGCGCACCTCCGCCACTGCAGTTGCCTCCCGAGCTTACCTGCTCCTCACCCTAACCTACCTGGGGGAAGGCCCTCTGGCTCTCTCACCCCCTACCGCCATCTCTGGCGTCGGGCTACCCGGGTCCTCTCCATAGGATCCCGGTCCCCATTGGACTCTATCTGGCTCCCAGAGCCTACATGCGGCCTCACCTGGCCGACAGACTAACAGTGGCGGAGTGCCCAACCAACCGTTCTCACTAACAGGCCACACGCTCAGCCAATTTATCTCACTAATGCACCCCTCAAGCAGTACTCTGCTACTCTCACACCACAGATGCCAATATCCAACCACAATTTACCTACTCCCTCTACCTACTTTTAAACTACCCTCCACCGGTACTCGTGAGGGGGTCCATCCTTCCCCCACTCACTCCTTCGCACCATCCACTCCACACTACTCATTCCACACTCCACTCACTCCACACCATTGATTCCACACAACCATTCTCCATACACCTGCATTTCACTTGCACACCTTGCAAGCCATTCACTCAATACAATGCCATTCATCATGCTCACCACAAAGAACTTCCATACCAATTCCTCATTTCATCACTCTCACCACAAACACATAGCATCATCTAAGCCAGCTACTCCCTTCTACTGTTAGTGCTCCCCGTCCCCTTATACTACGCACATCCCTCGTCGTTATCAACCAACTAATCTCTCTACGTCCCCTCTACCGGTATCAATGTCACTACTTAAATCTTGTCCCTATGGTCAGCTAGTTCCCTATACATTATCCTAACCCTCCCGGGCTAGTTTGCACAACCACCCCATAAACTATAGCTCATGTGCCCCCAAGATACGATGTGAGGGATGGTAGATCTACCATCCCTCTACGCCGTATACCATTTGCCATCAATTTCCCTATCACTATCATCCGTCCACTACTCTGAGCCTCTCGGTACGTCATTACATTATCAAAGCATGGCTTCGCAAAGCCGAGCAATGAATTTGGGTGGTTTGGTCTCCTGCAGGTTGGGTCCGTCCGGCATTCGGATTCAGGGGAGGGGGTTTGGTCGGGCCAAGACTCCAGGCACCATCTCGGCGCAAGGCCTTGCGCTCCCAAGCGCGATGGCCAGGCTTTGCCCGGCCGGAGTGCCGCCACCACAAGGGGGCGCCACTCCGCACCCTTCTCCTTCCCCTCGAACTGGGCCGCCCGCTTTGCCTAACAAAGCGCGGCACCGACCGTGCAGGGCGGAGCCCGGCCAGAATCGTGCACGGCGCTCCGTGCAGGAGCGACACGGCCACGATCCCGGCCGGCCCCCGCAGCACACAAAGCCCGTCACGGACCGAGAGCTCACGTCGGCCTGAACGCTGTCCTGGTTAACGTCGATGCTTTACTCGCATGCTCACACCACGCGTTCCGTTTCCTACTCACCCAACCAGGCGTCTCCATGCACTCAATGCATTCCTCGCACTCTTTTGCCGCACTCTCTCTCCGTGCGCTCTCTTCTCTCGCACACCCTAACCTCACACACTCCATTGTTACACACCTCTCTCGTGCACACCCTGGCACACTCTCTCCCGGTACGTACTCCGTACCACTCATGGGGGTGCACTCTTGCACATACCCACTCAGCGCACACCTACCCACCGGTGTGCAATCCCTCGTCGCACACCCAATCACGCGCTCCACAACCAACCCAGGTGTGCACCCTCGCATACTCGCCACAACCAAACTCAGGTGTGCATTCTCGCAGACTCGCCACAACCAACTCACACTCCGTGTCACTCTCACCCTCACTATCACGCTCCGATGTGCATTCACGCTCGCACTCAGACTCTGTCGTGCACTCTGCCTCGCACTCGGTAACACACTAGCGCTCTGGCGCCATTCGCACACGCGCGCCATTTCTACTCACACAGCGCACCACGGACCTCCCACAAATGCCCGGGTTACGCTGGAATCCCAAGCGTGCGAAAAATCATTTTGCACCATATACATTTCTGTTAGATACACTCCTGCTCACCTTGGTGCTTCTTCTTCCTCCACCACCTGCAAATCTTTATTCGGGTCAAGCACGGCATCACGAGGTGAATTCAGACTTTGTACAATTTCCATTCCTTCCTCCAATGAGTGCTTTTCTATGCCTGCCGTCTCTTCCGCCCCAATTTCCACTATTTATTTTTCCATTATAATTACGTCTTTCTCTTTATTAAGCTCGACGACCGCTGGCGCCAATAAAATAAAATCTTTTGATTTGGCGGTCGTCGGCTTCTCCATACCCCGGGTCGCGATTTCTATACCCGTCCACGTGACTTCGCTTTTCTTAACTTCGCTTTTCCCGCGTTCCTCTAGCCGCATTACCTCGTCGCGTACCCCCGCAACCGTTCCGCCAGATCTGCGGTCTATGTCTCTCCCTCTCCAATTCCTTTGTCTCATACCTGGCTTTGTCCCTCGCCAACCCCTCATTAATTTCTCGGGCTTGGCCAACCACGTCCTTCAATTTGCCCCCTAATCTGCTTCCGAATCCCCCAATTTGACTTCCCAATTGCTCCCCCATTCTTCTTTCCAATTTATTTATGTTACCCCTTACTTCTTCCCTCATTTCTTTCATATCCGCCCTTGATTTGTCCCCCTCTACTTCCAATCGACTGCCCATTGCATCCATCTTACTCCCCGACTCTACCATATAGGCCCTCATTTGTGCCATGAAGGTGTCCAGATATGATTGCACATCCATAACCCCCATTTGTGCGGCAGGCGTGGCCCTCGCCGCCACATGCGGTGCGCCGCCATTTTGTGCACCTGCAACCCCCACTACCGCACCTTCATTCCTTTCCTCCTCCATCTCTCCCCATTGTCCCACTTCTTCCCTGGAGTCCTGGGTTGCCTCTAACCCCACTTCATCTACCCCCACCGGCATCCGATCGCCTTGATTATCCATGGCACGACTATAATTTGTATGTTATAATAAAAATTTTGGCCGCTCAAAATTTTGACCACATTTTCTAGATGTATTAAAATTTGGTTCGGGTTCAATCCCACTCCCCGACACCAATTGCTGCGGATTTGGGGTACGGCACTCCCGTTACCAAGGGGGGGGGAGGGTTAATCCCCTTGTCTTTTAAGCTGGTCGTTCCCCCAACCCTAGAAGTTATAATGCCCCTTCCGGTCGGGAGTAGCCAGGGTGATTGGTCAATGAAGTCCCAAATACCTGAGTGCTACCCCTGGCCGTGAAGCAGGGAGATAACTCCTGCTTGGACCGCGGACAAGATGGAATTTGCCGAGCGGTTAGCAATCCGAAGCCCGAGCCGTTAGCTGTTGACTAATCCGATCCTGAGCGATTGCCGAAATCGTGCCACCGGTACTCAATGGAGAAAAGACGAAAGCGATCAAATTAGAGGAAACCAAAAGGTAAGGAAGAACAAATATGATTTATTAATTATATACAAGAAACCCAGAGAGGAAACGAAAGGGAAAGAATATACAAGAAGAGGAAGAAGCAGACACAGGGCAATCTTAAACAGTCTTAACTATCACACCCCAGGACAACACAAACAGACTTACACGGAAGGAGTAATGATGGCAGGGAGGGAAGGTCCAAGCAGAAGGACGGCGTGGGCTCCGGCTCCGATCCACGCTCCACCCCGGTCCACGCTCCGGTTCCGATCCACGCTCCAGCTCCGCGGCAAAACCCGGCAGGTAGCGCTGCTCGTATATTGTTGCACACGAGCGGACCTTACTTAGCGGGGTTCATATATCGGGGAAGGTATTCGGCTTTCTCTCTCTCAACGTTCATAACGTGCTGCAGTTCAACAGAAGTCCCCGGGGAAGCCCGATACAGTTGGTCGCTCCCTGCACAGTTCGTAATCATCAGCATCCCCCAGCGCAGTTCGTATCTCGCAATGGTTCCCTGCGCAGTCCGTTATGACGCAATCGACGGTCCCCTGCACAGTCCGTAATAATGCAATCGACGGTCCCCTGCGCAGTCCGTCATGGGGCTTCGCGCTCGCGCTTATATCTCGCGCGTTGAAATCAAGCCGCCTTCATAGGGCTACGCCCACTAGCGAGCCTACCTCAGCCCTGGTTGGTCGGCGAGGGCTCGCTGGCTCCACCTTTGATGATGAGTCGACGGGGGGGGGGGGCACGCCTCCTCCCCGGGCTCCGCCCTTCTCCGCCAGCCTGACCGCGTGCGCAATGGCGTTTGATTGCAGCGAACGCTGCTAGCAAGCAAGCGCTAAGGCGCGTAATAGCAAGAGAGAGACAACCCCCGCCTGTAGGTGCGCATGATGGAGTAGCTTGGAGAGAGAGAGAGACAAACCCCGCCTGTAGGTGCGCATGATGGAGTAGATTGGAGAGAGAGAGATCAAAATGCACGGGGTTGAAGGACCTAGCTTATTTAATTAATACAACGTAGATTCAAACTATTGGAAACAGAGCCTTACCTAAAACACATACTAATGAAATAACTAGAGTTCCTATGGTGCCCTACGTGTTGTATATGGACTAATTAGGGTGCGACCTTTAACCTTTGGAAGATGGGAATATTTACAGGGAATTATTTACAATGGATTATTATTTACAAGTGCCGGTTCTAAAAACCGTAACACTATATATATATATATATATATAAATACAGTCACGTGAAAAAGTAAGTACACCCCATGTAGAGTTTTCACTTTTTCAACATATTTCAACATGCAGCTATTTGATCTTCATTTCAACAATATTGATAGATAAAGGTGATATAATATAACAAATATCAGGAAACATTTACATTTTGTCGTCCATTGTATAATTTAAATAAACATAAATGCAAATTTCGCATGTGGAAAAAGTAGGTACACCCCTACATTTATCACTACTTCAAATACCTAAAATTAGAATCAGGTGCACCAGCTCAGGTGCAAATGATTAGAACATCGTTAGAGAGGATCTTGGAGGAACCTGTCTTATTTAAACCTCAGACATTTAGTTTGGTTTGCTCTTTGTTGTTGAAGTGTGCGGCGTCACCATGCCTAGATCAAAAGAGCTCTCTGAGGCCTTCAGAAAGAAGGTTATAGATGCCTACGAGTCTGGGAAGGGATTTAAAAAGATCTCCAAACAATTTAAATCAATCATTCGACTGTCCGGAAGATCGTCTACAAGTGGAGAAGATTCCAAACAACTGCCAACTTGTTCAGGCCAGGCCGCCCCAGCAAGTTCAGCCCGAGAGCGGACCGCAAGATGCTGAAAGAAGTCTCTAAGAACCCCAGAATGTCATCATGGGACCTACAGGTAGCTCTTGCCACTGTCTCGGATGTCAAAATGGAGAACATTGTCATGGGGACCGCAAGGCTAACCCCTGCACTTGCAGGGAAAATGGCCTTAAAATGCCTGTTGTTGTTGTTGTTGTTGTTGTTGTTGGGGGTCAATAATTTTGTCAATGCCATTTGTTTTTATTTTCTGATTTAAAAGGATAAATTAAGTTCTGAATCAAAAATAAAGGCTCTGGAATATTAACAGTGAAATACAGAATTGTGGAGATGAAATACTTTTGTGAATTTCAACTTATTTTTCTCGAAAATTGTGAGTTATTTGAAAAAAGTGCAAGGGTGCCAATACTTTTGACCACGACACGATATATATACATACATACATATATATATATATATATATATATATATATATATATATATATATGTAAATATATATATGTATGTATGTATGTATGTATGTGTGTATATATATATATAAATATATATATGTATGTATGTATGTATGTGTGTATATATATATATATATATATATATATATATATATATATATATATATATATATATATACAGTATACATATATATATATATACAGTATACATATATATATATATACAGTATACATATATATATATATATATATATATACAGTATATATATATATATATATATATATATATATATATATATATATATATATATATCTATATATATATATATATATATATATATATATATATATGTATATATATATATGTATATATATAAAATAACAGCGTAAGGACTCGACTTTGTTATCCCTTTTACGCCGCACCCGATGCCCACGGCACTAATGGATTTATGATCTACGAACCGCACTCTTTGTTTATCACGTACAGCCATACTCGAAAATCTGAATTAGCTGACGTTGGGGCCCAAAAGCATCTGATTAACTGCCGTTACGACGCCATCGTATTGGCGTCAGCTGGGCGAAGGCAAAGCAAGCCATCCGCTGATTGGACAGGCGAAGGCGAAAGCAAGCTGTCCACTGAGTGGACAATCCAGAGCATGCATTTGTGCCGGTGTCGGCGATCGTTGTTCATATACGCACTCTTCATTCTCATCTTTCTTCCTAACTCTTACTCGGACAAGCAAAGCCCCTATGCCATCCATAATGGTACACTCTATCCATCCACCACATCCTCCCTTCCGTGGATGTTCCACGGGTTTCGGCTAGTATATATACATATATATATATATATATATATATATATATATATATATACATATACATACATACATACATACATACATACATACATATATATATATATATATATATATATATATACAGACTTGGCATTTAATATGGAATTTTTTTTTTTCTTGACTTGGATTTACTTTCTGAACTCAGTATATCAATCTGGTGAGTTTCTTTTACGCTTCGGTGATGTCTTTGTTGAAAGAACCATGTCACTGATTGTCTTTCACAGCAATAAGTCAATAACAGGATTATATCACAGGTAGTGTGACAAAATGTAAGGACAGGTACATTTGACGATTGGCTTCACAATCGGGTATATAAGGGTTGTTGCTTTCTGTATTAGTGGAAAACAACTGCTGCACGTCTACAAAAGTTATTGCCGCTTCCTCTGGAGATGTTCCGTGAAACAGCATGCTATTGCTCGGCAGTATGGCATCATTCAAGGTCAGGTCTCAAGCGAAATGCTCAGAGGGGTGTCCCTACTCAAATACCAAGGCCAGGACGTCCACACAGAACCATAAAGAGAGATCATCGCCAGCTGCACCGGTTAGTCTGTAATGGCCGTACCAAGTCAGCTAATCGGCTTAGGGCAGAGTGGCAGCAACTGACAAATGTGCCTGTATCCAGAAGGCTAGTCAACCAACGCCTGGTTCAAGCAGGCTATCGTGCCAGGCGTCCCCTGAGAAAGCCATGCCTGACCAGACAACACAGCCAGCGCCGATTGCAGTGGGCCACAGAGCACCGTCAATGGCAGCCAGGAAACTGGAATCACGTGACCTTCAGTGACGAGTCTAGATTTCTGGTCTATCGTCAAGATGGCCGCGTCCGAGTGCACAGACAAGTGCATGAAGCCCACAACGGAGATTGTATAGTGCCAAGAGTCCAAGCTGGAGGTGGTGGGGTGACCGTTTGGGCTGCTTTTCATGCAGGGGGCAAAACTGACCTGGTTGTTCTGAATGGAAACCTGAACCAGTTCAAGTACAGGGTCATTCTGGAAGAAACATTGCTTCCATTTGCTCGTGCAGCCTTTCGAGGAAACTTTGTCTTCCAAGATGACAATGCACGGCCTCATCATGCTCGCATGATCCAACACTTTCTTGCTGACCGTGGTGTAGAGCATATGGAGTGGCTTGCCATGTCCCCGGATATGAATCCGGTAGAGAACTTCTGGAAGAATTAACGCGTCAAATCAACAACTTGGACCAGCAGCCCACCTCTGTGCATGAATTGCAGCAGGCTATTGTCACTGCATGGCAAGCGATTCCTGTCCAAACCTTGGCAAATCTCGTGAACAGCATGCCTCAATGTGTACGTGCTCTCCTGAATGCTCGTGTGGGTTACACGACCTACTGAACTGTAATTTTACTGTCCGTAATCCCAGTCATAATTTAGCTTTTATTTTTGTTGAAATTTTTTTTGGCTAATGTGCAAAATAAAGAGATATTTCTGGAAAACGTACAGAAGTTTAACACAGTACTGTCCGTGAATTGAGTTCGATATCAGCTTACATCACTTTCAAGGATCAATTTATTTGCTTCGAAATGTCAAATGTGGTTTTTGTTTCTTTTAAAGGTCACATTAACAAAATGTGGAATAATTTCAACATAATTCCAATGAACTTTTGGTTCTAAGTCATCTTGAAAAGTAAGTTCACCCCCACAAAAAAAATATTCCATATTAAATGCCAAGTCTGTATATATATATATATATATATATATATATATATATATATATATATATATATATACATATATATATATATATATATATATATATATATACATGTATGTATGTATGTATGTATGTATGTATATATATATATACATTCTGTGCCAGTAACAACTCTGGTGGTTGTAATAATGATTATATTTGCCTGGTTTTGTCCAAATGTTCTGGAGCTGCTTTGTGTTCCTTGGGCCTAAAACAGTGTTTGCCATCGTGCTAAGCAGAGAGCATGTGGGGAGAGTGCGTACATTGCGCACCAGTGATAATTTTCTCATTGTGATTGCCGCGAGGCCAAGGCGACAGTTCTATTCCCGCACGCCATAATTACTTAATTAACTCCCAGCCAGCAGGGAACCATTGGGCAAAAAACAGACATAATTCAAAACTCAATAACCCATGCCTTCCTGTAACGGACAACCCAAACACAACTTAATGTCCATCTTTAAAATGGGAGTAATAGGTCAGGTCTTCGTTTTGACTATGGAAGGTGCCCGTGCTGTCCCAGCAGCATATTCTCTTTGTCTTTGTCGTAATCTGACCGGTCACCCCGACGATTCTATCGAGCCAATGTGGAAATTTCGCTCGTACGCCAAATTTTCATTTCACAGTCAGTTCAACATTATGTTTCGTGGGATTGATTTCGGTCCTCGGCGTAACTTTCCTCCGGCAGTCATTCACAAATCCGTGTGGTTATGTAACGTGTGCCTGGCGTGGCCCGCTGAAAAGCAACGCTTGAATTATTGTGAGTTTTCAGAAGAAATCCAGTTCCCTTCGTAGCCGAACAAATATGGAGCGCTATCTTCGAAGGCCAATGTCAAACTGATGGGCGCATACGGTGTGAAATTGAATCTGCCCACCGTTGGCACATTAATATACACACCACCAGCCGAGACGTAAATTATAGAGTCGAGATAATTCATTCGTTTATCAGGTAGTGATTGACCCGTGTGAAAAATTAATTTGCTTTTTTACTGGGCAGACCTATTTTTCCTGTGATGTTTTAATTTACGTTATGGCCTCGCAGCTGCGAAAAACGGCGGCATAAAAGAGATTAATTGACTAATTACGTGTCTTTTCCTCCCCCCCCCCCCCCTCCCCAATTCTACCTCTGCCCCCCTCCACCCCTCCCTGCGCACAAAACGCTGGGTGCTGGACCCACACAAGCATGTAAGTGCATCATTATTTCACTCTAAGTGCCCCACTGAATCAGTAGGCATTATTAATATTAAAAGTTCATTTTCACGCCCGCGCAGCCATAATATTTTGACACTGGCGAAGAGGTAATTTTCGCCGCGCTGATTTATTCGCGGCAGTGAAGGCGACTTAAGACAAAAGATGCTTGTCGCTAATAATTTTAGTGACCTGACAACCCACAGAGAGTCTGATTTTAAATGGCTGACATTTGTAAATTTACCTCCTGTTTCTCTCGCTCTTTTCCCCCTCCCTTTCCTTCCCTACCCGTTCCTCGTTGCCATTCTCTTCAACACCCATCTTGGAATTTGTTCCACACTCATATAAAGGGGGTGAGTCTCGAGTCTCATTGTGAGCGCAAGCTTTCATTTCCGTGTTTTTGGTGGTCTTTTGATGCCGCGTTTTATTGATGCTTTCGAATAAGGTTTCCTTACACTTTAGCGAAAGCATACACGATTGCACGGCTACTCGAGAAGTAATCTTAGCTCTACAGACCGAAGCTGCAAGGCCTAAGTAGTTGAGGCTCACTCGTCTAAAGATCTGTGTGCTCTAATCCCAGAAAACCTGGGCTCAAATGTCTTTTCGACAGAATTTAAATTGCTCATCCTTTCCACTGCAAGCTATGTTAAGAGTGATGCAATAGAGGGTGGAAATTCTGAAGAGTATCAGCATCCTTGGCTTTTGTTTGTGAAAAAAAAAAATGAAAAAAAAATGAAAAAAAGTGGTTTCCTGCTGACCCAGCAGGTGCTGCATTGTTGTACTTTTGTGGGTCTTGTCATGACTAATTGGTTGGGGCCTGCCGATTAAGGGATGTGCCTTTCATGGCAGGTTGGGGGAGTCAGGTCAACATTACCTGGCTGTAAAAATTAACCCAAAAATTTTCACTTCGCTTTGTGACTTCATGAGTCGTTTTATCCCGATTACGTGGGAGATGGAAGAGGCATCAGGTACAACAGGACTTTGGAGTTGACACAAGAAGGACCACATGAGAGAGCAGTCAAACATCAGTCTTACCACGTTGATGATGTAAATTTTTTACGATGTGCTTATTTCTAGTAAAACAGTTGATGCTGTTTTGAAAAGGTAACATTTTTTACCTTTTGAAATAAAAAGTTTTATTTAAATTTACTTAAATGTATTTAAGATTTATTTAATTTTTTTAAAATTTATTTTAAAAGTTTATTTAAATTTTTTAAAATATTTTAAAAGGTAGCATTTTTACCTTACGGTTGGCAATACTGAAACGAGTGTTCTCACTGGCACGCCATGTGTGCAGGGTTATACGCCATTGCACATCGCCGCTTTACATGGCCACGAGGACATGGTGCAACTTCTACAGACAACCTTCCGTGAGTGCAAAACCTCCAGCAGTTAAATGGTCACAGAAACTTGATGCTTGCATTTCTGATTTTACATTCACATTATTCTCTTTTTTCAAATAAGCCAACCAGAATCTGTAAATACGGACGAGGCAGCGTGTAAAGTGCACGTGCCACTTCTCAATATGAGGGGGGTTTAGAGGAGAATTTGGAGGGAAAGATGGAGCTAACCATCTGTTATCTCAAATGTGGCATTTCCTGTTCATAATGAATTTCCTGTTTCTGCATCCCTCTATCCCTTCTGCTCTTCATGTGATGGCCACATGTGCTTCGTGTTTGAGCAATATAGGCTACATCAGTATTTGCTCACCCTTACTTGAAAGTAAAATTTACATTTTAAAATGGCTGTAGAAGCATGCGCTCCCTTCTTCCATAACTGAGTATGGAAGAGGGCGGCAATGCTTATTTAGCAGCAGTCTCCAGCCAATGAAGCATTGAGATTCACATCGATCATGGAAGTCCAATTTTCCTGTTCCAACCTGAGTCCTTGATTCTTAACGGGGAGACCCCGAGTGGAACTCCCAAATACTGTGTTGATGTGTCCATTGTTTCTTACTGTTCTTTAAGTTGGCCTGTTTAGTGTTCCCGCCTGAACTATTTATTTATTTATTTGTATACAAGATCGAGGCTCATGTAAGAGCTAACATCAATCACACCAAAAAATTAACGGACACACAAAACATACAATAAAGGGGGCGGGAGACAGGATGGGGAGAGAGAGGGAAGCACACAAGTACAACAGCAGAGAATAAGGACATCGGGAGATCTGGGGGAGGGGAGAGGGCTTGGGGGGAGGAGGCATGAGAAGGTGGGGCTGGCGGGGGGGGGGGGAGTATAAAACACATGGACACTGCTAGAACTTCCAGGAAATAAAAAAGTGGATTTGGCGTGAATTAACGGGGGTAGAGGAGATCAAGGTTTTGAAGAGATGGTGGTGAACAGCTGTTTTAAAGACCTGGAGGGAGGAGTGGGATGATGTTGAAATCTCATGATAATGCTCATGATGTTGAAATCCCAGGTTCATATATGTTGATTAGCTAACAGCTCCTCCATGAGCTTTTGACACTATAGAGCAAACTACAGAGGTTAGCATACTTTTTGAACTTCAGCCTCAGGGAGTCTTGCTGCTGGCAATTAGAGCAGCTGTCCCATCTGCCCACCTAACCGTGGATGTTCCTTTTCAAAGCGGACGGCCCCCGGTCAAATTTTCTCCATATCTATCACGCGAGTGTTGTTTCACAATACATCGATCAGTCTCGTTCTTTTCCATTCCATGCTACGTCTAAAGTTATGTACTCGATCACAGCCGAAGACCTGCTCGCAGGCCGAGCGCCAGACCGAGCGACATCTGCAAATCAGCAGTGGCACTCCCTTCGCTTTGAAGCACTAATCTCCACGGTCACTTTAATCAGCTTCCAGAAGGGAAGTTTTATCCCATTAATTGCTGAAAGGAAATTTGTCCCCTCGCACGCCCTGACCTCGTTCACCTCCGCGACGCCTCTGTTACCGGTGTCTAAGCGACCGGGCAAACAGGCAGACTTCGGTGGTAGTGCTTTTTGGGAGTTTTTCCCCCTCATTCTTTCCTTATTTTATTTTTTTAGGCCGGCTCTGCGTAGGGTCTCGTCCGCACTCGGGTGATGGATTAACAAGTAGCGAGAGGTGAGGAGTGTTTTTCCATCACCGCAGATAACAGAACGGCCACGTGTGCCGGAGCCTGCCGGTGTTGCCTTTGGCCAAAATGGTGTTTTGCGACCGGGCGACAGGAACCTGTTTTGTGAGGTGACACCGCTGATGAATTGGGCAGTGCTCATTAGCAGTAGGTAAATACCAATGGCAGCAATTGTTGATCCTCACTGGAATTTGTTTATTTTTGATTTTGCCATCTTTTTTTTTTTTTTTCCAGCGGAGAAAAGCAGGACATCTCGTTGGGTAATGTGCTCACTGCTGAGTTGTCGGCCCCATGTTCGAGTCTCGGTGGACTTTGAATCTGGTTAAATGCTGTTCTGGTGCTGCGTAAGCAAGACTCTGAATTGCAAAACACTCCATCTTCTGAAAAGGACATAAGCCAATTGTCTAATTTGAATGCGCTGCTGGAATACCCTTGAAACCGAGGTGTTTTTGTGGCGGGGGTGAAAGAGGGGGATACCCTGGGCATATTCCAAGATTATTATCTGGGTCAATTGTTTAATTAATCACATTCCCTGATGAAGTGCCTTTTCATTCTGCAATCGGAATTACATACTTAGCTGACCGATGTAACTCGCATTGTGAGAATCCAAATAATAAAGTAATCATTGTTTCTAATGCGAGTTTCCTAGAGCTGTGTTAGTCTCCAGGCATAAATTTCACGAGGATAACACTATTGTAACTTTAATAGTGTAGTCCGTCTCATCTGGCAAATGACACAAATTTGCATAAATTATTGAATACAATGTTTGAATTATTTAATTATTTTTCAGCATCCCCGTACGACAGACCATGTGGTTATTTAAATATAGCAAGGAGGGGTGGCTAAAGTTTGGGAGGGGGGGGGGGGAAATTTGGAAGGATATGAGAAAATGCTTCGATAGGAAACCGAAGGAGTAAAAAGAGGGAGTGGGAGGAGGGTAGGGGAAGAATAATAATCAATGTAGTTGTTCTACGCTATACTCTATGGATGGTGGGAGAGAGGTGAATAAAAGTCAATATCCCTGTACTTTTCTATCCCCAACACATCTGGGTACCTATCTAATTCCAATTTAAACTTGTGTACTGTCTCTGCTGCCACTACCTATCCAGGAAGACCAATCCATGCATTAACCACTCTTTAAAAGAAATACTTCTGTCTGACTACCGAATTTTCCTCTTCACTTTTAGACCGTGGCCCCTGGTCATGTCACTGTCCATTCTACTGAAAAACCCCACTGCACCCATCTTGTCCACACCCTTCATTATCTTAAACATCTCCATCAGATCCCCTCGTGATCACCTCTTTTCGAATGTATAAAGTCCTGTCTCCTTCAGCCATTCCTCATGGCTTAGTCTAGCTGGACCTGGAAACAATCTAGTAGCTCAATCTAGTAGTACCTGCTCTATGGAAGCCAAGACCTTCCTCAGATGCCATGACCATAACTGTACGCAATATTCTAGATGAGGCCTCACTCAATTTCTATACAGTTAAAACCACCTCTTTTGATTTACAACTTATCCCCCTACAAACTAAAAGCCTATGAGCTTTATCTGTAGCTACCTGGCACCTGTGCTGTCTAGTTTACCACCCCAGATCCTTGTCTTGTGTGACACGCTCATAGACTGCCCCTTGCATCATGTATTCCCTATTTTCCTTATTCCTACCAATCCCCGGCACTTTACATTTCTCTATAAAAAAAATAAAAATAACCACCTTTAGAGGCCATTTTTCCCCGCAAAGCGGGGGTTGGCCTTTTTCGGGGACCATGGTTGTTGTTGTTTTTTGGTCCCCTTTTTGAAGCAATGTTTTACGGCCGGATGCCCTTCCTGACGCCAACCCTGTTTGCCGCCTTTTAACGACAAACAGGGAATTACCAGTGAACTGGTACTCAATTTGCCGACCTCGGAAGGATGACAGGCTGAGTCAACCCCCCTGGCATTCAGCGATCGACCGGGATTCAGAACCCAGGATCCTAGGATCCTAAGCCGGCACCCTAGCCGCTAGCCCAACACCAGGGTTTACATTTCTCTATGTTAAATTATATCTGCCAATCGTTTGCCCAATCTATTAAAAGTATCTCGACTTTCCTGAATCCGATCACCCCCCTCTCTGCTATCTACCTTACCAAGGTTTGTGTCATCTGCAAATTTAGGAAGCCAATTCTTAACCCAACTAAACAAATCGTTGATGCAAATTTTGAATAGTAACGGTCTTGGAACCTATCCATGAGGGACCCCACGTCTCTCTCTCGCTACATCTCTCACAGCCCAAAACATCTCTTCACCTTCTTTTCCAAGATTGTTAGAACATCTTTCTAGACTGGTTTTCCATCGTATATTAGTAATTGTCAACCATCCAGTTTACTTTTTAACAAAATTCCTTTTTGGGCATTTCTTTACTTTTTTGGGGCGTAACTATCCTTTCTTACATCCACATTGATTTTATGAGTTATGACTGATCAAATTATATTTGTGAAACTGTAAGTATAGCTTCAAATTCACACCTGTTTTGACCCTCGTCACTACAACAATACAACATACATGTATCTGTAACCAACTTTCAGGCACCTTGCATCGACATTCCAAAAACAACAAAACATCAGTGGAGGATCAACTTTCTTTGGATGTGGACTGCCTGCAGGGGGCATGACATGGGACGCGCATGCTCACCTGGGTTACTCCTCACTCTCTAGACTGGACGAGACAAGCGTGTTATTCTAACACAATAATTTATTTCATTTTTTAAAATTTTATTATTATTCTATCTCTCATGAATTGAATCTCTATTATTATCCAGAAAACCTTTGCTGACTTTTCCTCTCCCTTTGCCTTTCAGCAAGGGATTTTCAGGCAGCTACACGTCCATTGAGACCACTTTGTGCTCACATGTATCTTACTCTTCTTAAAGAAACGTTAACACCCGTACTTTCAGCTAGGTCATTCTCAAGATCTCTACTGGATCGTCATCTAACACATAGAGAACATACCTTGACATGCTTAATATCACTTTTGGGGAGTTTGGGCTTTGTTCCTCCGCCACTTATATTGTTAACCGTACCAGGTTCGTGTATCCCCCTCAGAGTCTTCCATACAGCTCCTCCTGAAACATGAAGTTGGGGACTTCAATCTGCCTTAGCTAAGGCTTCTATATACTTGTCACGTGATATTTCCTTCCCTGGAGCTATAATATTGGTCACACATTCAATGTTATCACCACCTATACTTTTGTAGACCTGCAGGTGTGGCACTTTCTGTTTGCAAATGCATGACATCCTATCACCATGTACTATATATACAGCAAACTCATGACCACACTATGGAACATTTCATGTTTACACGTGACATGCGATTCCCATCACGTGTTATTTATATATAATATCATCCATTCACTCCACCCTCTATGCAGAGCCTCCATCATTCTCTTTGTGCAGGTTCTGTTTCACATGCTGTGCAGATCTCATGTTTTTTTCCCTTTGTTTATTGCATTCCAGAATTCACGGTAGGAGTGTTTCTTGGTAAATTCCAGCCGTGCCTCAGAAGATGTTTTTCAGGTATTTAGCTTTCGGCCTGAGGCAAGCAAGGGGCCCTAAGCTGCATAATCCTCAGGTCGGGCACCCACAGCACAAGGGATTCGGAGCTTCAAAGTTCTTGCCCACAAAGTTGTGTCATCACACACCCACCTATCCAACTCAGATAATCTCTGCACCAGGTGTTTGCATTAACTCGTCTTCTCCTTAGTACAATTACAGACGGTGTATCGTATTTGTAATCATCATTTGTCAGCCATTGTTGCATTTTGGTGTTCTTCCTGAGGATGGATGTATCCTCTGTCCGTTTAAAGTCAAAGTGATTCCTCACATGTTGTTCACACAATTAACCTTTGCACCAGTTGCTGAAGTTTTAATTACATTTCTCGGCACACTGGAACAATAGTATTCCACGTCATAATTGGAAATGGAAAATTATTGTTGCATTCTGCTGAGAAATAACAATGGAAACTTCCGTAACTCGTCAAAGAGTTAGTTAATTGTGTGAAGTACAACATGGAAGGAAGCATGATAAGATTGTTTTAAAACCTCGAATGAAAACATTCTTATCATGTTTCTTTCCATGCTGTACTTATCTAAAGTTAGGTACTTATTGCTGTACTATCATTCCTAGTTGGTAGATTTAGAAGCAATTGGATAGCTATATCCAATATACAGAGAGAAAGCGAGAGAGAGAGAGAGAGAGAGAGAGAGAGAGAGAGAGAGAGAGGAGAGACAGACAGACAGACAGCCTTCAGAGGCCATTTATTCCCCGCATAGCGGAGGTTGTCCTTTTTGGGGCACCGTGGTCCCCTTTTTGAAGCAATGTTTTATAGCCGGATGCCCTTCCTGCCGCCAACCCTGTTAGTTGCCTTGCATGCGCACAGGGAATTACCAGCAAGCTCGTACTCAATTTGCCGACCTCGGAAGGATGACAGGCTGAGTCAACCCCCCTGGCGTTAATTCAGTGATCGACCGGGATTCAAACCCAGGATCCCAAGCCGGCACCCTAACCGCTAAGCCATCACCAGGCATAGAGGCTGAGAAAACATAAATATACTAGAATGGCCACCAGACTGAACAGTTTGTTTTGTATCCCACTGATAGGCCAGACCTAGATCCGGACTTTAACATAAAATATAATCGGCTTGTTCTTGTCACCTACCAACCTCATCCCCTAAGTTTTGTCATCATCCGTCCATTTTTGAAATATCATGCTATGTATCGTTTTTGTTCTGATCACTTAATGGCGAAGGACATCGCTTAAACAAATTATCGTGTTCGGATCTGGATCATTGTCACACACCCAACCCTTCCTCCAAATTTTGTCTGAATCTGTCAAGAACTTTTTGAAATTTCCTGCTCACAGACAGACATAAAGTCAGACAAACAGACAGGGGTGAAAACATAACCTCTGTCCACCTTGGGTGACGGTGGTAGCAAATGGCTAAGGAAAATTGACACCTCCATGGTATTGACCTCCATTGACACCTCCAAAAAAATAAAAATAAAAAAAAAAACAACAACAACAACCACGGTGCCCGAAAAGGCCAACCCCCGCTTTGCGGGGAAAAATGGCCTCTAAAGGTGGTTATTTTATATATTATATTATGGTGGGCATACCATTACCTGATATAAAATCCTCCCACCCTCAAATTTGATATAATTGTACTATTTTGTCATTGTATGAATGGCCTTTACCCAAAATGTCTTTTTTTTCTCTTTCTCTCCATTTCTCTCTTTATGAAGTAGATCCGTAGGTTGTTGTCAAAGAAACCTAGGCAGAGGATCCGGAGATCACTTGGCCCATCTTGGCTGTGCCTTGTACATACACAACAGACCGTGCCACCAACTGCAAATAATCAGACTTGTACTGCCGCTTCCGACCGAGGAATTTGGTCAGAGGTTTCTACATCATGGTGCACTTAGTTGCATTGAGTTATATAAGTCCACAACCTGATTTTAAATACATATGGGCCAGCCGTCTTTGCATTCCCAAATTAAAGGACTGCATGCTCCAAGATAGAGCGGCCCCTGTTGGCATTGCATGAGAAATGCAGTTTTATTTATTTCTACCCCCATCATTGATCGAAGCAAGAGGGGACAGCTCAATGATGGGCACACTATTAACTGAGCTGGCAGAAATCCTATGTTCTGCTTATATGATTGGACAAAAGTTATTCTTTTCTTTGAACATCCAACATTTAGCTTTCTCTATCAAAATGGTATGCAAGTACAGCAGTTGGTTGATGGGTAAGTCTATGGTCTGACTGAATGTCAGTGACTGAGAAGCTTTTAGGTCACAAATAAAACTGCCTGAGATAAGGTGGTCTCTCTGCTGTTTGCTGTAACATAACTGCAGTCGTATTTGGTGCAATTGCCTGTTCGGCACGTCGTCGCAGGTCTACAGGAGCCCACATGGTTGTTGTTGCTGATGGTGTTGTGGTTCTTGTTGGGGATCGATTTTTGAAATCTGCACCCATTTGTTGGACATTTGCCGGACCCTACCCACATTTGTCGCTTCATTAACAACCCATCATGGCACTCAGATGAAATAATATGGCCGCCATCTTGGTTTTCTGATGTGCTTAAGACATCAGGCCACGGAGGCCTTGTAATAAACCTGGAGGCACAATGTGCCCGTGTTGTCGTTGCATTAGAAGTGCAGTGAGTGATAAGTGAAGCCAATTTGAAGTGTTCCGGTGGCCATCTTAGCGTGCCGATATTTTTGACACGGTAGATTGAATTTTAATTCCTGAAATATTTGCTTTTGTCAATTCCACTGCAGTTTCAATCTTCCTCAGAAAAATCACAATGCCTCAGTATGCAGCATTCGGTTGCAGAAACGCCTCTGGCAAGGGCTAGAAACCTTATTTCGTCCGTATATTTGATGAAAAAAGTTCACGATGATGAATCCGGATTAACAATGGTGGCCGAGGATTGCAGGCCGGGGGAATCAACACGTGGATCGGTTTCAGAAGTTGGAATGGAGACTTTACCAGGTCTCAAAGTGTGTGTGTGTGTGTGTGTGTGTGTGTGTGTGTGTGTGTGTTTTGTTATCTCCAAAATTTGGGTTTTAGAGGGTGGAACGGAATCCTCCCAGGACTCGAAGTATCCACCCCCACTTCGGTGAAGGATTGCGATTTATGGGCTAAGTTGTGTTGTTCTCAGAGTTTTGTTCCAAGGTTCTTTTCATGACCATCACTGAGCTTTGTACAACCTCCAACTGTAGTTCTTTTGTGGTAATATTCCCAGGGATGGTTTCAAGATCAACTCCCAGATAATCAAAATTATTGAGGAAGCAATGGAGCTATGGTACATCACATTGATACTGCAGCACTTGGAAGGAAAGTATTGTTACGTTTGTGGGGATAAACAATGAAATACCTCAGTCGAGATAGAATCGTGTAGATTAGCATGCTCCGAGTGTCGGGAAGAAGAAGAACCCATCTCTATGTACATAAGTAGGCCGTCTGTCCGGGTAAGAGCGTTTGCATGTCGCCATGAAGGGCGTTGCTTTGTGTGAAGTAATAATACGGCTTAAAGGTTAATTCATACCACAAACTGGTCAAACAAGTGGAACATGTCTTTCAATCCTGACAAATCTCACACTCTCACTTTGTCTCCCCGAAAAGACTGTCTGAACAATCCTCTTGAAGAAGTTCTGTCACTCAAGCTTTTGGATCTCACCATCTGCCATTATCCTTCCTGGGAAAACCACATTTCTAAGCTGGCCTCCAAAGCCAGTCACCGACGAGGCATCTTCCGTCGTGCGAAGTCCTTTCTGGGCACTTCTGACCTCCTCACCACATACAAAGCTTTCATCCACAGCTCAATGGAATACTGCTCTCCCCTCTGGGCAGGTGCTCCTGCCTCACACCTAGCTCGGCTTCACGAGGATGAAACCAAAGCATTCAGAATCATTGGGATCTCCCGCGATGAAGCTGATTCTGAGGGCCTTTCTCTCTCACCGCAGGCAGGTAGGTGGTCTTTCTGTCTTCTGCCGACTCCTCTCCGGCCTTGCTCCCCCTGCTCTGTCTGTGCTCTGTCCCACAAATATTCCTGCAGGACACACAAGATCTGCCAGCAACCCTCTTCTGGTGACACTGCCAAAATCAAGACTCTCTGCTCACCTTCACTCCTTCATTCCTCTCTTCTCCCACCTCTGGAACAACCTCCCACACTCTCTTCAATCCCTCTCCTCCTTCCAGGTCTTTAAAACAGCTATTCACCACCATCTCTTATCTTCCCCCATCCAAAACCTTGATCTTTTCTACCCCCGTTAAAACACCCCAAATCCACCTCTATTAACCCCCAACCTCTTTCCTGAAATTCCTAGAAGTGTTCATTTGCTTTATACCATGTACCCCTCCCTCCCCAGCCCTCCCCCTCCACATATCTACCGACATCCCTGTTCTCTTCTGTTGTTGTGCTTGTGTACCTCCCTCTCTTTACCCCTCTTGTCTCCCGCTCCCTTCATGTTTTGTGTGTCTGTGCATCTTTTCATGTTAAATGTGTTAGCTTTTACACGAGCCTTGATTTTGATTTAAAAAAAAAAAAAATTCCCCAATGTGTAATTTGCCCCTGTGATCTTCCCTCCATCTTTATTACAATTAAAAAGCCTGCCAAACAACAACTATAACAAATGACTCCATTCCTTCACAACGCCGCCAGGACTAACCAACACCAAACAGCATTTGCCGATCAGCACGTAAATCCCGCCTTACGTCCGCCGACGTCATCCGAACATTCTTGAACAGCGATTGGACTCTGCCCCCCGACGACTCGTGGCGAGGAGGCCACGCCCCAGCCTTCATGATTGGTGGAGGCGCGATGGGATGATGGGATAGCGCTCGGTGATTGGACAGAGTGTGATGTCATCGTGGAACATTCGAGAGCTGACGGAAAAAAAGACGCGTCTCACCATTTTGGTGTCTCTCTCGTCTCGAGTGGACGCTGCTGTCTCGGGTGAGCTGGTGAGGAGTCATGTCGGGGCTTCGGGACTTTTGCAACGTGGAAGGAAGAGGTGTGGGTTGACGGTGGTGCTCGGCGGAGAAGGAGGGGGTTGCGAGCGAAACAAAGAGGGATCCTGCCTGCTTGCCTCATGCCGGCGGCTGGCCTACGGGCGTGATTCCGCACCATCTTATGCATTTCCAGTCCGGTGGTTTTCCCGTGCGGTAGAGGCGATGACAAGCAAGCCTTACCAGCCATTTGGGGATGCAAAGATAAGTGCCGGCTGGCTTGAAACAAAACATCATTTATTTTTACTTTAATTTCCCCTTGTTTGCATACGAGTCTGAGTGGAGACGTCTCAATTAGGGATTTTACTTTTTACCTCACCTTTCATTGTTACTTGCATTTATTTTCTTTAAATCGGTTATTGTTGCATTTTATCCTTTTTGTCTTGTTTCATTTCTTCGTTTGTGGGTTTGGATAACCCCTGCGTGTGTTCCTGATTTGATAAGGCTAGGGCCTTCCCGCATGCGTCAAAGACAATCCCGCCAAGGTTCGGAGTACACCTCGGAGTTTAAGCTCTTTTAAAGCTTGTTCACTCCCTGTGCACCCCTTGCTTTCATTCTTCCCCATATCCAATATTGCTCCATGTCTCCTTCTACCCTGATGAGCCCCCCCCCCCCTCCTCCTTTATACTGTAATCTTGTTCTGTTCTGTTTTCCCTCTCTCGACTCTCGACAAGCTTCGACCTTGTATCCAACAACCAAACAACAACTTACATATTCTTCCACTTCAATATTAGGTCGTAGATCCTCACTGATCAATAGTTGTATTTGAGCTACTTGCAAGTGATCACTTTCCTCAATGCTGTTTGTCTTAGCACCCAACCTCATGTCATTAATCTTTCACTGCCATGGGTAGTCAGTCCATAATAATATGACTTTTCACTTTGTGTATGTTTGCGGATGTGACCCCGGATGGCCAGGTACCATTTGCTGTACCCCTATAACACTTTCACCATCAGTGGCTAACCTGATTGATGTACACATTAGTTGAACTGGAGGCATTTCCTTACAGTAATCCAGGATATATGATGTTGCATACACCTATGGTTATTAAGGAAAGTATAACTTTCACTGAAATCTATCTGAGTGGGATTTTTCTATAATGCTCGAACGGCCTATGATTCCTGCCACATAGGCCGCTCGTGGGTTTGTGTGCTTTCATTGGTCATGAGCACCACGTTTGTATTTCTGGTCATCCGATCGCAATGACTGGGTCAAGGAGTGAAGGAGCAAATTTTGAGGAGTGCTTGTCATTACAATTGAGGCATTCATGATCACGCTTACCTTTGGACAAGGCAAGATGTTGACCGCAGGAAAGGAAGTTAACATGCTTTGCCCGTCGTTGCACTCTCATGTCCAAGTGTGAGGAAAGCTGTGGTCTGATGAGGCCATACAGCATCAGTAATGTTCAAGCAGATGTAATGAAGCTGTTTATTTAAAGCTTTCTCAAGAAGAAGCATTGCAATGCATAAATATAGCCACAATTTAAGGGAGGCGGAAGCCAAAATTAGAAGCAAGAATGTTGTTTGAAAAAAAAAAATCAGAGTATAACCAACAGAGCAGATCAAATCCAAAGAAGTTGTTTCATAACACCTTCAGTGTTGGTTTGGGAGAAACACAAGTAACAACCGGAGTTGGCTGAATAAACTCAGCCAACGACGCCAAAGCATCTGGTAATTCAGAGATAAGGCGAACGTTGTGTGTGTGTGTGTGTGTGTGTGTGTGTGTGTGTACACGTATACAGACTTGGCATTTAATATGGAATATTTTTTTGTGGGGGTGAACTTACTTTTCAAGATGTCTTAGAACCAAAAGTTCATTGGAATTATGTTGAAATTATTCTAGATTTTGTTAATGTGACCTTTAAAAGAAACAAAAACCACATTTGACATTTCGAAACAAATAAATTGATCATTGAAAGTGATGTAAACTGATATCGAACTCAATTCATGGACAGTACTGTGTTAAACTTCTGCACGTTTTCCAGAAGTATCTCTTTATTTTGCACATTAGCCAAAAAATTTTAAAACAAAAACAAAAGTTAAATTACGACTGGGATTACGGACAGTAAAATTACAGTTCAGTACTTCGTGTAACCCCCACGAGCATTCAGGAGAGCACGTACACGTTGAGGCATGGTGTTCACGAGATTTGCCAAGGTTTGGACAGGAATCGCTTGCCATGCAGTGACAATAGCCTGCTGCAATTCACGCACAGAGGTCGGCTGCTGGTCCAAGTGGTCGATTTGATGCGTTAATTCTGCCCACAAGTTCTCTATCGGATTTATATCCGGGGACATGGCAGGCCACTCCATATGCTCTACACCACGGTCAGCAAGAAAGTGTTGGATCATGCGAGCATGATGAGGCCGTGCATTGTCATCTTGGAAGACAAAGTTTCCTCGAAAGGCTGCACGAGCAAAGGGAAGCAATGTTTCTTCCAGAATGGCCCTGTACTTGAACTGGTTCAGGTTTCCATTCAGAACAACCAGGTCAGTTTTGCCCCCTGCATGAAAAGCAGCCCAAACGGTCACCCCACCACCTCCAGCTTGGACTCTTGGCACTATACAATCTTTGTTGTAAGCTTAAGCACTTGTCTGCGCACTCGGACGCGGCCATCTTAACGATAGACCAGAAATCTAGACTCGTCAATGAAGATCACGTGATTCCAGTGTCCTGGCTGCCATTGACGGTGCTCTCTGGCCCACTGCAATCGGCGCTGGCGGTGTTGTCTGGTCAGGCATGGCTTTCTCAGGGGATGCCTGGCACGATAGCCTGCTTGAACCAGTCGTTGGTTGACTAGCCTTCTGGATACAGGCACATTTGTCAGTTGCTGCCACTCAGCCCTAAGCCGATTAGCTGACTTAGTACGGCCATTGCAGATTAACCGGTGCAGCTGGCGATCATCCCTCCTTGTGGTTCTGCGGGGACGTCCTGGCCTCGGTATTGGAGTAGGGGCACCCCTCTGAGCATTTCGTTTCAGGATCTTTGACACATGACCTTGAGTGATGCCATACTGCCGAGCAATAGCACACTGTTTCATGCCGTAATTTCGTAAAGCCACCACTCCATGACAAACAGCATTGTCGAGTTGACGGACCATCTCCAGAGGAAGCCGCAATAACTTTTGGAGACATGCAGCAGTTGTTTTCCAGTAATACAGACCGAAACAACCCTTGTATACCCAACTGTGAAGCCAATCATCAAATGCACCTGTCCGTACATTTTTCCACGCCACCTCTGATATAATCCTGTTGTTGACTTCTTGCTGCGACAGACAATCAGTGACATGGTTCTTTTAACAAATAAATCACCAAAGTGTAAAAGAAACTCACCAGATTGATATACTGAGTTAAGAAAGTAAACCCAAGTCAAGAAAAAAAAAATATTCCATATTAAATGCCAAGTCTGTATTATAGTAACCATATATGTTAATTATTTTGCACGTCCAAGTGCAATTATCATTATACAGGACATCAGTCCTCAAACCGAGCATGTTTTGCGAGTGGATACATAAACACGAACCAAGCTGGCCTGACTCACTTATCACCTTACTTCATCTGGTTCTGCTTGGCCGATTGTAGCTTATAAACATACCTCTTGCGTATGTGTATGTTCAGGTCAGTTAGTATTATGCTGATATTTGTCTCCTCGGTTCGATCCTGTATAAGATGAAAGAAAAAAACTGCTCTGATATATATATATACATACATATATATATATATATATATATATATATATATATATATATATATATATATAATATATATATATATATATATTGTTATGGTTTTTAGAACCTTCACTAGTAAATTTTAGTAAATGTTTCCCTTATAAATGATCCCCTGTAAATATCCCCATCAATTTTTTTTATTTTATTTTATTTTTTTTGTTGGTGTATACTGAATCGAGGCTCGTGAAAGAGCTAACATTTATTTCCCAAACAAATCAACCAGACAAACAAAATATACAAAAAGAGGGAGCGGAAGACAAGATGGGGAGAGAAAGGGAAGCACACAACCACAACATTTGAGAGCAGGGAGAAGTGTGGGAGGGAGAGGGCTTGGGGGCAGGAGGCGTGGGAAGGGGAGGGTGGGGGGGGGGGGGAGAGGTATAAAACACAAGGGGACCGAAATTAGCGGGGGTAGAAAAGATCAAGGTTTTGGATGGGGGAGGATAAGAGATGGTGGTGAACAGCTGTTTTAAAGACCTGGAGGGTGGAGTGGGATTGAAGAGAGTGAGGGAGTTTGTTCCAGAGGTGGGAGAAAAGAGGAATGAAGGAGTGAAGGTTAGCAGAAAGTCTTGATTTTGGCAGTTTAACCATAAGAGGGTTGCAGGCAGATCTTGTGCGACCTGTAGGAATATTTGGGGGACAGAGCCCAGAGAGGGCTGGGGGGGCAAGGCCAGAGAGGAGTCGGTAGAAGACGGAAAGACCACCAACCTGTCTGCGGTGAGGGAGTGAAAGGCCCTTGGAGTTAGCTTCATCGCGGGAGATTCCAATGATTCTGAACGCTTTGGTTTCAACAGCGTGAAGACGGGCTAGGTGTGAGGCAGGAGCACCAGACCAGAGGGGAGAGCAGTATTCCATAGAGCTGCAGATGAAAGCCTTGTATGTGGTGAGGAGCTCAGGTGTGCCAAGGAAGGACTTCGCACGATGGAGGATGCCCAGTCGGCGACTGGCTTTGGAGGCCAGATTTGAATTGTGGTTTTCCCAGGAAAGATCATGGCAAATAGTGAGACCCAAAAGCTTGAGTGATAGAACTTCTTGGAGAGGATTATTCAGAAAGTGGATGGGAGGGTTTTCCAGTCGGTCTTTTCGGAGAGACATCGTAAGAGTGTGAGATTTATCAGGATTGAAAGACATGTTCCATTTGTTTGCCCAGTCTGTGATTTTGTCCAGGTCTGCAGAGAGTGAGGAGGCTGCAGACTGCCGATCTGAGGGATGAGGAATGGAGCGACAGAGAGTAGAGTCGTCAGCAAAGAGATAGAGAGGATTTTCAAGAGAGTCAGAGAGATCATTGATGAAGACCAGAAAAAGCACAGGGCCCAGAACACTACCTTGGGGAACTCCAGCCTGAACAGGAAGAGGAGATGAGAGAAACCTATTCAGGGCCACACGTTGACTACGACCAGAGAGGAAGTCCGCCAGCCATGCGTGGAGATTTCCATGGATACCAAAGGAGGAGAGTTTGGTGAGCAGAGCAGGGTGCCAGACCGTATCGAAGGCACGTGAAATGTCAAGGGAGACAGCTCTAATTTCCTGTTTGGCGTTGAGGACCTCCATCCATTGTTGAGAAAGCAGAAGCAGCATGTCCAGAGTAGAGTGACCAGGTCTGAAACCAAATTGATGATCAGAGATCAAGCCATTGGAGAAGAGGAAAGATTTCATATCTGAAGCAATGATGGATTCCATGACTTTGCTGATAATTGGGAGAAGGCTGATTGGTCTATAGTTGCTGGGATCTGTTTTTGCACCTTTTTTGTGCAAAGCGGTGATGTTGGCTGATTTCCAAGCAGATGGCAGATGACCTTGAGCAAAAGAGAGGGTGAAGAGAACAGAAAGAGGGAGTGAAAGAGCAGAAGCACATGATTTTAGGACCCGTGGGCTGATGCCGTCAGGACCAGTTGCAGAATCAGAGTCGAGGGTTGACAGAAACTTTTCCACCTTGTCAGGAGGAAAGGACACAGAGTCCAGGAGCAGCTGGGTATGACTGGGTACGGTGGGTACAGAGAGGGATGGGTTTGGGACACAAGATTTAGAGGCAAACACAGAGTTGAGGCATTCAGCTTTTTCATGTGCGGAGTCGGCCGTTAAGCCGTTTGAGGTGAGGGAGGGGATGGAGGGGGAACAAACACCAGAAACAGATTTGACCAGACGCCACCAGGATTTGGAAGAGGGAGACAGATAAGAGAGTTTGGTCTTGAGAACGGTGAGATATTGTTTCCTGGCTCTCCTGAGGGTGGACACACACTTGTTTCGGGCTTTGTGAAAGGAAATGAGATTTCCTTCCGTTGGATTTGCTTTCCAGGAGACGAAAGCAAGTTGTTTCAGGGAAACAGCCTCACCACAAGATTCCGTGTACCATGGACGGGAGGAAGGGTATGACAACTGAAGACGAGATGGGATAAATCTGTGCATGAGAGAGAGCAATTTACTTTGAAAGAATTCCCAGGATGAGTTGATGGTAGAGATGGGAGACCAGTCCAGATGATTGATGGCTGCTTGAAGACCGTGCCAGTTGGCCTGAGTGAAATGCCAGACTCGTCGACGCTGAGGAGGCTCTCTGAGAATGGTCAGAGAGATGTCCACTTTGACAAGCACATGATCAGATGAGCCGATTGGAGCAGAAGAAGAGCAGCAGACATTTTCAGGGAAGTTTGTCATAACCAAATCCAGAAGAGAAGATGCTCCGTTGACTGAGATCCGGGTCGGGAAATTGACAGATTGTTTCAGTCCCAGTGAGTCGCAGAAGTCCTTTGCTGAAGAGCCATGGCTGGTGAGAGAGGTACCCACACCCAGCCAACTGGCATGGTGACAATTGAAATCACCACATATGAGGAAGAGAGAGTTGGGATGGGTAGATAGAAGTTGGTCCATATTATCAGACAGCGAGATGTAGATGGAGTCATCGCTGTTTGGTGGACGGTACAACACACATATGAACAAAAGGTGGGAGCGAAGGGGAAGCCGTAGCCAAAGGTATTCCTGGGGGTGAGGTGGAGAGAGGGCAGTGGAGGGCGAGTGAGGAAGAGAGTTTTTTTATAAAAATAGCAACCCCACCTCCAGGACGAGGCTCAGGTCTATCATACCGGAGGAGGGAGTAACCTGGGAGAGATACCAAGGCATCAGAGACATCATGAAGGAGGAAAGTTTCTGTTAAGCAGATCACATCTGGTTTGTCAGAAGCAACCAGTATGGAGAGATCAGTCAAGTTTGAGCGAAGGCCCCGGATGTTTGAGGTCCATACCGTTAATGAAGAGGAAGGGGGAGCATCGGGTCCAGAACAGTGGGGGGGGGGGGGGGGGAGGGGTAGGGTAAGATGTGGAAGAGGAGGAAGAGGTAGGGAGAGCTGTTGAAGGTATGTCAGAGATTTCAGAATAGCTTGGAGAAAGGGAAGAATGGGGCGGACAAAAGGTTTGATGGAGATTGGGTGAGGCACAGTGAGGTGTTATTTGAGGAGGGGGAAGAGCGAGGCAGAAGGTTGGGGGAGATGAAGGTGAAAGTTGGAAGGGGGAAGAAGCAGGGAGGATGCTTTGAGGAGGAGGGGTGAGAGGGGAGTCTAGGAGGGGAGGAGCGAGGGAGAGTCTCGGAGGGGAGGGGTGTGGGGGGAGTTTAGGAGGGAGGGGAGGGAAGGGGCAAGGGGGGAGATTTGAAAGGGATGGGTGATGGGGAGGATTTGGAGGAGAGGGGTGAGATTGGATTTTGAAAAGTGTACGATTCATGTGAAACGAACATTTTTTGCAAAATGAGTTTGAGACCTTCGAGTCAAAAATACGTTTGAGGACACTGAAGGAGGGGTGGAGTTCTGGATAGTTTAGGGAATGTAGAAAGGAGGAACTGTAAGAGATGGTATTATATATATTTTTTGGAATGAATAGATTTGGTGAGCAAGACGAAAGCATCCTTTTGTAGGAAAAGAAGAAAAGGGTGTTATAATATATGAGAGAAAATAGTTGTTCAGGGGAGAGATTATACATTTCTAACCACGTGATCGCGTGATCGCGAACGAAGAACGAACGAACAAATAAGAACAACAAATAAACGAATAAGACCTGGGAAGGAAATATTTTTTTGGGTTGTTTTTTTTTTGAGTAGAGATATTAAACAAGGAGGTATGGGTTGAACGACTGGGACGAAACAGAGAACGAAAATAATTGCAGCGCATTCGACGAATCGCTGAGAGAAAAACAAAACCACAAGGTCGGAGACGGTACGGTAGCCTAAGCCTACGAGTACTAGGCCGCAGAATACTCGATACGCATTAACCGACGATTGTGTATACATGTACGAAAAATTAGCACCGAAAATTTTCCAAAAGATACGCTATAGGTACATACACCGAAAGATAGATACAGTCTCGACAAAAACACAATTGAGAAAGATCACTTAGCTTCGAAAGCGTGAGCGCATGGAACAGCTTCGAAAAGACGTGACCTCGCCGTGATCTCGCGAGATCGAGAGATCGAGAATTGGCTTTGTTAAAGATCGCACCCAAGCTAGTCCATGTACAACACGTAGCGAACCATATGACTTCTCTGTAGTTATTTCATTATTATGTGTTTCAGTTAAGGATCTGTTCCCAATAGTTGAATCTGCGTTGCATTAATCAAATAACATAGGCCCCTTTCAATTTCCCCAATCATCTCCGCAGTAACAGTAGGATAGCGTTCGCTGCCGTTGCCTTGGGCTGTTTTGCTGGCACCAAGCCGCCATTACGCACGCGGTCTCAAGCCGAGGAAGGAAGAAGGGGGCGGGGCCACAAGAACAAGGTGTGGCACGTGAACTCGTCGTCAGAGGTGGAGCCAGCGAGCTCTTGCCGGCCAACCAGCGCCGAGGTGAGCCAACCGCTAGGCGTGTCATCGGAGCCGGCGGCTTGATTTCTACACGGACAATAAAAGCGGCTGCGAGGGACTGCTTCAGGAGACGTGTGAGGAGACGAGTGAGAAGGTACAGATGAGTGAGAGGGATGAGTGCGTCAAGAGATAAAAGAGAGGAGAGCTGTGTGCGAAGGATCGTGAGGCAGAAGAGTGGGTCCGCTGACATTACGCCATCTATTCACGTTGTCAGCCCGCGTGAAACGAATACGTGCAGCTGCCACCGTGTTTCGCCTCGAGCCCGGAGCGTGGACTGGAGCCAACCTCGACGCTGCGCACCGGCCCGGACCTTCATACCCTGTCATCTGCCTGGACCCTTCTTCTCCTTCCAGCCATTCCTTCCTGCCATTCCCTGTCATGTGAGTCTGTTTGTTTTGTCCCGGGGTATAATATAAGACTGTTTTAAGGCTTGCCCTGTGTATCTGCTTCTTCCTCTTCACTGTACATTCCCTTTCGTTTCTTCTTTGGTTTTGGTTTTGTATATAATTAATAAATTACACCTGTTCCTTCTTATTCTTTGGGATTTCCTCTCATCCGGTCGCTTTAGTGTTTTCCCTGATTGAATACCTGTGGCGCGATTTTGGCCAAACGCTCGGAGTCGGGTTAGTCCTTTGTTAATGGCTCGAGCTGCGGGTTGCTAAACCGCTCGGCAATCTTCCATCTTATCCGCGGCTCGGGCGGGGCTCATTTCCTTGCTTACCGGAAGGTGCTGGTAATTAGGTCATAGGAATAATTGGCCTACTACCCTATTCAGCGCTGACCGGAAGTGACGTAATAGCTCCAGGACCGGCGGAGACGGCCAGCTTAACAGGACAAAGGGATTAACCCCCCCTTGCTAATGGGAGTGCCGTCCCCCGGATCCGTCACACTATATATATATTGTAACGAATTTGAGAAGTGTAACGGTTTTGAGAAGTGTAACAATTTTGAGAAAGTGTAACGAATGTGAAAAGTATGGTTTTGTTGTGTGTAACACCCTCGTAATGTAAATAATGGTCGCAGCCGTCCTCCTAGTTAATTCCATGAAACTTACACACAGGCCACGATATATCTTTTTAAATAGTTTATTTCCTTATTCTATGTAGGCTAAATATGTGTTTCCCACTAGATTGACTCTGCATTGCATCAAACGAAATAAAGCGTAGGCCCCTCCGATGATCCATGGCAGCTCAAGTGCCAGGGATTCCCCCACTTGAGCTTTGACAGCAACCGTTTATTGCAGTACTGAACTGCTGTGCAACGTGACGGCGCCTTACCTGCAGCTGCTGACCGGTTTTTGCCATTTGCGGCCATTACAAACAAGGGGAGTGGCTAGAGAAGACGGGTCGCCCCCCTCGTCATAGGGGGGAGGAGTAAGTCGGCCCCGCTCATCCAACCCAGAACAAGGGGTTTGGCTAAGAGAGGGCGGAGCGGGAACCCCCGAGAAAGTGCGCGAAGGTTCGGTGAGAAACCAATATAAGCCGCCGCGGGACGCACTCCACCCTCTTGCTCTGACCCCGTCCTCTTGCTTGCTGTCGCTCGTTGTTGCTGGGGAGAAGGAAGACGCCTGAACGAGCAGGTGTGTGCGAGCCATCGTGCGACCAGCTGCGCTGCAGCTAAGGGGGCAGCTAAGGGGCCGCAGGCCACGAAAAGGACGCGCCAGGCAGCAATCCACGCTGGACCCTCCATTGCCTCCCAAAACAACCATCCATCCTCAAGCCATACCTGCCTGCAATATCCCCCGTGTAAGTGTGAACGTCGTCTGTCTTGAATGTTGTCCTGGGGTTTTTAAGTAAATTGAATAGTATAAGCTAACGATTCACTGTGTGACTGCTTCTTCCATCCATTGCTTGTAAATAACTTTGATCGCTCCTTCTTTTTGCTTGTGTGTATAATAAATCCTGTTATTCCTCCGTACTCTGTCTTCTTCTCTCTTCCTTCTCTTTCGGTCGCTTTAGAGGTTTCCAAATTGAATATCTGTGGTGCGATCTGGTCAACGTTGGGGGAGTCGGGCCAATCGGGGATCCTGTAACGGTCGCGGTTGACCATCCGCTCGGCCCAAAGTAACATCTTGTCCGCGACCCGTAACAATTGGTGTCTAGGAGTGGGATACGAGGCCCGAACCAAATTTTTAAAACGTGTAGAAAAAAAAAAAAAAAAATTTGGTCAAAATTACGAGCTGCCGAAATTGCGTTGTTTTATAAAACCCGAATTTTGAGATCGCGCCATGGACAATCAAGGCGATCGGATGTCGGTGGGGGAGATAGACGGGTTAGGGGTAACCCAGGACCTTGGGGAAATGTATGTGGAGGAAAGGGAGGAGGAGAGCAATGGCAATGTGGTTGAGGGAGTATCAGGCGCACAAAATGGCGGCCTCGCGCACGAGGTTACGGGCGCGCAAAATGGCGCCTCGCACATGGCCACGGCGCCCGCAACCGTAGCAGCGCCGCTGGTGGATTTGAACTTTTTTTTTATACAAATGAAGGCCCTTATGGCCCAGAATAGCGAACGGTTAGAACAAAGGATGGGGTCCAATAGCGAGAAATTGAGGGAGGACATGGGGGCCAATAGCCAACGGTTAGAACAAAGGATGGGGTCCAATAGCGAGAAATTGAGGGAGGACATGGGGTCCAATAGCGAGAAATTGAGGGAGGACATGGGGGCCCAGATCGGAGGGTTAGGGAGTAGAATAGAGGGATTAGAAAAAAATTTGAGGGGTTAGACAATGGGATAAAAGAGGTGAATAATGGGTTAATGGGGTTAGAAAATAGGATGGAAGACAAATTGCGGGAAGTAGGGGAACAATCTGCCCGGGAAATCAAACGAATGGGGAACCAGATAGAGGAGGTGCAAATCGGGTTAGAAAGTAAACTGGATGCTCAGAGGGATGAATTGGGACAGATGAGGGTGGCATCTACCAAAGAGATGGAGGAGATGAAAGAGGGGATACGACGAGGCGTAAGTGAGGAGGTCTCGGGGGTACACGAGGAGGTAAAGCGAGGCGAAAAGCGTATGGAGAAAGAGGTGAGAAATAATACGGCGAGGTTACAAGGGGGCATAGAGGACCTGACGGAGGAGGTGGAACAGCTGACGGAGGGACAGACGGAGTTAGTGGAGCAGGTTCAAAGGAACACTGCAGTACTCGGAGGGTTAAAGGCGACACAAAAAGAAATTAAAAATGACTTGATAGCGACACAGAGGCAATGTCAGATGGTACGTGAGGGGCTGACAATGAGGTTGGACGAGGTGACAGAGGTAATGGAGACAAAGGACCGGCAGGTGAGGATGCACATAGAGACGGTCACGGTAGCCTTAGAGGACGAACTTGAGGAGACGCACCGGGAAATAAAAGAGGTGAAGCAAAAATTAGAGGAAGTGGAAGAAGAGGTGAGTGAAATTAAGAAGGGACGGACAGAAACTAAGAGGGAGATAAAGGAGGAAGTAATGGAATATGTACAAGGTCGGTGCTCAACTCATGATGTGCTACTCACTAACCAAATAAAGAGTTTGCAGGTGGCAAAAGAGGTGCGGAGACGAGGTGCCAAGGTGAGTGGCGAAATATTTGGCAATGTATATGATGTGAGGAAAGCTTCAGTCGGCTTGGGGATTGGTTTGGATCCGGGTGTTCGTGAAAGGCCGTTGGTGAAGTGTGCGACAGGTCTGGTGTGCGAAAAAACAGGTGTGCGAGAATGTCCGACCATGGGGTGTGTGAGGAAAAAGTGCGCGCCGACCAGTGAGTGTGCTGTCGAGAGTGAGTCGGTCGTAGCGCGTGTGCGAGGGAGCACATGGAAGCGCGGTGTGGCGAGTGTTACGGAGGAAGTAATGAAAGAGTGTGCGCAAGAGGATGCGCGAGAAAGGTGTGTAACGGACAGGGGCATGAGAAAAGAGTGCGCTGTCAAGAGTAAGGGTGAGTGCGCGACCGAGAGTGGAGGTGAAAGAAGGGAGAGTGACACGGAGCGTGAGTTGGTTGTGACAGGTGAGCGAGGATGTACACCTGGAATGGAAGGATGCACACCTGGAATGGTAGAGCGTGTGTGGGAATGCACACTTGAGTTGGTCGTGAGGCACGTGGTTGGGTGTGCGAGTGAGAGCACACCTGTGATTGTCACAGAGGAGGTGACCGAGGAAGGGGCGCGAAGAAGTGTGTTGGTGAGGTGTGCGAACAACGAATGTGTGCCAAAGTGTTCGGTGGTCAGGTGTGTGACCAAGTCTGTGAGCGGAATGAGTGTACCGAGGTGTGTAACAGAAGGTGCAATGACGAGGAGCATGGGAATAGCTGGATGTATGAGCAAGAAAGGGGTAGCGTATGCGTGTAAGCATGCAGGTGAGGCATCGACGGTAACCGGGTTAGCGGTTAGAGCGACTTATAGCCGAATCGGGCCCTCGGTGCGTGCCGGGCTTCGCGTGCCGCGAGAACCAGCGGGGATCCGAGCCACGGCGGGTTCGAAAGGACCGCCGTACGCGATCCACGCTGGGCCTCGCTTGGAACGGCCGCGTCCGTGCTCAACTAGGCGGAGCGGGCAGCTCGATAGGAAGGGTCGTCATGGCGACCACTTTTTGTTGAGACGTGCCGGCAGGTCGAGATCGGGACATTGGATGGCTCCACGCCGAGGTGGTGCGTGGGATCTCGGCCCGGGTAAGCCCCCGCCCCTGCCCCGAATGCGGGACGTATCCAGCCACTGGCACAAAACAACCCGCATTCATTGCTCGGCTGTACGAAGCCGAGCTTTAGAAGGGAATTGGCGCACCGAGAGGATCTAATAAGGAGACGAGTGATGAGGTTAGTGTTTTGGACCCAAAATTAGAAAAAGGCAAAATTTGATGATTGGTACGGTGATTGGCAGATGATTGGCAAAATTTTTGATTGGCTGAAATTTGGTGTGCCCAAATTGATAGTAGGACCTCCCCTATGTGGTGGGATGGCAACTCTGTCATCCCTCACAGAAGGGGGGCAAATGCGCTATAGATTATGGGGTGTATGGCAGTGAAAACTAGCCCGGGTGGGTTAGGATATTGTGTGTAGGGCCCTAGAAGATGACATTAGGTAACGATAAGATTAGTTAGTGACAAGGATACCTGTAGTGGGGACGCAGGTAGTTTAGTGTGGATGATAATGACGTGGGAGCGCAATAGTTTAAAGGGGTGACTGTGAAGCGCAAGTTTCAGAGGGGAGTAGTTAGATGAGATGATGCCGTGTGTTTGAGGATTGAACAGGTGTGATTGAACAGGTGTGATTGCACAGGTGTGCAACTGAACAGGTGTATGGAGCAGTGTATGAGGGAGTAGTGGTGATTGCGTGTTGTGTTGACCAAATGGTCCAGGAAGAAAGGAGGGTGCAGGTGGCACCAGGTGTGAGTGCACAGGTGTGCCACAACAGGTATGGAGAATGGTTGTGTGGAATAAATGGTATGGGATATATGGCGTATTGGGATGGATGGTCGTGGAGTGAGTATGGTGGAAACTATGGAGTGGAGTGGATGGTGCGAAGGTGTGAATGGGGGAAGGATGGACCCCCATCACGAATACCCGGGACGGGTAGTGTAAGTGTTAGGTAGAGGGTACAGGTAAATTGTGGTTGGATATTGGCATCTGTGGTGCGGTTGGAAGAATGATGTTTGGATGGGTGCATTAGTGTTGTGGAAATGGCTGGGCGTGTAGCCTGTTAGTGTGTGTAGTTGGTTTGGGCACTCCACCACTGTGAGGATGTCGGCCAGGTGAGGCCGCAGGTGGGCTCTGGGAGCCGGTAGAGTTGTTGTGGATGGGGCCCGAGGATCCGGAGGACGGACCCGGGTAGCCCAGTGCCAGAGGGCACCGAGTGGGGTGACAGAGCCAGGAGGGGCCTTCCCCAGCTAGATAGGTTAGGGTGAGGAGCAGGTAAGCTCGGGTGGCAACTACAGTGGTGGAGGTGTGCAGGTGGGTAGACCTGCTGGGAGAGCTACACGTCACAGCCCAGAAATTGTGCGAGGGCACCGGGAGATGAATCGGGGGAGTGAGACCCCAAATTGAGAAGCACCACAGTTTGGTCAATGGGAATTGGTTTTTAGAACCCATAGTGTAAGTTGGCCAATGGATTGGCAGGGAAAGACCCCGGGTAGTGTAAAGGGTGTTAAAGTCATTTAGAGGATAGTTAGGATTGAAGTCTCCTCGCACCATCTACATGCACTCACCTGAAGTAAAGATGACGTACCTCCACACCATGCCATGTTTAATTATTTTTATGTGCAAATGTTTTGAATTGTGAGACTCATCATGACGTGGGTGTGACATTGTGCTTGACGTTCCATCTCTTCCTCCTTATGAGGATTGATGATGAATTGATGATGGCAAATTTTGGATAGTGGGATTGTGGAGACGAATTTGGTATGGGAAATAAGGGGAAGACGTGACAGTAGCGACGGATTTGTAAAGGTGTAAATTGTTGTAAATATGGGGTAAGAGCAAGGGTAGTGTAGGTGACAGGGGGGGTGACGTACGGTAGGGATGAGTTTTTCTCACTTCGCTCTCCGTACGCACTTCACCCTGCATTGCCTTTATTGACGTGTACCCTTGTGACCTTACCCCTCGCTCATTTGTCTTCCCCCCTTTTTGTCTCCCACTTGAGGACCTGTGCGCCATTGGGCGCCGAGGGGAGCGTGCGTGAGGTGGCCATTGTGCGCACGAGATTCCCAGAACCAGCATGCATTGCGTTGATGTAGCACTTTATGGACCGCTGTTCTGCGGCCAAGTACCACTTGATGGACCCCAGGTTCTGGGGCAGGGCACCTCTGTTGGAGACCGGCCATAGTGGCCAGGGAATCTTGCTTGCGGACCTCGGTAAGGTGGCACCTATGCCAAACAGGTGGACCACCCTTAGTTGGCCCCTGAGGCCCTAAATAAAAATGAACACAAGTTGTGCTTTTTATTATTTCCAAGTAGGCCGCATGAAGCCAGAAGACGTCGGGAAGAACATCGGCCCCGCAGAAAAAGAGAAGACCACCACCAGTTGTTTGTTTTGTTGTGTTTATTATGAACCGTGGTGACTGTGCACCGAGTGGTGCTTTTGGTGCTTTTGTGGTGCTTTTGGTGCTTTGTGGTGCTTTTGGTGCTTTTGGGTGCTTTGGTGGTATTGGTACTGGTGCATCGATGCAATGCGTGCTGTCTCCTCCCTCCCAACAGGAATTTCTTTTTCTTGTTCCCTAAAAAGAAAAAAAACACAGGTCCTGGGTTGCGTTGTAAATATAACGTCACTGTAAATAATGCTCCCCACCGTAAATGTATAGTTTGAGAACAATTCCGTAATTCGGTTAGCTGTGGGCTTGAGTCTGTTAGACAGGGTGCAATGCAATAGGGGGACATACTTATTGTGTTTTAAGATTGTCACACTCAGGGTCAGGTTAATTGTAGAGGGAATTACACCTACGTGTCACACTAAGTTAAAGTTTTGTAGGCCCGAGCACGGACCTGAAGAAAGGAGGGTGCAGTGTAACGAATTTGAGAAGTGTAACGGTTTTGAGAAGTGTAACAATTTTGAGAAAGTGTAACGAATGTGAAAAGTATGGTTTTGTTGTGTGTAACACCCTCGTAATGTAAATAATGGTCGCAGCCGTCCTCCGAGTTAATTCCATGAAACTTACACACAGGCCACGATATATCTTTTTAAATAGTTTATTTCCTTATTCTATGTAGGCTAAATATGTGTTTCCCACTAGATTGACTCTGCATTGCATCAAACGAAATAAAGCGTAGGCCCCTCCGATGATCCATGGCAGCTCAAGTGCCAGGGATTCCCCCACTTGAGCTTTGACAGCAACCGTTTATTGCAGTACTGAACTGCTGTGCAACGTGACGGCGCCTTACCTGCAGCTGCTGACCGGTTTTCGCCATTTGCGGCCATTACGAACAAGGGGAGTGGCTAGAGAAGACGGGTAGCCCCCCTCGTCATAGGGGGGAGGAGTAAGTCGGCCCCGCTCATCCAACCCAGAACAAGGGGTTTGGCTAAGAGAGGGCGGAGCGGGAACCCCCGAGAAAGTGCGCGAAGGTTCGGTGAGAAACCAATATAAGCCGCCGCGGGACGCACTCCACCCTCTTGCTCTGACCCCGTCCTCTTGCTTGCTGTCGCTCGTTGTTGCTGGGGAGAAGGAAGACGCCTGAACGAGCAGGTGTGTGCGAGCCATCGTGCGACCAGCTGCGCTGCAGCTAAGGGGGCAGCTAAGGGGCCGCAGGCCACGAAAAGGACGCGCCAGGCAGCAATCCACGCTGGACCCTCCATTGCCTCCCAAAACAACCATCCATCCTCAAGCCATACCTGCCTGCAATATCCCCCGTGTAAGTGTGAACGTCGTCTGTCTTGAATGTTGTCCTGGGGTTTTTAAGTAAATTGAATAGTATAAGCTAACGATTCACTGTGTGACTGCTTCTTCCATCCATTGCTTGTAAATAACTTTGATCGCTCCTTCTTTTTGCTTGTGTGTATAATAAATCCTGTTATTCCTCTGTACTCTGTCTTCTTCTCTCTTCCTTCTCTTTCGGTCGCTTTAGAGGTTTCCAAATTGAATATCTGTGGTGCGATCTGGTCAACGTTGGGGGAGTCGGGCCAATCGGGGATCCTGTAACGGTCGCGGTTGACCATCCGCTCGGCCCAAAGTAACATCTTGTCCGCGACCCGTAACAATATATATCCGTCACAATATATACACACACACACACACACTCGTATATATATATATATTGTTATGGATCCGGGGGACGGCACTCCCGTTAGCAAGGGGGGGTTAATCCCCTTGTCCTGTTAAGCTGGCCGTCTCCGCCGGTCCTGGTACTTGTAACGCTCCTTTGCGAGGTGGGATTGATCAGGGTTATTGGTCAAGGTGTTCTCCCGAATACCCTCACCAATACCTCCGCAAAACAGGGAGACAAGTACCGCTCAAACCCCGGTTTTAGATGTTCTTGTTGCCGAGCAGTTTTAGCAACACGACGTTCGAGCCATTAACAAAGACTAAACCCGATCCTGAGCATTGGCCGAAATCGCACCACAGGAACTCAATGTGGAAACCTCTAAAATGAACGGATGTGAAGGAAAGAAGGCAAAGGTAGGAAGAACACAGGTATTTATTGTCCCCCGTCGCTCAGCGGAGCGAAAGGGGGACTATGGCTTTCCCCTCCGTCCGTGTGTCCGTCCGTCCGTCCGTGCGGGCGTGCGTAAGCGAAGGACCGCATTCGAATTTGTTGTGTGGGTGCAACCCACGTCAAAATCCAAGATGGCCGCCGCCATGTATGTCTGATGCCATGTATGTCTGAACCTTGTAACCTGCATATCTTGAAAAATAAGCGAAGTACCAACTTCTAATCTGGTGTGTGAGTGTATCTCGCCATAAGGAAGAAAGCTATTTAAAATTGGGTCGCCACGTCAAAATCCAAGATGGCCGCCGCCATGTATGTCTGAATCTTGTGAGATGAATATCTTGAAAGATAAGCGAAGTACCAACTTCTAATTTGGTGTGTGGGTGTATCTCGGCATAAGGAAGACCGCTATTGTAAAGTGGGTCGCCACGTCAAAATCCAGGACGGCCGCCACCATATATATGTCTGAACCTTGTGAGCGAAATATCTTGAAAAATAAGCGAAGTACCTTCTGGTGTGTGGGTGTATCTAGGCATAAGGAAGAACGCTATTGAAAATTGGGTCGCCACGTCAAAATCCAAGATGGCCGCCTCCATGTATGTCTGACCCTTGTGAGCGAAATATCATATCATATAGCATGTTTTCTGCGTGTTCCACTTTGTCAACTCACATCACTTCCCCGACGGGGGATCTAGGCGTAACGCTTGTTACTAATTATTGTACAAAACCAAAGAAACCAAGGGAGAAGGAAAGAAACGAAAGTAACTTACGGAAGAAGAAGAAGAATTAGACACAGTGCAATTCTTATAACAAGCTTAACTTAAACCCCAGACAACACAGACAGACAGACGACAGGCAGACTTACATGAGTGGGGAATGAAGGCAGGAACGAATGGCTGGAAGGGGAGGAAGGTTCAGGTGGGACTGCAGAACGGCCGGGCCGGGAGCGAGCAGCCGCCGACTCTCCACCCTCGGGTCCACACCACCGGGATGCTCGCAGCAGCGCGTCGGAGCTTGTCGTGGCAAGGCTGGTTGGAACAGCGTCTCCCTTGAACTCGTACTCCAGCAGGTTGCACGTCTCTCTTGACAGGACTCTCGATTCGGGCTCCTTCAATTCTCTCGTCCTTCACACTTCTCTTTAAGCAGTCCCTCTCAACCTCCTTTTATGAGGCACGTGGCGATCCAACCGCCGGCCTTTTGGAAACGCCCATCGGTGAGCTCGCCTCGGCCTTGATTGGTCGCGAGGGCTCACCGATCCCGCCCCTTGATGAGGCGTTGGCAAAGCCACGCCTTGTTCCTGGCGCTTGGCTGACTCCTCCCCCTGATGACGATGGGCGGGCACGCCCATCTTCCCCGAGTTAGAGCACATGGCATGGCGGCGAATGCAGTTGGCAATGAAAAGGTAATGCAGTTGGTAAAGGAAAGGTAATGCAGTTGGTAATTGCGGTTGGCAATGGAGGTTCTGGGGCAATTGAAAGGAGATTCTACCTTATTTCATTTTGTGCAATGCAGAGTCAACTAATGGAAAACAGAGCCTTAAACTGGAACACATAATAATCATATAATAATAATAATAATGCATTTATTTTATATAGCACTTTTCAGGAAGCCCAAAGATGCTTTGACAGAGTGCAAAACATAATGCATAGCAAAACATAAAAACAATTGCAAAAAAAGAAGAATCAATAGGGAAATATTCAAAGCACAAAGGAGGGAGAAGGAGAGGAGATAGTCAGGGGTTAGATGCTGTGGGTTAAATGTTGAATGCAGTGTTGAACAGGTGGGTCTTGAGTGATGTTTTGAATGTGGTGAGTGAGGAGGAGTCTCTGATGGTGTGAGGTAGCGAGTTCCAGAGGGTGGGAGCAGCGATGGAGAAGGCCCTGTCCCCCCAGGATCTAAATTTGGTCCGGATGGGGGGGGGTCAGGAGGTTGGTACCAGCAGAGCGGAGGTTGCGGGTGGGAGTGTGTCTGGAGAGGAGGTCAGCCAGGTAGGATGGGGCCAGGTTATGGAGGGCTTTGTAGGTCAAGAGGAGGATTTTGTACTGGATTCTCTGGGAGATGGGGAGCCAGTGAAGCTTGTAAAGGACGGGGGTGATGTGGTCACGGGTCCGGGAATGGGTGAGTAGACGGGCAGCGGAGTTCTGAATGTATTGGAGTTTATTGGTGATTGTTGAGGGTGAACCATAAAGGAGGCTATTGCAGTAGTCCAGACGGGAAGTGATGAAGGCGTGGATGAGGGTTTCTGCAGCCACGGAGGAGAGGGATGGACGGAGACGGGCGATGTTTTTCAGGTGAAAGAAGGCTGTCTTTGTGATCTGTTTAGTGTATTTGTCGAAGGAGAGGGTTTGGTCAAAGATGATGCCAAGATTCCGGATGTGAGGGGAGGTGGATACTGGGAAACCGTCGATGTTGAGGGCAAAGTTATGGGTGGACTTGGTGAGCGTTTTTGGGCCAATGATGATTATTTCAGATTTATCACAGTTAAGTTTGAGGAAGTTGATTTGAAGCCAGGATTTTATTTCAGTGATGCAGTTTGTCAGGATAGAGTGGGTGGCGGTGGAGATGGACTTGGTGGAGATGAAAAGCTGGATGTCATCGGCGAAGCAGTGGAATTGGAGACCATGACGGCGGATTAAGTGACCGAGGGGGGACAGGTAAAGGATGAAGAGGAGGGGGCCAAGAACTGAACCTTGGGGGACACCATGGGGGAGGGGAGCAGTGGGGGATTTGCAGTTATTGATGGAGATGAACTGACGTCTGTCAGAGAGGTATGATTTAATCCAAGAGAGGGCAGTGCCGGTAATGTTAAAGGTGGTTTCAAGTCGGGTGAGGAGGATGGTGTGATCGATGGTGTGAAAGGCGGTGTCAAATGTGATCGATGGTGTCAAAGGCATATAACTATTGAGGGATCCTATGGTTCTCTACGTGTGTGCGATGGACTAACTAAAAGGACGACCTTTGATCTTTACATGAAACGGAGGTATTTACAAGAATCATTACATTTACAAAAACTACAAAAGGGGGTATATTTACAATCATTTACACACACACAGTGCACGGTTTCCCCAAACCGTTACAATATATATATATATATATATATATATATATATATATATATATATATATATATATATATATATATATATATATATATATATATATGAGCCAAAGGAGCACACTGACCCTGTCACATGACACTGACGTCTTGCACATAAATTATACCACATACACCACATAACCCACAACGTCAGCGTCAGGTCATAGGGTCAGTGCGCTCCTTTGGCTCAATTTAATATTCCTGACTGCAAACCTCCTAACTGGTGATCAGCAGGGCAAAGACAATGTGTATGCGTGGCAAGTGACACTTGTTGCTAACAGGTTGTGCAGAAATTGCTGGGGTGAGACTCAATCTGTGCCTTGCTTCCTTGTAAAATTAAGGGGTCCAATCTGCAATATATATATATATATATATATATATATATATATATATATATATATATATATATATATATATATATATATATATATATATATATAAAAATAATATACAGTCACGTGAAAAAGTAAGTACACCCCATGTAAAGTTTTGACTTTTTCAACATAGCTATTTTTTTTTTTTTGTATACTGAATCGAGGCTCGTGAAAGAGCTGACATTTACTTCACAAACAAATCAACCAGACAAACAAAATATATAAAAGAGGGAGCGGAAGACAATTGATCTTCATTTCAACAATATTGATAGATAAAGGTGATATAATATAACAAATATCATGAAACATTTACATTTTGTAGTCCATTGTATAATTTAAATAAACATAAATGCAAATTTCGCATCTGGAAAAAGTAAGTACGCTCCTACATTTATCACTACTTCAAATACCTAAACATAGAATCAGGTGCACCAGGCCACCAGCTCAGGTGCAAATGATTAGAACATCGTTAGAGAGGATCTTGGAGGAACCTGTCTTATTTAAACCTTAGACATTTAGTTTGGTTTGCTCTTTGTTGTTGAAGTGTGCGGCGTCACCATGCCTAGATCAAAAGAGCTCTCTGAGGCCTTCAGAAAGAAGGTTATGGATGCCTACGAGTCTGGGAAGGGATTTTAAAAGATCTCCAAACAATTTGAAATCAATCATTCGACTGTCCGGAAGATCATCTACAAGTGGAGAAGATTCCAAACAACTGCCAACTTGTTCAGGCCAGGTCGCTCCAGCAAGTTCAGCCCGAGAGCAGACCGCAAGATGCTGAAAGAAGTCTCTAAGAACCCCAGAATGTCATCACGGGACCTACAGGTAGCTCTTGCCACTGTTGATGTCAAAGTGCACGAGTCTACCATTAGAAAGAGGCTGCACAAATTTGATCTACATGGGAGGTGTGCCAGGAGGAAACCTTTGCTGTCCAGAAAGAACATCAGGCTAGACTAAAGTTTGCCAATGAACACCTAGGCAAAGACCAGCACTTCTGGAACAATGAGCTCTGGACAGATGAGTCAAAGGTAGAGCTTCTTGGCCACAGTACCAGAAGACATGTTTGGCAAAAACCAAAGACAGCATTTGACCACAAGAACCTGAGACCAACTGTAAAGCATGGTGGTGGAAATAGAAATATTATGGTTTGGGGCAGCTTTGCTGCATCAGGGCCTGGGCAGCTCACCATCATAGAATCCACTACGAATTCTTCATTGTACCAGAGGGTGCTTGAGGATAATGTGAGGCCATCTGTCGGAAAGTTGAAGTTCAACCGAAGGTGGACCTTGCAACATGACAATGACCCTAAACATACCAGTAAATCCACCAAGGAATGGCTGAAAAGAAAGAAATGGAGGGTTCTGGAATGGCCAAGTCAAAGCCCGGATCTAAATCCCATCGAGATGTTGTTGGGGGATTTGAAACGAGCTGTGCATGCAAGACACCCCTCAAACATCGCACAGCTGAAAGAATTCTGCATGGAGGAGTAGGCAAAAATTTCTCCCACTCGATGTCAGAGACTGGTAGACAGTTATAAGAAATGGCTACTTGAGGAGAGTGGGTCACACACACGGGGGAGAGTTAACGCGAATTTTAAATATATTCAGCTGCAAATTTTTCATATATCTCGGCATCTTCCCGTCTGTGGCGATATGTGAACGAAGCTCCACCCCTCTCCCCACATTGTTGACTTTTTATTGTGACTACGTCTAAATGAAACATTTCATCGTGACGACTGTCATCAAATGGAAAAGCCCGCCGCAAATTTTTCATATATTCCGGCATTTTCCCATCTGTGTTATTTTAGGCGGTGTATGATGTATCGTGTCACGAATTTCTCAAATGTCTCAGCAATTTCCCATCTGTGAGTGAATTTTCTCAATTATTGCTGAAACCGAGTCTAAAACCATCGATAAAAATGAAATCAGATGGTGAATTAGAGTCGAGATAAAGCCGTGAGAGAGTCTCAATGGACTTTATGTTACAAGCCTTCGAAAATGCATTTCGTTCTATAAACGGTAACTATCTATTTTTGCATTAAACCATTTTTGTCCTTCTAATACCCCGTTCTCACTTGAACGATTTTCTACGCGAATGCCGTGCGACTACCAAATCGCACAGGGCGTACGGGAGTCGCATGACAGTCTGTTGATTATTCGCACAGCTTGTAGGGGTGTCGTGTGTAATCACTGGTAATTCGGACGGGTCGCATGCCCGTGAGAGTTTTTTCAACTGTTGAAAATTTCCATACAGCTGTCGCACGTTTCACATAGTTCGCATTGGTCGCATCGATTTTATGCGGATCGAACGGTGCTTGTACGGCGGATGCACGGCGCTCTGATTGGTTGTACGGCGGTTGTACCACATGCGCACAGGTCGCACGCGAGTTGAACAAAAATCGCACGGCGCTTGCGCGGGACTTGTTGAGGTTGTACGACAGTCGCACGCAACTTGAACCGGAAAAGTCGCACGAGAGTTTAACGGCAGTTGTACAAGTGAGACTGCGTGGAAAAAAACAGGGAAAATCGCACGGCTGTACGATTTTTTAGTTGCACCGCAGTTGTACAAAAAATCGTTCAAGTGAGAACGGGCCTTAAAACACAAAATGCTGAACAGTTTTCTTTAGCACACTTACCTCCTTCTACCACACAATGGAATTGCAGGAACATGTTTAGTGGCATCGTTGTAAATGGGGGAAGCAATTGCCAAATTGGGTAGCACGTTTTAAAAGCAGGCCGAGCGCCTCACAAAATTCCCGGTTGGCCGTCACGCGCCGCGCTCATGCCATTGAGAGAAGGTAGGAGTTTTTGGACGTGTGTGGAGAGGCAAACAAATTACAAAGACATGGTTTATTGCCACGCCAAACGACTTGTGTAATTGCCTTTCTTAGTTCTTTCAGCCACTGCACAAGGGTTTACCGTTAATATGAAAGCTGCAAAAGCATTGACTACAGGTGTGTTTATATTGGCCTTTTGGTCTCACAAGTGATTGCATTTTTTTTTTTGTCGAGTCTTGCACCTGGAATGCAAAGTGTAACATTTGTCCTGACAAACTTTCTCTGAACACACAACGGTGTTTGCTTTGACTAGCTGTGAAGGGACTTCGCAGAGAAGGTTTGGTTTGAGGGCTTCTATAAATTTTCACATAAGTGACTCCTTCAATCTTGCATATCTCCACCAGTGACTCCTTAAATCTTACATATCTCCAGCTAACCTAACTCAACCCCCCTGCTTGCAGGTTACTGTGTTCCCCTCCTTCAACTCTCTCTCTCTCTCTCTCTCTCTCTCTCTCTCGCTCTCGCTCTCGCTCTCGCTCTCTCTCTCTCTCGCTCTCGCTCTCGCTCTCTCTCTCTCTCGCTCTCGCTCTCTCTCTCTCTCGCTCTCTCTCTCTCGCTCTCTCTCTCTCGCTCTCGCTCGCTCTCTCTCACTCGCTCTCTCTCGCTCTCTCGCTCTCTTCCCTCTTTTCCTGTTTGTTCATTCCCTTGCCTATTGTGCCCAAATGTAGTCTCACTGCCAGTTGGTTACATTTTTAACTCACCTGGTCTTCAGTCCATTGAGCTTATGCGATCGAGCAGTATCCATAGGTAATCAGTCAGTCAGTCAGTCAGTCAGTCAGTGAGTGATTGAGTGAGTCCGTAAACACTTCAGTCATTATCGCTTGAACCAAACATTATTGCTTGAACCAAACAAAGTCATTATCGCTCACGATTTTGATGAAACTTGACCACAAGCTTCATATCTGATGCCTAACGAATGTGTATTGACCACATCAAAATCTGAGCACATTAAAGGGGTTTATGGAGGAGGGGGTTGACCCCCCCCCCCCCCCCCAAAAAATAGGTATTTGCTCTCTTGTCTGAAACTACACACACGATTTTGATGAAACTTGGCCACAAGCTTCATATCTGATGCCTAATGTAGGTGTATTGACCACATCAAAATCTACACATTATAGGGGTTTACGGGGTAAGTGGGGTTTGACCCCTTCTCCCCCCCACCCCCCCCCCCCCCTCCCCAAAATAGGTATTTGCTCTCTTCTCTGAAACTACACACACGATTTTGATGAAACCTGACCACATGATTCATATCTGATGCCTAATGTAGGTGTATTGACCGCATCAAAAGCTGCACTCATTAAAGGTGTTTAAGGGGGTTTGACCCCACCCCACCCCCCCCCCCCCCCAAAAGAAATAGGTATTTGCTCTCTTCTCTGAAACTACACACAAAATTTTGATGAAACCTGGTCACAAGCTGCATATCTGAGCCGAATGAAGGTATCTGCATTTATTAAAGGGGTTTACTGGGAAACGGGGGTTTGATCCCCCAAAATAGGTATTTGCTCTCTTCTCTGAAACTACACACACAATTTCGATGAAAGTTGTCCATAACCTTCATCGCCCATAATGTACTAAAGTTTGTTCACTGCATTCAAAATATCAGGGTCTGTGAGGGGTTTGAGTGACTGTTGCTCCTGATCCACGTGAGCTTCAGGACCCGCAGTTCTATTTTTAATCTTTGTCACCTCATTCTTCCATGAGCCTGATCTCGTGGGAATAATACAAATTATTTTACCCTGCGGTGAAACAATTACACAAAAAAGAAAAGAAAAACTTCCAAGGATTTTCTTTTCTTTTCGCATCTGTATGTATTTTTGACTTTTTCAGTCCAATTTCCTCTCCCTTTTTCCTTTTTTTCTTATCTCCACCCTAACCTAATTCTTTCCCCTCTTCTCCCTTTCCTGGCATTTCCCAACTTTATTAGTCCCCTACCGGTGTACACCGGAGGGGACTATAGGTTTGCACGCCGTCCCTCCGTCCGTCAGTCCGTCACGCAAAGAACAGTTTTCCGGACTTTTTGTCTAAACGCTTAATGCTAATGATTTCAAACTTGGCACGTGGTTTCCTCATGATAAGTTACAGATCAAGTTCGAACTTCACGACGTTTCGATCATTTTTGACAAAGTTATGGCACTTTGAACTTTAGGAATTCTGATAATTCTGATGATCCTTAACTCAGTGCCATTTAAAGTTTTAATTTCCTTTAAAAACCAATTTCTCTGCAATAATTGGACCGATTGAGATCAAATTTTCACCGTAGGAGGGACTCGGTCTGTAGAATATTTTAATGGTAATTATGACGTCACAGGTCACGTGGTTCGCCCGCCATATTGTTTTTCGTGAAAACACGAAAACCCCTTTTTCTCTGCAACGGCTGAACAGATCGAGGCCAAACTTTGCAGGCAGAATCGCATACCCATGACGAACAAAAAAGTCAGCGAGCATGACCTCATGCATCACATGGTTTCAGAGTGATGACGTTTTTAAGCATGAACCTTTAAAACCGAGCTCCTCCCTCATTTTTGATCCAATCGAGGGGAAACTTCACAAATCTGTTCAGCATGTCAGTCTACTAAAATGTCATTTTGGAATTTGCGATAGGGCACGTGGTTTGGCAGATATCATTAATTAAACGATTTTTCTTTTTTATATGGATATCTCTTGAATCGCCAGTACCGCAGACCGTGAGTTGGTAATAATTTATATAATTCACACAGTGCAATACGTGCAGGCCACTGCACGGAGCGACCTTGCGGGCTTATCAACGAGGCAAGGCGTGACACACATGTGTCTCAGCATACCTCAGATCAAGTTTGAAAACCAGCATCAACCGTGCATAAATTTGCATATTCGATCATTTTGACAAAGTTATGGCACTTTGTTTATTCTAGAGTTCTCCTCAAGCCGCAATGCGCGCCCTCAGTCTCGTCTCGCGAACGTCAAAAGCGCGACAGAGCGCACTCTTTCAGGAGGGGCGGAGCCAAGCCGAGCAATATACAGTATATATACACATCGATCATTGATCTTGAAAAACAACGTATTTTGTCGTGCTTCTGCTGACCTGTCTGCGAGGTGTATAAATCGAAGTCCCGAGTGCGAATCACAGGTGAGCCCGTCCTGAGGTAATTAGTGATTGGGAACGATTCAGAACCTGTAGGTAAATAACCCTTGGTAATTTCCCCAACAGTTTTCCGGACTATAATTTGGAGTGCGGCAAGTCAAAGCTGTTAATATTTATTGTGTACAATATGCTGTAATCGTGGACTGTTCTTTAAAATGCTTTCCTAGAATAAGCATCAAGTCAAAAACGTTTTCACTGAATTTTGTTTCCATTGACACAATTCTTCATATCAGGCAAGAATACATTGAATTCACATCGTTTACCAATAAATCAACAATACATCTAGGGAGGTTGGAGTGTCACTTTACCATATGCTTCTGTGCGTATAATCTGTGTGAATACTTCTTTAAATATGTATCTGATACTCTGACCTCTTAGCAGTATACACAGTACGCGTCAGAAGTAACCTAGCTTCCACGGTCCGTGGATAACCTGGTCAGGATAACCCGGTCAGGATAACCCGGTCTCACATCATCCGCGCCCACATTCAACCGTGCATACATTTGCATATTTAATGAGGTTCGTCTGTCACACTTTGGTTTCGTGCGATAACTCCACCAAACATTGGCTGATTTCAACAAAATTTTGTACACACATGTGTCTCAGCATAACTCAGATCAAGTTTGAAAACCAGCATCAACCGTGCATAAATTTGCATATTTAATTAGATCCGTCTGTTCGTCTGTCACAGTTTGGTTTCCGTACGATAACTGCACCAAACATTGGCTGATTTCAACAAAATTTTGTACACACATGTGTCTCAGCATAACTCAGATCAAGTTTGAAAACCAGCATCAACCGTGCACAAATTTGCATATTTAATTAGATCCGTCTGTTCGTCTGTCACAGTTTGGTTTCCATACGATAACTGCACCAAACATTGGCTGATTTCAACAAAATTTTGTACACACATGTGTCTCAGCATAACGCAGATCAAGTTTGAAAACCAGCATCAACCGTGCATAAATTTGCATATTCGATCATTTTTGACAAAGTTATGGCACTTTGAACTTTGGTAGGGGACATGTATTGCAGCGCAATACTCAGAATGCTTGTTTATCCTTCATTCCCTCTCTCTCTCTCCTTAATGTCAGCCCCAGAATACACCACGTTGATGACTTTAGCAGCTCCAATTAATCCCACCTCCTTGTGGGGTTGGCCAAGGGGGAGATTTTCACCCATGTCATTCACAATCCAGCTGGCCAAGCCTGACGTTTGAATGAAGCTGATTTTTTTTTTTTTTTTTTTTTTTGTATACAAGATCGAGGCTCGTGAAAGAGCGAAAATTAATCACACAGAAAGACAAACAGACACATAAAACAAATAACATCGGGAGCGGTAGACAAGATGGGGAGAGAGGGGGAAGGACACAAACACAACATTTGAGAGCAGGGACCGAGAGACATGGAGACATCGAGAGATCTGTGGGAGGGAGAGGGCTTTGGGGGGGAGGCATGTGAAGGGGGGAGGCATGTGAAGGGGGGGAGGCATGTGAAGGGGGGGGGGGGGGGGGTGGGAGAGGTATAAACATATGGACACTGCCAGGATTTCCAGGAAATAACCACCACCTTGGAAATAATAACCACCACCACCACCATGACAGTGATCTATGGTCAAGTGATTTTGACAGGAATCAGTCATTTTTCAGGATACCAGGTATTGTGGGATATTTAATGTCCAACATTTTTTGCCAGCAAAAAGGGCACCCAGCTTACCATCCATACAAATGGTGGAACACTCTCACATAATTCAATCATTTTGTATGCAGTCCTGTGGCTGCTGGTTGCATCACTGCTAGCGCGACTGTGCCGCTGATGCAATGCCCGTTTTTTTTGTACACCGCTCCTTTCCTATGCCATCTCCAGCCGCTGCATGACGTTTGTTTGTTTGATTGTTTGTTTGTTTGTTTGTTTGTCCGGGCGATATCTTAGCCATCCTTTGAGCCAGGAAGCTGAAATTTCAGCACAATAGTGAGCGAGTACTTTGTCAAAAACGTTTTTTTTGGGGGGGGATTAATCAATTAATTGATTAGTTACTTTATTATTATCGATTAATTAAGTACTTATTTATTTCCTTTCTCTTCTGGGCATTATCTCGGACACCTTTTGAGCTAGGAAGCTGACACTTGGACATGACAGTGACCAAGTGATTCAGCTGTAAATACTATTTTTGATTCATTCATGAATCAATTAATCGATTAATTATTTAATTATTCGATTAATGACTTAATTAATTTTTAAATGTTACAGATTCGGATGAAACGGTGGTGGTTTAGGTATTCTAATAGCCAATTATTTAATTATTTTATGATTTTAAAAATTTATTATTAATCATTTATTTATTTTCTTTCTCATCTGGGCAATATCTCAGGCACGTTTTGAGCTAGGAAGCTGATATTTGGACACGACAGTGACCAAATGATGTAGCTATAAAAGATATTTTAGATTTATTGATGAATCAATTAATTGATTAATTATTTATTGATTAATCAGTGAATTATTTAATTTTTTCGATCAATGACTTCATTAATTATCAAAAAGTTTCAGCTTCAGCTGAAGCACCAGTGGTTTAGGTATGCTATTAGCCAATTGATTAATAAAATATTGTATGATCATTATTTGTTGATTTTAATGACTAGTACACCCATTAACTACGGGAGGGGCAGAAAGGGTCATTCCTCTTTGGGGTACATAGATTACAGTCGATCTATGGTCTGGTCTCAAGAACATTGGGTGTGTGTTCATTTACCAAGTTTCTTGTGGAGAGATCGCGAAGTGGTTTAAGCATTAGAGCAATCATTCCATTCAAAACCATTAAGGAACGGCTGGCTTGGCAAGCGCTAGCTAGCTGCTTGGTAAATGAGCACACCCCGGGCTTCCTCCCTTTCAGTTTAGTGTTAAACAGAAGGAGCGAGTTTCAAAAGTTCACTACGAAAAACACCACGTTAGCGCCAGGAAGGGTCATGTTATTAACCCAACACTTATGGGGTACCTAGAGTACAGTAGATCTTCGCTCAGTTCTGTAAGTAAAACTTACCTCACGCATGTCGGGATTCCTCCAAATTTTTTCATTTAGTGTTGTAAACAGCATTAGCGACTGTTTAAAAAGCTAATCATACGTGTTTGTGGTTCATAATATTCATTACTGTTCATTAATGTTCATTACCTCTGGTAGAGGCTGTTGCTCCCACGAAAATGCCATGATAAGCTATTTATATATGTTGACTCGCCAGAAAAACCCCTTGGGGAGGTGGGATATTATTGGTATTAATATTGTTTTGTAATAACATTAATATTACAAAATTATCGTTAGTTTTGTTATTCGAAGCGGCCTTGGAAAAACGCCACGATAAAGCTAACTTAATATGGCTGTACACCTCAACACGCAACCCATTGACGGCAATGGCGGGGAAAACCCGCTCGGCGGAGAAAACCTCTTGGGGATGGGGGCAAATGAATGCGCTACAACCTTCATTATGTAACCCTTCGTCATCCTGTCAAGTTTGGTTGAGATTGGATAAGTAACGACAGAATGTATTGGCGTCAAAAATTCATCAGACAGACACAAATGTCGTATTTTAGTGTGATGCAATTAATCAATCAATTATTGTACACCTCTCCCTCCCAATACAATTTCTATGAGCTGCACAGCGGTATTGCCGGGCGCCTAAGGTGGGTGTGGGTGTGGATGTGTGGATGTGTGTGTGCATGCGTGTTTGCGTATATGGGTGTTTGTGTGTGTGTGTGTGTGTGTGTGTGTGTTTGTGTGCAAATATATGTGTATGTATATGTGTATATATATATATATATATATGTGTGTGTGTGTGTGTGTGTGTGTGTATACGTGTGTTTGTATGTATATTTGTATATATATACTAGCTTGGCTTGGCTCGGCTCGCTACGCTCGCCTCACCACGCGTCGATACTGAGGAGCGGGCTTATTTTAGCTGAGGCTAATGACTGTACCTGAGTTGCTGTGTTGTCATGATTTACACCAATCATAATACAAACAATTATTTGGCACAAATTTATTTGTGATATTACATTTTTATAGGCAATTTAGGTTGAAGATTGAGGTTGAATGTTTTTTTTTTTCAAGAAAGAAACCCTCAGCACATACATAGGGGAGGGGGAGGTGCAGACTGGAAATTTGGGATGATTACACCTCACCACCACGTAATTCAAAACACCTCACCACCACGTAATTCAAAACACCTCACCACACATAATTTAAAACACCTCCAGCCATAAAACACGGAATAAAAACACCTCAGCATCACAAAATTGAAAACACCTCACCACCACGAAAGTAAAAACACCTCACAGCCATAAAACACGTAATAAAAACACCTCACAGCCACGAAATTAAAAACACCTCACAGCCATAAAACACGTAATAAAAACACCTCACAGCCACGAAATTAAAAACACCTCACAGCCATAAAACACGTAATAAAAACACCTCAGCATCACAAAATTAAAAACACCTCACCACCACGAAAGTAAAAACACCTCACAGCCATAAAACACGTAATAAAAACACCTCACCACCATGAAATAAAAAACACCTCACTGTCATGAAATTAAAAACACCTCACCACCACGAAATTAAAAACACCTCACAGTCATGAAATTAAAAACACCTCACAGTCATGAAATTAAAAACACCTCACAGCCACGAAATTAAAAACACCTCACAGCCATAAAACACGTAATAAAAACACCTCACAGCCATAAAACACAAAATAAAAACACCTCACAGCCACGAAATTGAAAACACCTCACAGCCCTGAAATAAAAAACACCTCATCCATAAAACACATAATAAAAACACCTCACCACCATGAAATTAAAAACACCTCACAGCCATAAAACACATAATAAAAACACCTCACCACCACGAAATTAAAAACACCTCACAGCCACGAAATTAACAACACCTCACAGCCATAAAACACGTAATAAAAACACCTCACCACCACAAAATTAAAAACACCTCACAGCCCTGAAATAAAAAAACACCTCAGCCATAAAACGCATAATAAAAACACCTCACCACCATGAAATTAAAAACACCTCACAGCCATAAAACACATAATAAAAACACCTCACAGCCACGAAATTAACAACACCTCACAGCCACGAAAGTAAAAACACCTCACAGCCACGAAATTAAAAACACCTCACAGCCCTGAAATAAAAAAACACCTCAGCCATAAAACACATAATAAAAACACCTCACCACCACGAAATTAAAAATACCTCACAGCCACGAAATTAACAACACCTCACAGCCATAAAACACGTAATAAAAACACCTCACCACCACAAAATTAAAAACACCTCACAGCCCTGAAATAAAAAAACACCTCAGCCATAAAACACATAATAAAAACACCTCACCACCATGAAATTAAAAACACCTCACAGCCATAAAACACATAATAAAAACACCTCACAGCCACGAAATTAACAACACCTCACAGCCACGAAAGTAAAAACACCTCACAGCCATAAAACACGTAATAAAAACACCTCACCACCACAAAATTAAAAACACCTCACAGCCATAAAACACATAATAAAAACACCTCACCACCACGAAATTAAAAACACCTCACAGCCACGAAATTAACAACACCTCACAGCCATAAAACACGTAATAAAAACACCTCACCACCATGAAATTAAAAACACCTCGCCACCACAAAATTACAAATACCTCACAGCCATAAAACACATAATAAAAACACCTCACCACCACAAAATTAAAAACACCTCACAGCCACGAAATTAACAACACCTCACCACCAAGTAATTCAAAACACCTCACCACCACGTAATTAAAAACACCTCACCACCAAGTAATTCAAAACACCTCACCACCACGTAATTATAAATACCTCACCACCACGTGATTTAAAAACACATCACCACCACGAAATTGAAAACACCTCACAGCCACGAAATTAAAAACACCTCACCAACACGTAATTATAAATACCTCACCACCACGTGATTTAAAAACACCTCACCACCACGAAATTCAAAACACCTCACAGCCACAAAATTTAAAACATCTCACAGCCATAAAACACGAAATAAAAACACCTCACCACCACGAAATTAAAAACACCTCACCACCACATCATTTAAAAACACCTCACCACCACGTGATTTAAAAACACATCACCACCACGTGATTTAAAAACACATCACCACCACGAAATTGAAAACACCTCACCACCACGAAATTAAAAACACCTCACCACCACATCATTTAAAAACACCTCACCACCACGTAATTCAAAACACCTCACCACCAAGTAATTAAAAACACCTCACCACCACGTAATTCAAAATACCTCACCACCACGTAATTCAAAACACCTCACCACCAAGTAATTCGAAATACCTCACCACCATGTCATTTAAAAACACCTCACCACCATATCATCCTAGATACCTCATCACCACGTGATTCAAAACCACCCCCACGTTATTAAAAACACTTCACAACCACGGAAACAAAAGCTTGAGGGAGTCGTTAAGTGACAACACAGACACTGCCCAGATGTGTAGATAAATAGATAAATGACTGCACCCGAGTTGCCGTTTTGTCATGCTTTACATTACACCAATCATAATTCAAACAATTATTTTGCATAAATGTATTTTTAATATATGTGAAATTACCTTTTATAAACAATTGAAGTTGAAAAAAAAAAAATTCCCCAAAAAATATATATACAGACCTGGCATTTAATATGGAATATTTTTTTTGTGGGGGTAAACTTACTTTTCAAGATGTCTTAGAACCAAAAGTTCATTGGAATTATGTAGAAATTATTCTAGATTTTGTTAATGTGACCTTTAAAAGAAACAAAAACCACATTTGACATTTCGAAACAAATAAATTGATCATGTAAACTGATATCGAACTCAATTCATGGACAGTACTGTGTTAAACTTCTGTACGTTTTCCAGAAGTATCTCTTTATTTTGCACGTTAGCCAAATTTTTTTTATGTACGTACACGTTGGGGCATACTGTTCACGAGATTTGCCAAGGTTTGGACAGGAATCGCTTGCCATGCAGTTGCAATAGCCTGCTGCAATTCACGCACAGAGGCAGGCTGCTGGTCCAAGTTGTCGATTTGACGCGTTAATTCTGCCCACAAGTTCTCTATCGGATTCATATCCGGAGACATGGCAGGCCACTCCATATGCTCGACACCACGGTCAGCAAGAAAGTGTTGGATCATGCGAGCACGATGAGGCCGTGCTTTGTCATCTTGGAAGACAAAGTTTCCTCGAAAGGCTGCACGAGCAAATGGAAGCAATGTTTCTTCCAGAATGACCCTGTACTTGAACTGGTTCAGGTTTCCATTCAGAACAACCAGGTCAGTTTTGCCCCCTGCATGAAAAGCATCCCAAACGGTCACCCCACCACCTCCAGCTTGGACTCTTGGCACTATACAATCTTTGTTGTCGGCTTCATGCACTTGTCTGCGCACTCAGACGCGGCCATCTTGACGATAGACCAGAAATCTAGACTCGTCACTGAAGATCACGTGATTCCAGTGTCCTGGCTGCCATTGACGGTGCTCTCTGGCCCACTGCAATCGGCGCTGGCGGTGTTGTCTGGTCAGGCGTGGCTTTCTCAGGGGACGCCTGGCACGATAGCCTGCTTGAACCAGTCGTTGGTTGACTAGCCTTCTGGATACAGGCACATTTGTCAGTTGCTGCCACTCAGCCCTAAGCCGATTAGCTGACTTGGTATGGCCATTGCGGACTAACCGGTGCAGCTGGTGATCATCCCTCCTTGTGGTTCTGCGGGGACGTCCTGGCCTCGGTATTGGAGTAGGGACACCCCTCTGAGCATTTCGTTTCAGGATCTTTGACACCTGACCTTGAGTGATGCCATACTGCCGAGCAATAGCACACTGTTTCATGCCGTAATTTCGTAAAGCCACCACTCCATGACAAACAGCATTGTCGAGTTGACGGACCATCTCCAGAGGAAGCGGCAATAACCTTTGGAGACGTGCAGCAGCTGTTTTCCACAAATACAGAACGCAACAACCCTTGTATACCCGACTGTGAAGCCAATCATCAAATGCACCTGTCCATACATTTTGCCACGCCACCTGTGATATAATCCTGTTATTGACTTCTTGCTGCGACAGACAATCAGTGACATGGTTCTTTTAACAAATAAATCACCAAAGTGTAAAATAAACTCACCAGATTGATATACTGTGTTAAGAAACTAAACCCAGGTCAAGAAAAAAAAAATATTCCATATTAAATGCCAAGTCTGTATATTGGAATTTTTTTCAAAACAAATACCCTTAGGACATACCGACGGGAGAGATAGGTGCATACCAGAAGTTTGGTACGATTTCCCAAAAGTTTGAGAGAGTAGTTCAGTGACAACACAGACACTGCACAGATATACAGTCACGTGAAAAAGTAGTACACCCAATGTAAAGTTTTGACTTTTTCAACATATTTCAACATACAGCTATTTGATCTTCATTTCAACAATATTGATAGATAAAGGTGATATAATATAACAAATATCATGAAACATTTACATTTTGTAGTCCATTGTATAATTTAAATAAACATAAATGCAAATTTCGCATGTGGAAAAAGTAAGTCCACCCCTACATTTATCACTACTTTAAATACCTAAAATTAGAATCAGGTGCACCAGCTCAGGTGCAAATGATTAGAACATCATTAGAGAGGATCTTGGAGGAACCTGTCTTATTTAAACCTCAGACATTTAGTTTGGTTTGCTCTTTGTTGTTGAAGTGAAAAGAGCTCTCTGAGGCCTTCAGAAAGAAGGTTATAGATGCCTACGAGTCTGGGAAGGGATTTAAAAAGATCTCCAAACAGTTTGAAATAAATCATTCGACTGTCCGGAAGATCATCTACAAGTGGAGAACATTCCAAACAACTGCCAACTTGTTCAGGCCAGGCCGCCTAGCAAGTTCAGCCCGAGAGCAGACCGCAAGATGCTCAAAGAAGTCTCTAAGAACCCCAGAATATCAACACGGGACCTACAGGTAGCTCTTGCCACTGTTGATGTCAAAGTGCACGAGTCTACCATTAGAAAGAGGTTGCACAAATTTGATCTACATGTGAGGTGTGCCAGGAGGAAACCTTTGCTGTCCAGAAAGAGCATTAGGGCAAGACTAAAGTTTGCCAATGAACACCCAGGCAAAGACCAGCACTTCTGGACAATGTGCTCTGGACAGATGAGTCAAAGGTAGAGCTATTTGGCCACAGTACCAGAAGACATGTTTGGCGAAAACCAAAGACAGCATTTGAGCACAAGAACCTGATACCAACTGTAAAGCATGGTGGTGGAAATATGGTTTGGGGCAGCTTTGCTGCATCAGGGCCTGGGCAGCTCACCATCATAGAATCCACTATGAATTCTTCATTGTACCAGAGGGTGTGTGAGGATAATGTGAGGCCATCTGTCGGGAATTTGAAGCTCAACCGAAGGTTGACCTTGCAACATGACAATGACCCTAAACATACCAGTAAATCCACCAAGGAATGGCTGAAAAGAAAGAAATGGAGGGTTCTGGAATGGCCAAGTTAAAGCCCAGATCTAAATCCCATCGATACGTTGTGGGGGGATTTGAAACGAGCTGTGCATGCAAGAAACCCCTCAAACATCGCACAGCTGAAAGAATTCTGCATGGAGGAGTGGGCAAAAAATCCTCCCAGTCGATCTCAGAGACTGGTAGACAGTTATAAGAAATGCCTACTTGAGGTTGTTTCTGCCAAAGGGGGCAATACCACCTATTAGAGCCAAGGGTGTACTTACTTTTTCCACATGCAAAATTTGCATTTATGTTTATTTAAATTATACAATGGACTACAAAATGTAAATGTTTCATGATAATTGTTATATTATATCACCTTTATCTATCAATATTGTTGAAATGAAGATCAAATAGCTGTATGTTGAAATATGTTGAAAAAGTCAAAACTTTACATGGGGTGTACTTACTTTTTCACGTGACTGTTTTTCTAGATAACTGTGAGAAATAGCAGAAACTCCACAATACGAGCAGGGTGCCTTATTGGCAATAAATATATCAACTGAATAAATGATATAAGTAGCGGACGTAACTTAAAAACGATCGATCTTTAATTACCCTGCGCTCATGAATCGAAAAGCGGGGTTAAGCAATCGGGTGCATACGTGCGCCGTACGTGTGCTGTGTGCCGTATGTGTGCCGTGTCTGCATTTTAAAAATTCATTTTCTCGGCAACCGTTGGTCCGATTTATATGAAATTTTACCTTAGGAGAGCCTCTGCCTGTGGATTTCTTTGTTACCCTGCGCTCGCAAAGCCAAAGGTGGGGTTAAGCAATCGGTTGTGTACGTGTGCCGTACGTATGCCATGTGCCGTGTCTGCATTTTAAAAATACATTTTCTCTGCAACCGTTGGTCCGATTGACATGAATTTTGTGCCGTAGGAGCGCCTCTGCCTGTAGGTTTTTTTGCTGATAATTATGATGTCATAGGTCACGTGGTACGGACGCCATCTTGGAAAAACGTTACACCTCTATATCTTCCAAACCGCTTAATGGAAAAAATTGAATCATGGCTCATTGTCAAGTACACCCCATGTGGAATAAGATATGTTAATGATGATGTTATAGGTGCCTCCATTATGACGGCAAAATTCGACAAGTACAACACTTGATCTCATCAGTATGAAAAACAAAACAAAAAAACCTTAAAAAACAGAAGAGTTGGCTTGCACCAAGTCCTTCTCAAGACTGCACAGGTAAGTATTCTATGAATACCATCTCGTTTTCAGACAAGCTTTCGGCCAACACAGGCGTTCTTCTCAGTCTACAAGAACGTGACTTTTTGTTCTTCAACCCAACTTTTTTTTTTGAAGTTTTTTTCTGCAAGAAAGTTTTCTACATATTCTGAAACGTGAGTCTCTTTGGATACACAAACTTCGGACAATGTTCCCTCATGGCATAAATTTTGACGATTGACGTATGTTCAACTCATTCAATCCACCACAACTCAATCAACTCATTCACCGTAACTCATTCACTTTTCTTTTTTTTATAAACATCGCTTTGATCTTTATATATGTCGTCAACAAATGTAGGCAGTGTATTGATATAAATATAAACAGTATATGAATATGTGCTTGTATAGTACCAACTGCAACTAACGTAAGCTCACTTTCGTTTACACTACTCAAAATAAGTTAGGGATATTGTGGGAGTGAGTTTTTTTTTTTTATAGGGGTTAGGGTTATGGTATTGAAATCAAGAATGCTGTGTTTTTTCACACTCATTAATAACCATAGAATTAGGACCAACAACTTTTTTCAACATAATTAATACACAAAATCAACCACACCGAAGAACCTGCCAATATCCCTAACTTATTGTGAGTAGTGTAAGTCGAGGAAGGTGAGTAAGCGTTAAAGATATCTCTTCGTTTTGTATATATTTTATTCATATATTAACATCACACCAATGACTTATATGCATGCTTGCTGTTCTTGTAGACTGAGAATTAGGCCTGTGTTGGCCGAAAGGTTGTCTGAAAATTAAAGATCAATCATCTTGAAGCTACGTCCACTACTTATTTAATTTCTTCCGATTTTATACATATACTCGTATATATATATATATATATATATATGTAATTTTATATATATATATATATATATATATATATATATATGTATATATATATATATATATATATATATATATATATATATATATATATATATATATATATATATATATATCATATAATATAATATAATATAATATGTGTGTGTGTGTGTGTTGCTATGCTCTTCTAAAGCCATGGCTTGCAGGGCCTCACACCTGCAATTGTAGGAGCGACAAATACCCACCCTCCCAACTTAACAGATCGAGCCTTCCTCTCAACACCCCCTACCACCCGTCCAGTCAAAGATAGAGCAGAATCAAATTGCAATTGAATTGGGTGTGAAATGTGGCCTAATGTGTTCTGTATTTGCTGTTTCCCCATGAGCCCTTATTCAGTTCACCCCACCACATGCCAATGGTTGTTGGGAAGCAAAATGTCATCCTAATTCTACCTCAAAATTCAAATTGCAAAATTCGAATGTTTCTTTTCTTTTCATCTCTCCCTCACTTTTTTTTCTTGGCTTCAATTTGCCTTATGATCAATTGACTGTCCTGTCATGAATCCGATCGTGTTGGCTTATCGAAAATGTTATTGTGCTGTTTTATCATCCTGGATTTTTCTGCCTCACATGATATTTCTGATGAAACCAGCAAGAGAGAAAATGCTCGTATATAGTATTTATCCTTACTACATTGGTTGAGTTGGTTGGTGGTTTGGCTTCTACAAGAGGGGTTTCCACAAGTTATCAACCTCACGCAGACAAAACCGTACGCATGTTTATTCTCTGTCAGGCCAACAAATTTTTGAAGTCCTTTATAATAATAAAAAATGCGCTGGTATTATCAGCACAAGTTGCAATGCTTGATCAGCTGCATCTCATTGCATTTAGCTTGTATAGTGAGTGATCGAGAGGTCTGACAGATTAATTTTTCTTTTCACACCACATTTTGACTCCACACATAACACAACATGGCACGTGGCTAGGCTTGGGTCATTCTCACCAGGCCACAGGACCGAATCTGTCGCGATCACCCTTCCACGCCGCAGGCTGACCGCCTGCCCTCCCGCCTACTGATCCCGAGATCAATCTCTGTCTCTTTCCCAGCTCCCCATGGGACTCCGCCAGCCGTGCTCCTGTCGCCCTCCCTCATTGTTGGAGCCTCCTTGTCTAAACATCGCCCCGGGGGCCCAGGGTTAAAGCAGCCAACGCAGTTTTACAGCCTGCGCCCTGCCAAGGGCAACGCGTTTCGCTTTTCCTATATCCTCGACGGCTCGCACACCCGCTAATCAGTCGGCCCAGCCCGCGGCAGAGAGCTGGGTGCGTTTGTTTTTTGTGGAAGTGGGCAAGTCTCAGCTTAACACCTGTGTTCTTATTGTTGTCTCCATCTTGCTTTATCTCCATCCCTGAGGACATCACACCAATTGATATATATATATATATATATAAAATATATATATATGTATATATCAAGGTAGGCGCGAAGCGCCCCTCCCTTTATATGGGATCATCTCTGTATGCAGCTTTTATATATATATATATATGCACTACATGACCAAAAGTATGTGGACACCCGAACATCACACATCTCATTCAAAAATCATGGGCATTAATATGGAGTTGGTCCCCCCCTTTGCTGCTATAACGGCCTCCACTCTTCTGGGAAGGATTCCACGAGATGTTGGAACATTGCTGCAGTGATTTTCTTCCATACCGCCACAAGAGCATTCGTGAGGTCAGGCACTGATGTTGGGCGATTCCACCTCACTCGCAGTCGGCGTTCAAATTCATCCCAAATGGGTTCGATGGGGTTGAGGTCAGGGCTCTGTGCAGGCCAGTCAAGCTCTTCCACACCGATCTCGACAAACCATTTCTGTATGGAACTCACTTTGTGCACGGGATCTTGTCATGCTGAAACAGGAAAGGGCCTTCCCCAAACTGTTGCCACAAAGTTGGAAGCATGCAATCATCTAGAATGTCATTGTATGGTATAACATTAAGATGTCCCTTCAGTGGAACTAAGGGGCCGAGCCCGAACCATGAAAAACAGCCCAGACCATTATTCCTCCTCCACCAAACTTTACAGATGGCACTATGCATGGCAGAGCTTCAATTGGGAGGCCCAAATGAAAAGGCAAAATATCAGAAATTGAAGGCTTTTTTACTTTAAACGATTCATATAAACATCCGTTGAATCGTATCGCACACAAATCATGAAAATCTAAACGGTACATGGCGCCCATTTTGAAAAAAGATTGAATTCTGCAAAACGGAAGCGGCCGCTACACGTCTTTCTCAGTCACACGTTTATGTGTAAAGAGTGCGCGCCAAATCTGTAACACGGAAGCGGCCGCTACACCTGTTTCTCAGTCGCTTTGCACACGCTACCATGTTACTTCGGAGCCGCACGTTTATATAGGACGAGTTTGTCAGGAGTCGATCTACTCTCTCCTGGTACGTATATATACATATTCATATCTATATATATATATATATATATATATATATATATATATATATATATATATATATATATATATATATATACATACATATATACATATATACACACACACACACAAATACATATTATACATATGTGTAAAAGTTGTTTTATATATATATATATATATACATACATATATACATATATACACACACACACACAAATACATATTATACATACTAGGGCATGCCCGTACTATATATATGCCCGTACTATATATCTATCTAAAATTATATCCCCCCCCTCTATTTACATGAAATGGTTTGGTCCATTCGCAACGCCAAAGCGAACGGCGAACGGCTTGCGAGTACAGTGACAATCCCCCCCCTCTATTTACATGAAATGGTTTCGTCCATTCGCAACGACCACAGAACCCCCCCCCTCTATTTACATGGAATGGTTTGGTCCATTCGCAACGCCGGCACACGCGATCGTTCGCTGCTCTCTGATTGGTTGAATCGTTTTTTGGACATAGCTCGGTAAGTAATTGTCCGATTAATATGAAACCTTGAAAAGGCACATCCTCGGGTCCCCAGCAATATACCTGGCAAGTTAAAAGTATATCGGACCCGTGGTTGTCGAGAAACAGCGGTCACAGACAAACAAACGTACAGACGTACAGACGTACAGACAGAGATTACTGGAATTATAGATAGATGTGTAAAAGTTGTTTTATATATATATATATATATATGTGTGTGTGTGTGCAGTGTCTGTCCTGTGTTGTCACTGAACTACTCCCTCAAACTTTTGTGAAATCCTACCAAACTTCTGGTATGCACCTACCTCTCCCGTGTGTTTGTCCTAAGGGTATTTTTTGGAGGAAAATTTTGAAATATATTTTTTGGGGAAAAAAAATTTCAACTTGTCTTCAACTTCAATTGTTTATAAAATGTAATATCACGTATATTACAAATACATTTGTGCAAAATATTTGTTTGAATTAGGATTGGTGTAAACCATTACAAAACAGCAACTCAGTTACTGTACAGTCATTTATCTATACTAGGACGTGCCCGTACGTGGGTGCCCGTTCCTTGCCAAAAAAAAAAAAAAAAATGTCTTCGCCCATGCATGCATGGGCGTGCCCATGGGCCCATGGGCGTGCCCGTAAGTGCGTGATGTGACCGTACAATGAATGTATCGTCCCGACGCCGCAGCTCGGATGGCGCTGCAGTTAATCGGGCCTGTATCGGCAGAGTTATTATAAACGTGTACTACAATCGATCGTATCTTACAGCGTCTGCTCGCCACATTCAGCATCAGTACGTCGTCACTATGACTATCCGTAAGTCCGGAAGTGACGTCCTCATTTGACTGTCCGGAAGGTCGCATATCGCAGTTACGATGAATCGCAAATTAGTTTTAATTAGTTTTAAAACATAGTTTAACGCCAACATAGTTTGCCAACGTGAAATAAATGAATACGCTCTCAAATGTGCCGTCCGAGGCAGAGTCTGTTCGCCACGTTCGGCACACGTGATAGCTCGCTGCTCTCTGATTGGTTGAATCGTTTTTTGGACATAGCTCGGTAACTACTTCTCCGATTAATATGAAACCTTGAAAAGGCACATCCTCGGGTCCCCAGCAATATACCTGGCAAGTTTCAAGTATATCGGACCCGTGGTTGTCGAGAAACAGCGGTCACAGACAAACAGACACACAGACACACAGACACACACACATGCACACAGAGATTACTGGAATTATAGATAGATATCTACATACGTGGGCAGTGTCTGTGTTGTCACTGAGCAACTCCCTGAAACTTTTGTTTCTGTGGTTGTGAAGTGTTTTTAATAACGTGGTGGTGGTTTTGAATCACGTGGTGGTGAGGTATTTTGAATTATGTGGTGGTGAGGTGTTTTAAATCATGTGGTGGTGAGGTGTTTTAAATCATGTGGTGGTGAGGGGTTTTTAAATCACGTGGTGGTGAGGTGTTTTGAATTACCATATGTGGTGGTGAGATGTTTTGAATTACTTGGTGGTGAGATGTTTTTAGTTATGTGGTGGTGAGGTGTTTTGAATTATGTGGTGGTGAGGTGTTTTGAATTACATGGTGGTGATGTGTTTTGAATTATTGGTGGTGGTGAGGTTTTAAATTATGTGGTGGTGAGGTGTTTTGAATTATGTGGTGGTGAGGTGTTTTAAATTATGTGGTGGTGAGGTGTTTTGAATTACTTGGTGGTGAGGTGTTTTAAATTAGGGGGGGGGTGAGGTGTTTTAAATTATGTGGTGGTGAGGTGTTTTGAATTACGTGGTGGTGAGGTGCTTTGAATTACATGGTAGTGAGGTGTTTTAAATTACGTGGTGGTGAGGTGCTTTAAATTACGTGGTGGTGAGGTGTTTTGAATTACGTGGTGGTGAGGTGTTTTTAATTGCGTGGTGGTGAGGTGTTTTTAATTACGTGGTGGTGAGGTGTTTTTAATTATGTGGTGGTGAGGTGTTTTTAATTACGTTGTGGTGAGGTGTTTTTAATTACGTGGTGGTGAGGTGTTTTGAATTATGTGGTGGTGAGGTGTAATCGTCCCAAACTTCCAGTCTGCACCTACCCCTCACGTATGAACGTGCTAAGCGGTTCTTTTTTTCATTTTTGTGTATTTTTTCAACCTAAATTGCCTATAAAAATGTAATCTCACAAACACTTCAAATAAATTTGTGCAAAATTATTGTTTGTATAATGATTGGTGTAAATCATGACAACACAGCAACTCAGGTACAATCATTATGCTCAGCTAAAACAAGCCCGTTCCTCTGTAACAACGCCTGGTGAGGTGAGCGTCGCGAGCCGAGCCAAGCTCGTGTATGTATATATATATATATATGTACATACACGGTACATACATATATAAAGTATATATACAGTGCCTTCAGAGAGTATTCACACCTCTTGACTTTTTTAACATTTTATGCTACAGCCTGAATTTTAAATGTATTGTTTTATTGTTAATTACATTTTATTGAATTTTAACATTCCTGTAAGATCCGCAAATAGCAGAACCGCGAATAACGGTGCATTGTTTCAATAGAAAAAGGGGGGATAGGTTCCATAGTCACGAAAATCCGCGAATAGAGAGGACCAAACCGCGGATGGCGAGGATGGCGAGGCAAAATCCACAAATGGCTTGGCAAAATCTGCGAATGGTGAGGCAAATCCAGAGAATGTCGACGATAAAACACGAAGGTCGACGAAAGTCATGCAAATGGTGAGGCATACCCCGCAAATGTCGACGATAATCCGCGAATGTCGATGAAAATCCCACGAATGTATGCCGCGGCATTGTTTCAATGTCTATGAAAAACTGCGAATTCGTGGAACATGGCCGCGAATAGAAAAAGAACCGCAAATTCGCAGGACACCTTTCCACGAATAGAGAAACAGGTCGCATTTTATCACCCGCGAATAGCACGAGGAAGCGTTTATACCCGCAAATACCCGGTAAATTCCCACGGAATCGCGAATAGCTGGGTCCGACAGTACATAAAAGTATGTGTGAAATAAGCACTTTATTCCAAATTTCACCAAGGGTACCTACCACCCCCTGCCCCCCCCCCCCCCCCACACCCATTATCTGGAAGCACTACTGTACAATCCTTGTGGTGAAGCATGAAATAAATAAAAATCCACATATTTATCTTTCTGTGGAGGCAAAAAAAAAAGATGGAAAAGGTTGACCTCTAAATCAGAAAATATCATGTTGACAAAGACACAAAGGGAAATTATTCCTCATTTTTATTCTCCTTTGCCATGGGTGTTACTTTCATGGATGTGGTTACAGCCAGAGGATTGCGTACGATTTTCACGGGAGTGTCTGAAAAACACCGTTATTTTCCCTCAAGCACACGCTTCCTGAAACAACATTGAGGGGAAACTTCAAAGTGTGAAATGAAAACAGGATTTATAACCTTCGTTGTAATGATGCCTTCCATTTTGAAGCTTTTCTTCAACTCTGCCTTTCCATCATTGAATTGCGAATACTTTCTGAAAAGCGTTGTACTTAAAAGGAATGGTTGTTTTTAAATCACCATAACTAGGGGAATTTAATGAATTCCTTACTAAAACTAGTTCCTATTTCGGCTCGGGTCTGCATGTTAGGGTGCACAGCTGGGTACAATTTGGAAGGCACAAACCTCAGCATCCAGGAAAGAATGCGTTCCTTTTCTGGTGTTTGTGTGCTCGTGCTTGTATTTGTCGTGCACTGTTTTTTTGTTTTTTTTTGGAAAATTGGAGCTTACCCAGCAGTGCAGTACACAATGGCCTGCTCTTTTCAAAATATCCCATACGAACTTCACCTCTGAATACAAGTCCTGGGAAATGGCGAAAGTCCATTGGATGACGTCCGCATTTAAAGGATTATATACTTTATGATGCAACACCTTGCCTGTGAAGCACCTCGATGGTGATTTGTAGAATAATAACATCTTGCTGAATCAAATTCAGAGGAGAGAAATCACAGCGGCAAAGTGAGCTTCCTCTGAGCCATTCTGTAAATTCACTTTCCAGGTTCTTGTTTTCAAATCACATAGCTCATGTCACCATGGCATTCTATTTGGTTTAATGGCCTTCCTTCCTCTGCACAAACACTGAAACAATGATCACATTCAACTTTCTGCTGTGATAGATATTTGTCATGTATAAGAATGCATTTCACTTTCAAGTCGTAATGACTAACATTTTTGGCACCAAATCTTACAAGGAAATAAACAGGAAACCCAAATGCAGGTGGAGGCCACTAGGCCCATCATGCTCGTGTCGTCTCCGCCTTCCCAAAGTCCAGACTTGATACCCACCTGCATTCATTTGTCCTCTTATTCTCCAGATTGTGGAATAATCTCCCTGTGTCCGCTGTCTCGCACACTCTTCAGTCTTTCAAATGTGCTTGCCATCACTACCTCAAGTGCTTACCCATGAACAGCCGACATATCTTCTCCACACAATGATTAATTCCCATTCTATCCCTCCCTGGGTCATTGTTACTCATTTTTGTGGTATTACTCTTTTCCTCCTCATGTATGTCCATTTCCCCCACACTCCCACTCCTCTCCCAATACCCTTTGGTAGTCTGTAAACCTGCTGTCCTTTGTTTAACGCCTCCACTATGGGCATTGGGCATAGACCCTTGGGCCTTCTATAAAAATACGAGGGACACAACGCTATCCCTGTTCCATTCTTTTCTTTTTCTAACTTTTACTTTTAGTTCTAATTTTTTTTCGAACAAACACAAAACAATCGGACATTTCTAACTTAGACATCACAACTTGATCAAACCTTGCTAATTCTAATCTACCGAACATTTCTGCCAATAGGTCTGTACCCTCTATACCCATTCTTTCTAAGTACCGGTACTTATATCCAAATCCAGGTAAAACCTATTGTTGTCCACAGAGAAAAACAAGATTGTGAAACGTCACTGAACCTACACAAACATGGAGGAACTCCCCCACCACCCACTTCCAATCCCCTCTGCTACACGCATAATGCGTACATGGCTTCTTGGTTCAAAGTTCAAAGGTTACATTATGGATAGGAAAGGGAACCCAGGCACCACATCCCAAAGTTGTTCTCACGTCCTCGTTTAAACTTCAACCCGACTTGTCATGACCTTCAATGCAAAGTGCTCTGTGGATCCCAGCCCATTCGCTACCTTCACCTTACCGCTCACCGTTTCTTACCCCCAGATGCGCGGCAGGATATCCGGGACCACAGTGGCAAGTTCCCCCGGCAGTACCTGAAGCTGGTCACAGACAGCATGCTGCCCTCGGGAGAAAAACCCTGTACGTCCTTGACTTTAACTCGTATACTGTGGCCTTGTTTTTACCAGAAAATATGCCATGGTTCCATCAGCAAGCATTTACTTGCTTTTTAACCTGATTTTCCCTGGTCTTCTCCCCCAACGCTTCACCTCCTCTATCCCTCAAACCTCTGACTATACAGTGCCTGACTCCAGCACTTAAGTTAATCCTAGTTTTTCTCCTGTCCATAAAGTTATGCAAACTAATTTAACTTGTTGTTATCAAACTTTATGACATTTCCTCTGTTTGCAGGTTGCCAGCAAGATGTATCGAAAGGTATGTTGAACCACCTTGTACAGATTTTTAAAATATATATATATATGTATATATAGTATGCACTTAACACTCAGTACAAAAGACGTTAAGATTTGAGGTTTCTTGAACGAGCAATGTTTAATAGTACCAATCGTGGAACTAACAACAGTATCAGTAGCAACAGCCATGCTCTTACATGATTGACACTTGCTGGAGAAGAACAAAATACCTCGTTTCAATGTCAGTATAAGGCTGGTGTTGGCTTAGCAGTTTTAGCTGCTGGTTAGGTAGCTGGTTTGAGCCCCCTGCCAGCCGTTGAATTAACACCAGGAGGGTTCACTCAGCCCGTAATCCTTCCGAGGTCAGCAAAATGATGAGTACCGCATGACTGGTTATAGAGAGGCATTGCATCAGCAGCAGCCGTACCCCCAGAAATTGATGCAACCAGCATCTACAGGCTGCACACGAACCGCCACCACCAATGTCAGTAAGAGCAGTGGGGGGAAAAGTACTTTTTCACGTTGAAGACTATTTTCGGAAGAAAACGTCTCTTGTGTCATTGTTGGCATAAATGGCAGGTGCACTTTAGTCATAAATTGCAGATACAGGCTTTTACTGCATTGCAGGTCACACAGTCTCTTTTAATGATTGTCACAAGAGCTGCGCTTTTACCACATAGGGTTGGCAGATGTGCCATTCTTCAGGGTTGTGACGTGGACTTATAGGATGGAGGATGTGGAATGCTATGAATCTGGATAACCCACCAAGTCAGTAATTTACCTGGCAGTGCTATATTTTACTTTGCTGCCCCCTCGCTGTGCTGGAATGCTTCCTGTATCTTCATTCAACATGATTTCGGAGTCTGCTTTGCAGATTTCTCGAGCATAGAGAATTTAATACAAAAAAAAGAACATGTTGATGCTTGTTAATACTCACCTCTCAGCTGCCAAACATTGGTTCGAATCCCGACCCAGATACAGTCATGGCTAAAAGTATTGGCACCCTTGCACTTTTTCAAATAACTCACCATTTCTTCCAGACAATTGTTGAACCTAGAAAGTCTTTTGGTGTCCACATACAGTCGTGGCCAAAAATATTGGCACCCTTGCACTTTTTTCAAATAACTCACAATTTTCTCTAAAAAATATGTTGAAATTTACGAAAGTATTTGGTCTCCACAATTCTTTATTCCACTGTTAATATTACAGAACCTTTGTTTTTTATTATTTTCGCCCGATCTATCAATGAGGAAGAATCACTTAAAAATTAAATAATTCTCGTATCCGAATCCATATTCAGATCTTCACCAAAATCGAATCGATTCGTCCTTGTCACACACACACAACCTGTCCACCAAGTTTCGTCCAAATCCGTCCATAACTTTTTGAGGTATCGTGCTATGTATCGGTTTTAGCCCTCTCACTCAATGGTGAAGAATCACTTAAAAATTCTACCAGCCAGATCCGGATCTGGATCTTCACCAAAATTGAACCAATTCTTCATTGTCACATGCATTACCTCTCCACCAAGTTTCGTCCAAATCTGTCCATAACTTTTTTGAGATATCCTGCTATATGTCGTTTTTGGCCCTATCTCCTAAAGGTGAAGAATCACTTTTAAAAAATTCTACTAGCCGGATCCGTATCCGGATCCAGATCTTTATAAAAATATACCTATTTCGTCCTTGTCACATACGCTACTTCCCTGCCAAATGTCGTCCGAATCCATCCACAACCTTTTTAAATATATTGTTCACAAACAAACATACTGGGGTGAAAACATAACCTTCATCCACCTTCGGTGGCGGAGGTAATAAATGGGGCGGTTAACAAGAATAAAGCAATAATATGTTTTTAAAAATAAAATAAAATTTAAGGTGAATGTGCCTAACAGGGCCTATTTTTTAAGTGGCATTTTAGTGGCCATTGTATTAGCATGAAGAGTCACCCATAAAGTTTGAACAGGCAGATTATCTCCTCCCTGAGGGTCAATAATGAGCCAGTTTGGTTTTCATCAACTACCTGGTTGGACTTGATCAGGTTATAGTAGCTGACAATACAAATCCTTCATACTGCTGATTTTATCTCGGTTTGTACCCACAACCTCTGAATTGTGCAGTATTGTACGTCCGTACCACTTAGGCCGTGAACCTTTACCTGAGCCTGAATTTTTAACTTTGATGATTTCAATTACTTTTTAACAATACAGCCAGAGATTGTATCAAAATAGCAAAAATACAACTATTTATCCTCAAACTGATCCGTATTGTATTTATTTGCAGTTGAAAGACGTGCCGAGAGGCGCTCTCGGAAGCTGTCTGCCATCCCCGGCCTCAGAGCAGGACGGAACTCCGTGCAGGCTGGCACTGGCATCCGAGCTAGCTGGGCCGGAGGTTCTCCTATACCAAACCAAAAAGTTTCCCGGGCACCACAGAAAGAATGGGGCTCACTGGAGAACCTGGCAGAGGAAGGAGGTGAAGTGCCTCCGTCGTTGCTGCACGGCAAATTATACCGTATGCCTTCCAAGTGACGAGTTCCTTCGGACCTTGTGCCCCATTATTTGTCGATGTGTCATTTTGATTACAGTTGCCACCATTATGTTTAAAAATGTGACAGTCAGTTCTGTAATGTTTTGTGAAATCCCCAAATGGAGAGGTCCTTGATACACAAGTTGTTCAAATATCAGTCGCAGATAACCATCAAAAAGGTTGACCTGTTTAGTTAACAAAAAAACAAAGATTTTATCATTCAGTTGCCCTGATTCACGTTCCCCATCTGAACCCATGGCTCATGATACTCAGACCACACCTGTTCAAATCCCATATACAAAATGTATTTGTCCGACATCTGAAAATGTCCTTGTAATTCACGTAAAGGTACACTGATGTCTTTCTGGTCTTTGGCCTGCATGTCTCAGAGATGATTGTAGGCCATCCTGCCAGCCCCCATTAACCTTAGATGTAAAATAACTTAACCTTAACGTTAACCGGTGTGAAATAACTAGGAGTGGTAGCGGTTGTATTATTCTCGTGTCGTATTATCAAATTTCAACAGTGAAAACAAATATCTGACTGTATTTAAGGGCAAATAAGAACTTGGTAAGTGCATTATCCAGGCCCAAGCTTAAATAAAACCAACAGCGTAGCTTTTATTATCAGATCATTTCCAGGATTCCAGACAGCAATTGAATTATTTACCTAAATTAGTCAATTTTTTCTGCGCCACTAACTCTTAAACTTTACCAGTGCCTCATGCAGATTCATTTAGTCATCCTGATGTGAGAAAAAAATTATTGCTTCAAAAATCCCTGCTGGAGTAATGATTCATTGCATAGCAAGAAGCCATTCTTCTGCGCTGTTGTCGTTTGAAGACCGATTTGTCTTTGTCATATTTTGTTTAAGTGAAAAAATATTTTTGCTACATTTTCATATGCAAGTTGTGTAACGTTGCAGTGGTTACAGTCACGTGAGCATGCACTATCTTCAGTATCGGTGTTATTCTGCCCACAACACACTGAAAAAACACCCTTAAGTAATCGATTTTGGTGATTACAAACCCTGAACTGACCCAGGAGCTTCTGACATGGCATCGTCATTGACCTCAATGCTAAAAAAAATAATGAATGTGATTTTCTTTTTTCTAATACAGTGTACTGTTTATCGGCATCACCAGCATCCATCTACTTTCGCCATAGCTTTAAGACCGTAGGCTCCAGCAAAAAAATTCATTGTTGGATCAGGTGAGGAATGAAGAATTGGTCACCCCAGGTTTGAGGCAGGAATTTGGGATTTCGCCTGCATGCTGTGGCTATAACTCGCCCACACTCTGCGTAACACTCCATGGGATCTTTGACGTCCACCAACGAACAGTCCTGGCAGACAGGTCCTCCAGCTTGAAGTCCATCAGATGGATGGCACACACATTGGTACATCGCCATACCTGTGAAACACCAGGATGACAGTGTTTATCTGGGTGGAGAATCAAACCCAGGTTGGACATCTCAGAGGTCCATGTGCACCCCTCTGGGCTATCCTGCTCCGCCAGCCCACCATGACATAACAAAACTCAACATGTACAAACTTACAACCGAGATAACAGGAAGTCACAGCTGCCAACTTGGAGAGATGACTTTTCAGATGAAGAAAAGACAAAGACGTTATTACAACAAGCGATTCATTCAACCAAGTGAAAGACCCAATTTTTTCACGATTATTGTTGTGAAATTAAACTCAGACCTCTGGCAAGAATTGAGGTTTTATTCAGCTATTTCTCAAGACAATCCCACAACACAAGAAACCAGTTTATTAGTCCCATATAAAGGCAACCAGCATACATCTCATTCTAAATCCTTGCAAGCAAGCGTTTACATACCTGGTACATCTCAATAGTATACCGCACAGGGATACAGCATGTCGCCTCCCACGCACCGAATGGACACAGTTTATTATAAGCTCCCTCAAGGTCATTTCTTTCCAGCGGATAGTGCTTGAGACAATGCAACATTTTCATCACAATTATCATAAGCAATACTCTGGGTGGTGTAATGGTTGGAGCGTCCACTCGGAGTCTGGGAGATTTGGGATGTTGGCAGTTCGAACCCCGATCAAGTTATACCTAAACACTTTAAAATGGCAGGTGCTGCTTCCTTGCTTGATGCTCAGCATTTAAAGAGGATGGAGCATGTACAATCAACCATACATTGGCAACCATTGCCCAGGTATGATGGGCCTTATGGCCTCCTCCTGCGGTGAATTGCCTTGCAAGAGAAATATTTTGTTAGCCCGTCACCTGGTCAGTGGGAGATGGGGATTACATAGCTTTATTACGTCAGTGGGAGAATTGACAAAATTATTAATTTTGTCAAAAGGTCAAAGGTCAAGGTTACATAAATCGCCATTTTTCACCCGATCAACCTGAAATTTAAAGAATTTGCATATATCGAGTCACTGAATTCGTTCACTAATCAAAAGGTAGGAGCCGATTGTTTTTTTGTTTTTTTTACATGAAAAGGTCAAAAGTCAAAGTTGCATAAAATGTCAATTTTCGTCCGGTTGACCTGAAATTTTACATATTTGCATATTGAGTCACAGAATTGGTTCACCAATCAAAAGCGAGGAGCCGATTGTTTTTTTTTTGCATGAAAAGGTCAAAGTTGCATAAAATCGTCAATTTTCGTTCGATCGGCCTGAAATTTAATGAATTTGCATATATTGAGTCACTGAATTCGTTCACTAATCAAAAGCTAGGAGCCGATTGTTGTTTTTTAGATCAAAAGGTCAAAGGTTAAGGTTGCATAAAATGTCAATTTTCATCCCGATTGTCCTGAAATTTTACATATTTGCATATTGAGTCACAGAATTGGTTCACCAATCAAAAGCGAGGAGCCGATTGTTTTTTTGTTTTTTTTACATGAAAAGGTCAAAAGTCAAAGTTGCATAAAATGTCAATTTTCGTCCGATTGACCTGAAATTTTACATATTTGCATATTGAGTCACAGAATTGGTTCACCAATCAAAAGCGAGGAGCCGATTGTTTTTTTTGTTTTTTTTACATGAAAGGGTCAAAGATCAAAGTTGCATAAAATCCTCAATTTTTGTCCGATTGACCTGAAACTTTAAGAATTTGCATTTTCATTGGTTGCCAATGTATGGTTGATTGTACATGCTCCATCCTCTTTAAATGCTGAGCATCAAGCAAGGAAGCAGCACCTGCCATTTTTAATATGCTGATTGTTTCTTCTTTTTTTTAATCAAAAGGTCAAAGGTCAAGACTGCATAAAATCATGAATTTTTATTTTGTATTTTTTAAAAACTCATTTTGTCATGTTTAGAATACGGACCGGACAACGGACGTGGACGGGATTTGCATTTTCAGATGCTTTCTAGTTAATTTTTTTATGAAGCATATTAAAACGTACTCCAAAACAAATGGTACTATTATCTTTACGAAGGCCGATTTGATAATGGCAACTGGAAAAGCTTTGACTGCTGGAAATGGTGTTTATAACATCCGAACAGAATGTTGTTCAGAGAAAACGCTGATTGATTCCAAAGAACCCAGGTTAATTCTCCCTTCAGGCCAAAACCGATTTGTTTTAGATGGATTTATTTAAAATAGCAACTGCAGCTGCTCTGTTTTTATTCAACGCATCAGTGGAGGAAAACAGTACATCAACTAAAGCAATGCTTAGAATCACGTGGAGTTAATCGGATGAGCCAACGAAAATTGTCTTCCATATAAAGGTTAGATTAGCCACTTGTCTTTCATGGTCACGACCCAATGTGCATGCGCATTGAGCGTAATGGTTTTCCCACTCGTGGAATGAAAATATGATGTCAGAGAACGGCTTGTGATAAATAATATTAGGAGCGAACAGTTTTTAATCCCGCATTGGGTTTTGCCGAAGAAAGTTGGTTATCGTGTGAATCGTTTTGGCTGCACCCACCTTTGATGGTGATGTCACTGATTTCTCTTGGAAAGAAAGTGTGTGTAATGACTTCATTATTTCCTCGTTTTAAGTGACTTCACTTCTTATTACTTCTGCAAAAATGCATTGGGTATAACATTATTCTTTTTCTTTCTATGTTGAAGTGCTTTTTAATTAAGTGTAGCTAAACCTGTCTTTTTTCGTTGCTGGTCACTACTCTCCAGCAACCAAGGTAGGACTTATGTTTTCACTCCGGTCTGTTTGTTTGTGAACAGGATAATCTCAAAAAGTTGTCGACGGATTCGGACCAAATTTGGCAGAGAGGTTGGGTGTGTGACGAGGACGAAATGATTAGATTTTGGTGAAGATCCGGATTCGGATACTAGACTTGTTTAAGTGATGCTTCAACATTGGGTGATAGGGCAAAAAACTATATATAGCAGGATATCTCAAAAAGTTGTGGACATATTACAACAAAACATGGTCGACGAGTTGGGTAAGTGACAAGAACAAGCCGATTTGATTTTGGTTCAGGTAGGAATCCTGATCCGGCCTATCAGTGGATACAAAACATTAACTGTTCAGCCTGGCGGAGGTATGTGCTCTACCGGTTCTGTTCTCTTTTTTTTTTTTACTGTGGCCACATAGTTCAAGTTCATCTATACTTTTTTTTTTGCTTTGTTGGCAGGATAGCTTAGACGCCTAAGACATATGTGCACTCGTCTTTCAGCTGTCTAGGTTGAGTTCGAATCTCAGCCCCGCTATGAGCTGTCTGGTGCTTTACATGCAAATAATACAATCGCTTCCCAAATCGCCATCAGTCAAACGTCATATCTGGTGAGCCGGTTCGTGAAAGACTTAGATGAAAAACGCTTCCTGGCCGACCTCACAAGAAGGTGGGAATATTTTGTGTAGTAGTTGTAGTAGTTGTAGTAGATGGTGTTGGAGCTGCACAAACAGAAAATTGTACCTTCCAAGAACTTTAAAATGCAGATATTTTTGTATAATAATCCACTAGACATTTTAAACATCATTTATCATCTACAATACATAGGAAGGTTTTCCTTCAGATCCATAAACATGGATAGGATAGTATGATACAGTAGTGGCTTTGAACGTTTGCACTGAATGTGTATATATAGCTAAACAGTTGCATAGGCTCCACCCATTAGGCAAGAGCTTAACAGAGCTACATCCTTCTACTTCTCTGTTGGATTCGACTACAGCCAATACTAGGAAGGAAATTTAATTCTCAATTTTATAGAACAGTCTACTCTGGATAGAGAACATCCACAGACGCGTGTTTTGGGCTGGTAGGCCCTCGTCAGCATGGAGCGGAAGCTCCTACTCGGAAGGAACTGGTCAAACCTTACAAGACATTGTCGAGATCAGACCCCCACTGCAAAATTTAAATTATTCCTGGCTGCTCCCAGAACTGTATTCTGTACCACAGACAGGTTAATATGTGGCAGGTATTCCTTGTTGGTCAGGATGCATGCAGCAATCGCTGATGTGGAACTTACTTTCTGGTACTCACAACAGTAATGGGGTCTGATCTTGATACACTGTGTGTATGTGTGTGTGTGTATATATATATATATATATATATATATATATATATATATATATATATATATATATATATATATATATATATATATATATATATATATATATACATACAAACGGGCATTCAAAATTTTCTACCAACGAGATACAAGAGTCCAAGACATGGAGAAAAACAGCACAGCAATGGATATGTATAAGGATTACATTTATATTTTTTCTAGTAATTCCCATTTACATCTATATTTTATAATAAATAAGCATGCGATGTCTCCTAACTTTTTGAACGTGCTTAATAATCGTGTACTTTAACTCTGCAACGTGTCAAAAACTGAGAAAGTTGCAATCAGGGAAATGTACACATTTGTAGTCAAAAAAAGCCATTTCTATAAATCAAGTAATTTCACTGTTTTCCTGCCGCCTTTTCTGTTTTTATTATTATTGTTGCTTCATTGTGTAATCACTGAATGAATATTCGCTAAGCTCACGTTAATGTAAACAAAACAGCATTTTTGTTATAAAAACAAACAAAAAAAAAACTGGTATGTACTTATACGACTCCAAATACACTTCTAATGGAAATCAACATTACAAGAATCCCAAGAAAGATATAAAAACAAGATTGTTTAACTTAGCTATGAAATTGCATTATTGCATCTGTACTATCAATGATTTCAATGTCATTTTATGAATGCTCATAATAAAAATTACTCCTGAAACTACTTGGCAAAGTGACTTTCTTTTGTAAATTATTTCCAAAATGTCTTTCTCATTTGCACATAAAATGATGGATCAACTCAACAGAATGTTATATGAGGTACGGGATGCTAACCGCCGTGGGAAGCAAAGATAAGTTAACGTTTCAGGCGTTCTACCTGTCACTCTTTCCTCTGACAAAGGGGTATCCACATGTCCACTTGTCTGTCTGTAGGCTATTTTTTATATTATTATAATTATATATAATATAAAATTATTATATTATTATATATAATATAATATTATTTATAATATTTGGCCTATGTTGACCATATATATACAGTATATATATATATATATATATATATATATATATATATATATATATATATATATATATATATATATATATATATATATATATATATATATATATATATATATATATATATATATATATATATATATATTGTCGCGCGAATCCCTCCGGTTAATACCAGGGACCGCGGAAGACCAGAACAACTTTAACGGAGGCAACGATCAATACAGATTGTGCTATCAAACGCGGGAAGAGAAGAAGGGAAGAGGGAAGAAGCGGGAGCGCATAACTGTGGAAGGGGAACAAACTCAAACGGACACCAGAGTTGAAGGGAATGAGAAATAATAAAAGGGTTTATTGTAATAAGGATCGGTAGAGGAAACGCGACGATAAATCTAATAATACTCCTAAATTGGGATCCCATGCAGCAGACTCAACAACAGGACACAGGGATGAATGAACAAAAGAAACGTCGTGTAATGGTGATGTGGTGTGCGGTCTTATCTGTCCATCGGTTGCAGTGTAACAGCTCCAAACTCCGGCGTGGAGGAACCCTCCGTACACCTCGCACGCTTCGCTAGGCCCGAGCCAACGCCCTCGCCGTTTGCACACGAGGTCCCGTTCACCACTCTAACCTCCAGAAGCACCGAGCACTGCTCCAAGCACCACGAGTGAACCGTCAGCCCGATGAAGAGAAGCGCAGGGACCAACAGATCTCGTACAGCGCCAATAGACCAGCGAAGAAGAACGGTAAAAGGGGAGAGAGGGCCAAAGGAGAGCAATTGTGACTGCGCGCTATGAAAATCCAAGAGAGCTGCTGAAATGTCGTGCAGCGTGCCCTTTTATGGCCTGACCTGTGACATCGGTCTCGGCGCGCCCTCTGATTGGCCGAGTGCTTCCCGCACCGGTACTGCTCGACCCCCTCCCTGCCCAGCCAACCGTCCTCCCGCGCGTGGCCCCCGGCCTTGCCACGAGGCCGTTCCAGGCCAGCTGGATGTGTAGCCGGCTGCGGCCCATACGGCGGTACCCCGAACTGGCCCCCTGCCCGTTTTCTTCCGAAGTCCTTGTCAGGGAAGGGAATTTAATTACTGTGTGCAATAAAGGGCCTATCTAAGTGTCTACAGGTGTGCGTTGCCATAAGGGACAAAGTTTTGATCACCAGGTTTGACACACAAGGGTTTATCTTAATCCCTACACTATCTCACACTCGAACATCCTGGTATGTTCACAGGTATACTCTTACCCGACAAACCGGACTACACATGGAACTTATGACAGGGCAGATTCCCTATCGCGACAGACGAAGCATGTTACCTATTCAGATCTACCTGACTCTAGATATTGCTCTACCCTACCGACATAACAATATATATATATATATATATCACGGTTCTTGGGAGCATTATGAAGGCGATTTGTGTTCTGCAGTGTTCAAGTACAAAAATTCAATTGAGAGAGGTTTAAATTAATTAACTCTGGGTTTTACCGCCATTTTCCACAGTGTCTAATACATCACCCAATCTAACAGGTTACATTAGTTATATTCATGCCTGTTGTTTGTGTCCTTTATAACATCCTTAAAAACAGTAAGTTTCCTGTTTGGAATGATTTTCTATTTTGTTTTGACTTCCAGGCAGGCAGACAGAGTAAAACATTATCTCAGTCCCCTCTGCACATGTGCGATATGCGGGCCCTGAGAGGATGTATGGGGGTGGGCGTGGGGGGGGGGGGGGGGGGATTGTCCCCCAAAATAGGTATTATTTTGTTTGTTTGTTTAAAGTCTTATGTTTATGATAGTATGATTCTACATGCTGCCCTGTCTTCTAGCAACCATTGAAATTGGTTTAAAATACCTTTCGTCAGTGTAGTATACTGTTTATTCTCTGAGGTGAGCACCAGGGGTATTGCCCCTATGTTTTTTAATGCCGTGAACAAACGTTGGTGCATCACGGGTGGTGACGGTTGTGGTCAAGTTTCATCGAAATAGTGTGTGTAGTTTCAGAGGAAAAAGTAAATTCCTAATTTGGGGGGTCAAACCTGGATCCAGTTTGACCCCCGGTAAATCCAATTGGACCCTGATTTTTTTAATGCCGTGAACAAACTTTAGTCACAACACAACAAATATAATTTGTGCCAAGTTTCGTCACAATCCCTTCAGCGGTTTCGGAGAAGTTTCACGTGCTTACGAACGGACTGACAGATTGACGTCGCGCCATCGCATAAGCCCCCCTGAACCTCGTTCCAGGTGAGCTAAAAAATTTATCGTCATTTTTGAGTCGAGTCTCCAGATGGTTATACAGACTGATAACACCCAAAACATAAGCCACCAGTCAGACTGATGCCCGTTTGGTGGATAAAAATTGACGAAATTCTGATACTCCACAGTCAGATAGCAAGTCGGTGTGAGTTCAGAAAGATTCTAGCAGTTACTTCCTCATAGCACATTCGTCACCAAGTCACACGCTTCTTCAATTGGTCTGTTTAGTGTGCCCCTGCCTCATGAAGTTGTGATTCCTTCACATCACTTTGATCATTCGTCTGTTGTCTTGTAATGCCCTTGATCTTCACCAAAGGTACATTGCATCTTGTTAATATCCTGGTTCTACCTCTACTGCAGTATCAGTACAACATTCTCTCTTAACTTCAGACACGATTTTTAGCAAATTGTCCTCTGACCATGGTTCCTTCTCTGGTGGTGGTTCGTATGCAGCCTGTGACTGCTTGGCTGCATCATTCATCATCTGGGGCACGACTGTGCCGCTGATGCAATGCCCCCATTAACATTTGCCTACTTCAGAAGGATAACAGGCTGAGCCAACCCACCTGGTGTTAATTCAGCGATCGACGGGGATTTGAACCCAGGATCCTAGGATCCCAAGCCAGCACCCTAACGGCTAAACCAACACCAGGCTTGTTCCTGCTCTTTGGCAGCTGAATGAGTTGATGCGTTGACTCAAACCGGTGCAATCGACGGGGATTCGAACCCAGGATCCTAGGATCCCAAGCCGGCACCCTAACGGCTAAGCCAACACCAGGCTTGTTCCTGCTCTTTGGCAGCTGAATGAGTTGATGCGTTGACTCAAACCGGTGCAATCCAACATCATGATGTCAGTCTTAATTTGTTTCGTGTCTGCATAAGTTTCCCTAAGTTGGGTGGTTTCGACCAGTTTGTACAGGATTTCTACACTACGATTGGGAAAAGTCAAGTGTAGTGAGTTCAGCATCAGAGAGAACTGACAAACGCATGATGACAATATATCATCGCCATCTCCCCGATACCCATCATCCTTTAGTCGTTTAAAATCAATATAATTGCCTCGGAGTTTTTGTTTTTCATTAGTTGAAATTAACAGCTGGACGTATCTCCCTGGAGCAAACTTTCAGTGTGACGGACACGAATGAGATGCAGCATTGTGCACCGTAGGACATTCGGACGCAGCAAATGTCACAAGCTATTCGGGCTTCAATGCTGCAATTAGTTGGAACTGATCTCACATTGGCTTTATGCTTCATTTCTGAAGCCTTTTCTTTTTTATTATCTATTTATTTTAATTACGCAATTTATCAATCAATTATTTGGTTTCTTTGTTGTCAGGGCAATATTTCAGACACCTTGGGACCTAGGAAGCTGATATTTGGACATGACAGCGACCAAGTAATTTGGCTATAAAGGGTATTTTGATTCATTGATTAATCGATTAATTATTTGATTTTGCTATTAATTACTTAATTATCAATTACTTTTCTCTTCTTTATATTAGCTTCATTAATCCATTTGTTTAAAAAAATATTCTCGAGTCACGACAAGACCAAGAGCACCAGCAACAAGTAATCGAAAAAAAACACGTTTTAGGGCTGCACACTTTTATTTAATTTAATTTTTTTTTAGTTTTTCTTTTTTTTAGTTTTTATTTTTTATTTTATTTTTTAAAGTTTTTTTTTAAGTTTTAGTTGTTTTAAATATAAAAAAGGTTTTTTTAATTTAATTTTGATACATGAAAATGTACCAGAAAAGAGGACCGTGGGCCAAATTTCAGCTCTATAGGACATATGGAACCTAAAAATCGAACGGCTCAACGATTTGAAACGGGACAAACAAACAAAGTTCAGATGAAGTAAAAGAAAAGTATGAATATTTTGACCAAACACTCGGCCTCCTGTTCAGCGAGCTTGTTATATGAGGTGACGCGTTAACGGTGGGTTAACAAGCTGACAGCTGCACAACGTGAAACCTTCGCACCTTCTTTCAAAGTAGTTTCTTTTTTCGCACAAACGATATTGGTGAAACTACGCTCTCTCGAGGCTCAACCCAGGACAATGTAATGGAACGATTGGCTTTCCAACATCAATATTCTCTAAACACTTGGGATGTACGCATGGCTTTTACATGGAAAATAAAAACGTTTACTTGTGCACTCTGATTTTAGAACTTTAACATCTTGTGTGTACAAAACCTTCCACTCCATTGTTTTGCTTTGTTTAGAAACCTTACGACGTCAGCTGTTTTTTGTTTTATGAAGCTGTATATTATCCTTGTTTTTATTCAGTGTTTGACCCTTTGTATGTTTACCTCCGTCACCGAGATGGAGGTTATGTTTTCAACCCTGTCTCGGTTGTTGTGACGAAAATAGAAAATTTTGTCATATGTCGGTCTGTCTCGTTCGTTTGTTTGTTTGTCGGTGAGTGTGAAAACTCACGAACGCTTTCAGCTAACTTCGTCAAACTTTACGAGAAGATTCCGAAAGACAAAAGTGAGGCTGTCAATGTTATTTGACAAGATATGTCAAAGGTCAAGGTTCTCTCAATTTTCGTCATACCTGTCAGGCTACCTACTACCTCAAGCCTTCTTGTTTGTATGTTTGTTTGTTTCTTTGTCTGTGAGTGTGATAACTCGCGCACACTTTCAGCTATCTTCTTCAAACTTTACCAGAGGATGTAAGGAGAAGCTGCCCCAAACCATAATATTTACACCACCATGCTTTACAGTTGGTATCAGGTTCTTGTGGTCAAATGCTGTCTTTGATTTTCGCCAAACATGTCTTCTGGTACTGTGGCCAAATAGCTCTACCTTTGCCTCATCTGTCCAGAGCACATTGTTCCAGAAGTGCTGGTCTTTGCCTCGGTGTTCATTGGCAAACTTTAGTCTTGCCCTGATGTTCTTTCTGGACAGCAAAGGTTTCCTCCTGGCACACCTCCCATGTAGATCAAATTTGTGCAGCCTATTTCTCATGGTAGACTCGTGCACTTTGACATCAACAGTGGGAAGAGCTACCTGTAGGTCCCGTGATGTCATTCTGGAGTTCTTAGAGTTCTTTCAGCATCTTCCGGTCTGCTCTCGGGCTGAACTTGCTGGGGCGGCCTGGCCTGAACAAGTTGGCAGTTGTTTGGAATCTTCTCCACTTGTAGATGGTCTTCCGGACAGTCGAATGATTGATTTCAAATTGTTTGGAGATCTTTTTAAATCCCTTCCCAGACTCGTAGGCATCTATAACCTTCTTTCTGAAGGCCTCATAGAGCTCTTTTGATCTTGGCATAGTGACGCCGCACACTTCAACAACAAAGAGCAAACCAAACTAAATGTCTGAGGTTTAAATAAGACAGGTTCCTCCAAAATCATCTCGAACGATGTTCTAATCATTTGCACCTGAGGTGGTGCACCTGATTCTAATTTTAGGTATTTGAAGTAGTGATATATGTCGGGGTGTACTTACTTTTTCCACATGCGAAATTTGCATTTATGTTTATTTAAATTATACAATGGACTACAAAATGTAAATGTTTCATGATATTTGTTATATTATATCACCTTTATCTATCAATATTGTTGAAATGAAGATCAAATAGCTGTATGTTGAAATATGTTGAAAAAGTCAAAACTTTACATGGGGTGTACTTACTTTTTCACGTGACTGTATATGTTTTTGATTCAGCACTTAATATATTCTGTTAAATCAGAAAATAAAAAGAAATGGCATGGACAAAATGCTTGACACCCTCGACTTAATATTTGATAGCACAGCCTTTGGACAAAATAACTGCATTCAAGCACTTCCTATAGCCATGAATGAGCTTCCTACACTTCTCCACTGGCAGTTTGGCCCACTCTTCTTGTGCAAACTGCTCCAGTTCCCCCAGATTTGAAGGGTGCCTTCTCCCAACTGCTGTTTTCAGATCTCCCCACAGGTGTTAAATGGGATTTAGATCTGGACTTATTGCTGTCCAGTCCACTTCACAACAGTCCAGCGTTTTGTATTGAACCATTCCTGGGTGCTTTTTGAAGTGTGTTTGGGGTCATTGTCCTGCTGCAAGACCCATGACCTTCGACGGAGACCCAGCTTTCTGACACTGGGTTGAACATTGCGCTCAAAAATTCCGTGTCACCCAGTGCCAGAGGCAGCATAGCAACACCAAAACATCACTGAAACTCCTTTGTGTTTGAATGTAGGAAAGGTGTTATTTTCTTTGAAGGCTTCATTTTGTTTTGTGTAAACATAGAGATTATGTGCTTTACAGAAAACCTCTAATTTGGTGTCATCTGTCCACAGGACATTCTCCCAGAAGGATTTTGGCTTGTTCGGGTGTGTTTTGGCAAACTCAAGTCACGCTTTCTTATATCGCTCTCAGCAGTGGGGTCCTCCTGGGTCTCCTGCCATAGAACCCGCTTTCATTGAGTTGGTGACGGATGGTGTGAGTTGAAACTGTCATATCTTGTGTCTGAAGGTCAGCTTGAATCTGTTTGGCAGTTGATCGAGGTTCTTTCTCCACCATTTGAACAATCCTTTGCTGCAATCTTTGATCAAGTTTTCACTTACTGCACATCCAGGGAAGTTGGCTACAGTGCCATGGGCCTTAAACTTTCGGATAACATTGCCTACGGTGGACACAGGAACATCAAGGTCTCTGGAGATGGACTTGTAGCCTTGAGATTGTCCACGCTTGGCTACAATCTTGTGTCTGACCTCCTCAGACAATTCTCTGGTTTTCTTTCTTTTCTCCATGCTCATTGCGGTGCACACAGTGACCCAAAACAGCGGAATGAGTCCTTTTCTTTGTTCAAACTGGTTGAATGAGTGATTTTTATATTGCAGGCACCTGCAACTCACCACAGTTGAGTTCAATTCCAAAGTAAAGGTGAATCACCTGCTTGAAATGTCAATATTTCTAACAACTTCTAAAAGATGCCAATAATGTTGTCCGGGCCATTTTAGGATTTCTGTGTGGAATAAGCTAAGATTTGGTGGTTTTTTTCAGCTTTTTTTGTTTTGTTCCACTGCAAACCAAATAAATACATATGTGGATACCAAAAGATTTTTTGAATTTCAACAATTTTCTGGAAGAAATGTTGCATTATTTGAAAAACGTGCCCGGGTGCCAATATTTTTGGCCATGACTGTTTATGTATATATATATACATTTTTGAGAAATTGAATGCCCCTTTGCCTGGTTTGCAACATAATAATGACTAAACATAATAAACATATCAGCAATACCCCCACCCTGCCCTTCAAACTCTCTCAAATTTAAATGAATCATAATTTACTTATTAATCAATGCATTACCTCCGATAAAGCACCATTGTTTCTGCTTGCTCGCACGTCGCACAGTCTATTACGAATGATATCAAAGCATGATTTTGCTGTTCCAAGTCCCACCAAACAGGGAAAAACCAAAGCATGACCCCCTTGCAGCTGCGCTTTGCGTGTCATCGACGTCCGAATCGGTATCGGAGTTTGTTAGGGAGAAACGAGAGGCCCCGCTGTTTCTTTCTGGGACTTCTAATTAGCACTTTGCTGCAAATTTCCCCAGGCAGGCGGCGTGAAGAGGCCCGATTTAGCTAGGCCCGAGCGGAGACACGCTAAGCGCTGTAGCTCGGGGTGCCGAGGCCTGTCATGCTTTGTTTACCTTGCGGTGATTGATGCTTTCAGACCGCCTCACAACCTCATCAAGATACTCCCACCCCTCCTGTTTCTTCCTGCACTCATACCGGCGCTCGTCATTGCACCGCAATGTGTGGAATTGGGATTTCATGTCGAGAGGATTTGAATTTTCTGCCATGTTACTGTGATTTGGGGGGCAATTTGCGCTTTACCCCATGGATCAAATAACAAGGGATTTCTTTTTCCTTTCCCTCTTGTTCCTCCGACTCCTGCCAACGTTAATTCGAACCTTTGTGACGGCGCAGAGCGACTCTGTTCCTGTTCCCTGTTCTCGCCTCGCCCCGAATGTCCATTTACCGTACTTGTGAAGAAACACCCCCATTTCATGGTCTGAGGGCAGAGCTCCGATCCTGGCTTTTTGAGATGAGCGTTAACCCTTTCCGGCCCAAATAGAATGCACTTTCATGTGCACAGAGGCCTATGACTCGTCTCGGATTCAGAGCCGGTGTCATATGAGTCATGACTGAGGGGATAAATACAACGAGACTCTCCCTGGGCCACCTAGGTCTATCCAGGTGCGTCATGCTGCAACGCACTCGCACCACCGTGAATATGCTTGCCGTGTACACCTTAACCGGTTCAATTATTACCCACCACCTTGTGGTCCTCATTCTGACCCAGGTCTTTCACGAACCGGATGGCCAAGGCTGACATTCTACTGTGGCAGCGATAACTCGCCTCCGGTACTCTTCGTGAAAGACACAGTGGATCTTTAATGTCCACCAATGACTAGTGCTGGCAGACGGATCCATCAGAGGGACTGCACTCACATTGATGCAACTTCACCATGCATGTGAAACACCAGACGGACAGTTAACATCTCGGTGGAGATTCAATTGCAGACGACACAGCTTAGAGGCGACTACCCCATACCACTGGCCTATCCTGGTCCTGGGAGCACTAGCTCTCGCCACAATGTGGACCCAAAAATATGTTGCCCTGGTGGTGGAAAGATCGGTGAGAACACGTGATACGACAGCCGTTCAAGTAGTTCTCGGAACGAGATAGCACACTGTAGTCCAAGACACGCCAAAGTTTTGTATTTCATACATAAGTATATTTAACGGAATAAGACCACAAATTCCAATCATATTTACTTATTCTGAAAAGTAAATCAACGACGTGCCTAGCTTAACTCGTTCCGAGAACTTTTTGAACGGCCCGGTAAAAACTATTACATCAAAGTGACAAATGATTTCTGGAAACTCTGACGCTGTGATGTCATATTCAAGCAATCTCTGCATGCTGATTCAGCAATGTCCTGTTATAAATTATAATTTGTACGTCGTGCACACCTGCGGTTACTGTGTTGATTTGTGACGTGAGATCACTTTCAATATATTTGTACTGATCGCGTAATTCCCAGCGCAATCTCGATGTTGTTATGCAAGAGAGTCAATTTAGTTCAGTAAATACTCTTGTGGTTTTCCTACCATGAATATACTATACGATACTATACATACATATTACATCCAAATACAACGTTAGAGCCATCAGGAGGAATCTGGATAGGATTCGGGTTTCGCTGCTGCTTTTTACCCTCCAACCCATCCAGGCGCAGACAAGTGAGCCTAACAAAACAATTTGCAAGAAATCACCTCTCCGTAGATGCAGAGAAAAAAAGAAAGAGAAAGCATGTGAAAATGCAAAGCCCGTCCTCGTCCGTTTGTATTCAGTCATCTTCTTCTTTTCCTTATGCTCAAGATAATGAAAACAGTTAAAAACAAAAACAACAACAGGCATTTTAAGGCCATTTTCCCTGCAAGAGCGGAAAGATCGGTGAGTTCGTTAAAAAGTTAAAGTTAAAAACAAGAGTTAAAAACAAAATGAAAATGGATGATTTTATGCAGCCTTGACCATTGTGCTTTAGATCTAAAAATAAAAATAAAAATCAGCTTCTAGCTTTTGATTGGTGCACCAATCCTGTGACCCAATATGCAAATTCTTAAAATTTCAGGTCAATTGGACGAAAATTGACGATTTTATGCAACTTTGACCTTTGACATTTTTATCTAAAATAAACAATTGACTCCTACCTGTTGATTGGTGAACCAATTCAGTGACCCGAAATGTAAATTCTTTAAATTTCAAGTCAATTGGGTGAAAATTGGTGATTTTACTTAACCTTGACCTTTGACCTTTTGACCGAATTATTAATTTCTCTTCTCCATATATCATAATAAAGCTTTGTAGAAAATTTGATGGGAAAACTCAAATGGTAAAAATGTTACGGCCCAGACAGACAGACAGACACACAGAAGTGATTGCAAAACGCAGTCTCCTGCTGCGCAAGGGGACGGGCTAACTAGAACAGCATTCATTGGAGCGCATACGTTCGCCAGGTTGAACAGTTTAGGTTTTGTATCACTGAAAGGCCGAATGTGCATCAGCACCGAAACCAAAATCTAATCAATTAGTCTTTGTCAAATACACAACCTGTTCACCAAATTACATCCAAATTCATTCACAACTTTTTTGAGATATCCTGCTCACAGACAGATAGACAAACAGACAAGAGTAAAAAAAACATTACCTCCATCCACCTTTGGTGGCGAAGGTAAAAAAAATAGGAGGAAAAAAAACCAGTAAATAGTAAAACACATAACAAAGCACACACACACACACACACACACACACACACACACACACACACACACACACACACACACACAACACACAACACACAATGATGATTCCAGCGACATCATTCGTTCACCTGTAATAATGAAGTAAAAACCGCTGAAGTTAAACTTGTGCTTTAAATTAAATACGCCCTTTATTCGGAGGCAACATCAAGCCCGCCGTCCTGCCTGCAATACGAACGTTGAATATCCTATTTGTTGTATTAGTTATATTCCAAGGCCAAAACATTTTTTGGTTTCTTCTTTCACTGTTAACAAGCATGTTTATCATGTTTACGCATTAACCTTTTCAAACCGACAAGTATGCAATTTCTATGCTGTCCAAGATCAGTATTCAATTGAAAATATGTATATTGACAATATTGTAATTAAGTTGTTTGGTTGTACAGTATTTTTCTTGAGGATGTTAAACATATTTTTGTATAGCTTCCCCAATAATATAGTAAACCCTCATTGTTCGCAGGGATTACGTTCCTTGAAAACGCCTCAAATAACAAAACTGTGAACACTAAAACTTCGGACTTATGGGAAAAATCTGGTTGGATGCATAACTCATATGGAAAAGTAAGGGAATATTCTTGGCTATCCAAAATTAACATATTACTGTATTACTCAACTTTCCTTTTTTATACTACCTATTTGCTGAACTTACCTATTTAGTGAAAGAACATTTACCCGTTAATGAATAAAATGAAAAAATCTTCAGGAAACAAATGAATTACGAAGTAGAGTGGGTGACGGTTCGGACGGTATGTAACACAGTTATTTCATGTCAATGCTACTGTTTGTGGTTGTTGATGTGCTTGTAGAATGTTGTTTTCAGAAATGAATCAGCCAACATATTTGCCTCTAAATCTTGTGTCTTCAAATTGCCTCTAAATCTTGTGTCCCAAACCCATCCCTCTCTGTACCCACCGTACCCAGTCGTACCCAGCTGCTCCTGGACTCTGTGTCCTTTCCTCCTGACAAGGTGGAAAAGTTTCTGTCAACCCTCGACTCTGATTCTGCAACTGGTCCTGACGGCATCAGCCCACGGGTCCTAAAATCATGTTCTTCCGCTCTTTCACTCCCTCTTTCTGTTCTCTTCACCCTCTCTTTTGCTCAAGGTCATCTGCCATCTGCTTGGAAATCAGCCAACATCACCGCTTTGCACAAAAAAAGGTGCAAAAACAGATCCTAGCAACTACAGACCAATCAGCCTTCTCCCAATTATCAGCAAAGTCATGGAATCCATCACTGCTTCAGATATGAAATCTTTCCTCTTCTCCAATGGCGTGATCTCTGATCATCAATTTGGTTTCAGACCTGGTCACTCTACTCTGGACATGCTGCTTCTGCTTTCTCAACAATGGATGGAGGTCCTCAACACCAAACAGGAAATTAGAGCTGTCTCCCTTGACATTTCACGTGCCTTCGATACGGTCTGGCACCCTGCTCTGCTCACCAAACTCTCCTCCTTTGGTATCCATGGAAATCTCCACGCATGGCTGGCAGACTTCCTCTCTGGTCGTAGTCAACGTGTGGCCCTGAATGGGTTTCTCTCATCTCCTCTTCCTGTTCAGGCTGGAGTTCCCCAAGGTAGTGTTCTGGGCCCTGTGCTTTTTCTGGTCTTCATCAATGATCTCTCTGACTCTCTTGAAAATCCTCTCTATCTCTTTGCTGACGACTCTACTCTCTGTCGCTCCATTCCTCATCCCTCAGATCGGCAGTCTGCAGCCTCCTCACTCTCTGCAGACCTGGACAAAATCACAGACTGGGCAAACAAATGGAACATGTCTTTCAATCCTGATAAATCTCACACTCTTACGATGTCTCTCCGAAAAGACCGACTGGAAAACCCTCCCATCCACTTTCTGAATAAGCCTCTCCAAGAAGTTCTGTCACTCAAGCTTTTGGGTCTCACTATTTGCCATGATCTTTCCTGGGAAAACCACATTTCAAATCTGGCCTCCAAAGCCAGTCGCCGACTGGGCATCCTCCGTCGTGCGAAGTCCTTCCTTGGCACACCTGAGCTCCTCACCACATACAAGGCTTTCATCCGCAGCTCTATGGAATACTGCTCTCCCCTCTGGTCTGGTGCTCCTGCCTCACACCTAGCTCGTCTTCACGCTGTTGAAACCAAAGCGTTCAGAATCATTGGAATCTCCCGCGATGAAGCTAACTCCAAGGGCCTTTCACTCACTCACCGCAGGCAGGTTGGTGGTCTTTCCGTCTTCTACCGACTCCTCTCTGGCCTTGCCCCCCCAGCTCTCTCTGGGCTCTGTCCCCCAAATATTCCTACAGGTCGCACAAGATCTGCCTGCAACCCTCTTATGGTTAAACTGCCAAAATCAAGACTTTCTGCTCACCTTCACTCCTTTATTCCTCTTTTCTCCCACCTCTGGAACAAACTCCCTCACTCTCTTCAATCCCACTCCACCCTCCAGGTCTTTAAAACAGCTGTTCACCACCATCTCTTATCCTCCCCCATCCAAAACCTTGATCTATTCTACCCCCACTAATTTCGGTCCCTTTGTGTTTTATACCTCTCCCCCCCCCCCCCCTTCCCACGCCTCCTGCCCCCAAGCCCTCTCCCTCCCACACTTCTCCCTGCTCTCAAATGTTGTGGTTGTGTGCTGGCCTTTCTCTCCCCATCTTGTCTTCCGCTCCCTCCTTTTGTATATTTTGTTTGTCTGGTTGATTTGTTTGTGAAATAAATGTTAGCTCTTTCACGAGCCTCGATTCAGTATACAAAAAACAAAAACAAAAAAAAAACAAAAAAAAAACATGAAAGACAAAAGAATGAAGCGAGGATTTAAAAAAAAATACAAAAGGATAAAAAAAAATTACCCTGCACAGTCCATCCGTCTGTCCGTCTGTCTCTATTATCAGTTTATGATCGTCAATTTATGAATGAGGAACAACTTATTGACTGAATGTTATATTTTGAACAAGAATCGGAACATGAATAGGAAGTCTTTTATTTTACCGTTCATTGGCTCAGAATTCGTCCCCATCGCGCATGCGCAGAGAGGAGTGACATCTTTTTTTTTTACTCTGTCTGCCTACAGTACCTTAGAGTCCAACTAAATTGAAAATCATTCCAAACAGAAAACTTACTGTTATTAAGGACGTCATAATGGACACAAACAACAGGCACAAAGAACTAATGCAATGTGTTAGATCGGGTGGTGTAATAGACACTGAAAATGGTGGTAAATCCAGAATTCATTTATTTATATGACTTTTACAATTTTTATTTTATTAAAATTTCATTAAATACTTGAAGGCTGTAGTACACAAATCACCTGTCATAATAATTCCAAAAACCTCCAGTTTTGCGGTGCCGCAATTTAAATAAAGGTTCAATGTGGTGGTGTATAAGGGTGGTATTCGGGACTGCTTCTGGAATACATCATTAGTACTAATCTTTCAGATTTTTTTTTATGATCGTTAAAATGATCATTTTCTTAAAATTGATGAAAGATTGAAGTAACACTACATGAGGTATTCAATTCTATGAACTCTCTCCTTCATGTTTAATTTGAGTGTGGAATTCTCTATCGTGAAAGCATTCCATATGTGGGCCTTCACACCTTTCATTATACATGCATATTGTATGCAAGGATCGTTCAATATTGACATGGACCTTTTATTGTAAAATACAGAAAAATGATGCTGACATTTTATGCAATAGCATTGACAATCCAAAGCAAGTTGTGTTCTAGGAGTTACATCAACACTGGTTACATCATCAAACAATAAACAAACCAAGATGGCGGCCAATTTCTGTGCTATCATGAGCTACCTGAGCTACCTGTGCTATCATGCAGCCAACAGCGTAATATCGAGTTATTTTAGAGGAGAAACCTCAAAACTGCTCTAATTCACAGGAAACTGTCTGCAGAATTTGGTAATACATGCTTTTCACATAAGTACATACCTAAATAGCTCAGTGAAATTGTCAGCAATCTTGAACATTCTCACGTGTATGGAACATTTTAGTGTTAGTTCTTGAACCACCTGTCACTCAAGCAAACATTAAACATGTTAAAAAACGAATTTTGGAAAATCGCCGGATTACTAAATGTCAAAATGGACAAGTTTTTACTGTCGGTGTTTCAAGTTTGGAAACAATTATTAATTATTTCTGGAAATTAAATAATGCAAGTGTAAGGTGAGTACCAAATGAGCTCTCATTTGTTCACAAGGCAACTTGTATGGCTGTTGTGACAGAGCTCTTGGAATGTAACTGTAGATGGGGCTAGAAGATTTATTGGAGAGGATTGGGACATGTGATGAGACCAGCTGGGTGCATAATTTCACAACAGAGTTAAAGCAAGCGACCATGAAGTGGAAACTTTAATGAGAAGAAAAAAGGATCATCACAAGCCATGACAAATGAAAAAAATAGAGGTTCCATAATCATCCAGAAAGCCTATGCCATTACATTCGTGTTTTCAGACATTAGTGATTTTAGATCATGTGAAATTTCTAGAATATTGGAAAACCACCAATGCACAATTATGCACAAAATTTAATTATGCACAATGTGTGTGTGTGTTTTTCACATGTACCATGTCAACATTGAACATATAATAATTAATTATATAATAAATAAGAACATATAATAATCAACATATAATAATTTATCATTATATATAAAATAATAAAAGGCAGTATCTGTCCATCTGTCTGTCTGTCTCCTACATCTATCTATAATTCCAGTAATCTCTGTGTGTATGTGTGTGTGTCTGTGTGTGTGTGTGTGTGTGTGTGTTTGTCTGTGACCGCTGTTTCTCGACAACCACGGGTCCGATATACTTGAAACTTGCCAGGTATATTGCTGGGGACCCGAGGATGTGCCTTTTCAAGGTTTGAAATTAATCGGACAAGTGGTTCCCAAGGTATGGTCACCGTACTCGCAAGCCGTTCGCTTTGGCTTTGCGAATGGACCAAACCATTTCATGTAAATAGAGGGGGGGGTTCTACCGTACTCGCAAGCCGTTCGCTTTGGCTTTGCGAATGGACCAAACCATTTCATGTAAATAGAGGGGGGGGGGTTCTGTGGTCGTTACTGCCACGTGGTTTCAAAGTTTTTTTTTGTTGTTGTTGTTTGCACGCATGTTTTTTTGCACCCACGTACGGGCACGCCCTAGTAACTCCAAAACCATGAAAGCTAGCAGCCCCAAACTTTGCATGCATACACCTGGACCTCCAACAGATTGCAAAGATGAAAACTGCGTGTTTGGGTGTGTTATAACATCCTTTTTGAAGTTGATTAACGAGGTGCTCATAATAATAAAAAAACAATGTGGTGGTGTACCAATATGGCGGCCCGCCATCTTGGTCAACCCACTGCACCTGCTGGGTTATTAAGCCACAATGTTGTTTCGGCCTACTCAAACGTGCCTTGGCTTGGAAACACGATCGATAATTATCATTACATAATTTAAGCATATTGTCATGTATGAAGCTGCAAATATTCACCGTTGTATCCCCACACCGTGACCGCGGGTATATTTCCGTTTTTTCCGGAAGTTACGGCCCAGCTCGGATGGCGCTGCTGTGAATCGGGCCTGTATCGGGAGAGTCAATAAACATGTGCTACAATCGATCGTAGTCTGTTGAGATACCTTACATGGCGACGAGGACAAACATCTAGACCATGACTTCTTTCGGCCATATCGATGAATTCGACCCTCATGAGGGAGATTTTGACACGTATTTCGAGCGGTTGTCTTTCTACTTCGAGGCGATCGGCATCGTGACCGAAGCCCGGATGAAGGCCGTCCTGTCCGTTTGCGGGGGTGAGACGTTCACACTCGTTAAAAACCTGATTTGGCCTCGGACAATCTAGGAGCTCACGTATGCAGAGCTCAAGGCCGCTTTGAAGGAACATTGTAATCCGTCTCCTTCAGTCATCCTGTGTCGGTTTAATTTTTACATGTGCAGACAGCAGCAAGGTCAGTCGATCGCAGACTTCATTGCACACCTCAAAAAACTGTCACATCTGTGTGAGCCTGGGGACACGATTGATGACATGCTCCGTGATTTGCTGGTGGTTGGTATGTCCAATGACCGCACTCGTAGACGCCTGCTTGCTGAGAGAAGACTGACGTTCCAAAATGCCAGAGACACCGCCATTTCCATGGAAAGTGCTGAACGCAACGCTACAAGCATCGGTGCCACTCGCTCGTCTGGTACCAGCCCTGCTGTGAATCAGTTGGATCAGGATCCGCCAAAACGTTGGAACAAGGCTCCTCATCAGAAGCCAGTGCAGTCTCAAACACACAACAAATGTTTTCGGTGCAACGGAAAGCACCCTCCAGAGACGTGTCGGTTCAAAGATGCGACCTGCCATTTCTGTTCGAAGACTGGCCATATTGCTCCAGCTTGCATCACTCGCAAATCGGGAAAAGAGAAAGCTGCTGACAAGAAGATTCATCAGTTTATCGGTTCGGAGGAACCTGAGCTTGACCAGGTGAGCTCTGTTTCCAACAACTCAGAATCGTGTGACCTGTTTCATATTGATTCTCACCATAAGCGGGACCCTCTTCTTGCCACTGTTGTCATCAACAATTGACCATTGCAAATGGAGGTCGACACTGGTGCAGCCATCTCGCTCATCGGCCATGCTGTTTTCACAAACCTGTGAAGTGATGCCGACCGACCCCATCTGAAACCTACTACCTATGGACTCTCCACCTATACAGGTCAGAAGATTGTTCCCAACGGTACATGTGACGTCACGGTGGGCTACGATAACCGTGAGTTTCACCTACCCCTGATCGTCATTCCTGGAAAGGGCCCTTCCTTACTAGGCAGGAACTGGTTGAGCATAATTCAACTGAAGTGGAAAAGCATTCATCAACTCCGGGCAGCCAACGTTTCTCCTACCGCAGCATACACACTCAAAAATGTGCTGGATACGTACCCGGATGTCTTCAAGGATGAGCTTGGAACCTTGAAAGGACATACGGCTAAACTCAGTGTTGACCGGGATGCCAATCCTATATTTTGCAGAGCCCGCCCAGTGCATTTCGCCCTGCGGGAGCGGATTGACAAGGAACTGGATCATCTTGAAAATCTGGGCATCATCGAGCAAATCCAGTATGCCGAATGGGCGGCGCCCTTCGTTCTGGTCATAAAATCGGACCAGTCCATCGGCATATGTGGGGATTATAAAATGACCGTGAACAAGTGCTCTTCATTGGATAAATATCCAATCCCGAGGATCGAAGACCTCTATGCTCGTCTCATGGGAGGCAAGACTTTTACGAAACTCGTTCTCAAATCCGCCTATCTACAGCTCCGCTTGGACGATAATTCGAAACAGTATCTTACCATCAACACACATCGTGGGTTGTACAGGTACCACCGACTCAGTTTTGGAGTGAAATCTGCACCTGTAATTTATCAGCGTGTCATGGACAGTTTGTTTGCCGCCGAACGCAACGTCGTTTGTTACCAGGATGATATTCTGGTTACTAGTCGTACGGACGCGGAACATCTACAAAACCTGGATAGAGTTCTGAAGAAGGTTTCGGACTCCAGCCTACGTTTGCGTCGAGACAAGTGCAAGTTTATGGTGCCATCAGTCACGTACCTGGGTCATATGATTGATGCCGAGGGTCTACACCCGACAGATGAGAAAGTCCGAGCTATCAAGGATGCTCCAGCTCCACGAGACGTAACCGAATTGAAGTCATACCTCAGTTTGCTTCAGTTCTATGGTCGTTACATCCCGAATGTGACCGACGTTTTGGGCCCCCTTTGTCGCCTTTTGAGGAAAGGAGTCTCCTGGAGCTGGGGGTCCACTGAACAATAAGCATTCCAGACCTCTAAGGATCTGCTCAAATCGTCCAATGTTCTCGTTCATTTTGATCCAGAGAAGGATCTTGTGCTGACATGCGATGCCTGTTGGTATGGAGTGGGGAGTGTATTATCACACGTGATGCCTGATGGTACGGAAAGACATGTTGCATTTGCATCCAGAACGTTGTCCCCTGCAGAGAAGACCTATTCCCAACTTGACAAGGAAGGATTGGGAATCGTTTTCGGTGTCGGCAAATTTCACCAGTACCTTCTTGGACATCATTTCACGATTCACACTGATCACAAGCTGCTGATCAGTCTGTTTGGTCCAACTAAGGCGACATCTGACACACTACTGCCCAGGATCATCCGCTGGTCCCTGTTTCTCGCTGCTTATGACTACACTATATGTTATAAGCCCGGTTCGTCTATCACAAATGCAGATGCCATGAGTCGGTTACCCCTTCCAGAATCCGTTGATGATTCGCCTACACCAGGATCCATTATCGCACTGATGGATCATCTGGAAGATTGTGCTGTCGATTCCGGCCAGATCCGCACTCATACTCGACGAGACCCGGTTCTGTCCAGAACTGTCCAGGCTGTACAGCTTGGATGGCATTTGCTACCTGAGGGAGACCCAGCTTTTGCGGCTTTTAAAGCATGTAAAAACGAACTCAGCGTGGAAAATGGTTGCCTACTCTGGGGATGTCGTGTCGTGATCCCGGAAAATCTGCATTCCAGGGTCATGGATGAAATCCATGACTGTCACCCTGGGATTGTGAAGATGAAGTCACTCACCAGAAACTATGTGTGGTTGCCGAATCTTGATGCTGATATCGAACATCATGTTCGACATTGTTACCCCTGCCAGAGCACCCGGAATACACCTGCGAAAGCGCCACTGCATCCCTGGAATGGCCCAGCGAACCGTGGCATCGCCTACATCTCGATTATGCCGGGCCTATTAACGGCAGCATGATTCTAATAATTATGGACGCGCACACAAAATGGATCGATGCCTATGTGGCGCATGGTCGGTACTACGTCAGCCATTGTCATCGAAAGACTCAGACGCTGTTTCGCCACTCATGGTCTGCCCAGGATGATCGTGAGTGATAACGGTTCGTGTTTTTCCAGTACCGAGTTTGCCGAGTTCACACGTCGGAACGGCATCAAACAGAAGTTTGTCAGCCCACATCACCAGGCTTCAAATGGCTTGGCCGAACGATCCGTGGGAATCATCAAATCCGGATTGCAGAAACTTCAGGAGGGAACTCTGGAAACAAAGCTGTCTCATCTCCTGTTCAAATACCGCATCACGCCACAATCAACAACCGGTGCAGCTCCGTCTGAGTTATTGATGAAACGACACTTGAGATTGACACTTGACAATCTCAAACCGGACATATCATCAAATGTTTATCAGAGCCAGCTTAATCAAAAGTTGGTGCACGATAAGTCGTCCAACAGTCGCTGTATCAACATAGGAGATCCAGTGTTTGCCCGAAAATTTGGTGCAGGTGCGACGTGGCTACCGGGGGACATCATCGAGAAGCCAGGTCCACTGTCCTGCGTGATTCGCCTGCAGGACGGCCGCGAAATTCATCGACATCAGGACCACATAACCTACCGTCACTGTCAGTCGATAGAGCCTGCAGCATCGTCACAGTCAGAACAACAGTTCGAACCGCCACTGCCGGAGATCGTCGTGGCCGCTCCAGCCGGCTGGGATGCCCCGAAAACCTCTGCGAACGCTACACCCTTCGTGGAGACCAAAGGAATCACCTCGGACTCTGTATCCACTGGTACACCGCGACGCTCAATGCGTGAGAGAAAAGCACCCGACCGGTTGAATCTTTGAACATGTTCTATTTTCACGTTGACACATGTTCTATTTTCACGATGACACACGTTCTATTCTCACGGTGACACATGTTCTATTTTCACATATTTTCATTATTCTCATAATCGTTTGCACACATATTTTCACATGTTTTGGAAATGTTGCTTTTGAAATGCCAATTCTGGAAATCTAGCACGTATTTCTCTTGGTAATTTTGGACTTAAAGGGGAGGATGTCATGTATGAAGCTGCAAATATTCACCGTTGTATCCCTACACCGTGACCGCGGTTTTATTTCCGTTTTTCCGGAAGTTACGGCCCAGCTCGGATGGCGCTGCTGTGAATCGGGCCTGTATCGAGAGTCAATAAACGTGTGCTACAATCGATCGTAGTCTGTCGAGGTACCTTACACATATCATCAAAATCTGGAATCGGATATGACATTGGATGCTGTAGAGTGTAGACTAAATAATGTCCAAATCTGGAGTGAAATGTGACAAAATTTACCATATCTTTCGATTTTATAATGAAGTGTATACTGTATATATGCATTTATTTAAGCGAGGCTAGGGTTTCTCGTTCTGGTGTTAGTTTTTATTTATTTATCTTTAACAAGTAAAACGCATCTCGCTGTACAAGATCGGTGTTGGTGATAGATATACGGTAGTGTATATATAGATCCCTTAAACTGTGTTGTTCGCCGAAATGGACGTGTTGATGGATGGATGATTGGTTGATGTAATGGTTGGCGAAATGGATGGTTGCCTATGCAACGTTGTTGGTTCGGTTAAGATATTTCTTTTTTTTAACCTTTGTCAGGTAAAACGCATCTCGCTATACTGTATACGAGATTGGTGCCGGTGTGTGTGTGTTACTATGTATGTGTTACTATGTATGTGTTACTATGTATGTGTGTGTGTGTGTGTTACTATGCATGTGTGTGTGTTACTATGTGTGTGTGTTACTGTGTGTGTATATGTGTGTGTGTGTGTGTTTGTGTTACTATGTGCGTGTGTGTTACTATGTGTGTGCGTGTGTGTTACTATGTGTGTGTGTGTGTTACTATGTGTGTGTGTGTGTGTGTTACTATATGTGTGTGTGTGTGTGTTACTATATGTGTGTGTGTGTGTGTTACTATGTATGTGTGTGTGTTACTATGTATGTGTGTGTGTTACTATGCATGTGTGTGTGTTACTATGTGTGTGTGTGTATATGTGTGTGTTACTTTGTGTTACTATGTGCGTGTGTGTGTTACTATGTGTGTGTGTTACTATATGTGTGTGTGTGTGTGTATGTATGTGTGTGTGTGTTACTATGTGTGTGTTACGATGTGTATGTGTTACTATGTGTGTGTGTGTGTGTTACTGTGTGTGTTTCTGTGTGTGTGTGTGTGTGTGTGTGTGTGTTAATGTGTGTGTGTGTGTGTTAATGTGTGTGTGTATGTGTGTGTGTGTGTGTGTGTGTGTGTGTGTGTGTGTGTGTGTGTGTGTGTGTGTGTGTGTGTTAATGTGTGTGTTAATGTGTGTGTGTGTGTGTGTGTGTGTGTGTGTGTGTGTGTGTGTGTGTGTGTGCGTGTGTGTGTGTGTTACTATGTGTGTGTGTGTGTTACTTTGTATGTGTGTGTTACTATGTATGTGTGTGTTACTATGTATGTGTGTGCTACTATGTGTGTGTGTGTGTTACTGTGTGGTGTGTGTTATTGTGTGTGTTTCTGGGTGTGTGGTACTGTGTGTGTGTGTGTGTTACTCTGTGCGTGTGTGTTACTGTGTGTGTGTGCGTTACTGAAACAATGGAACTGTCAGCTGAAGGAGCAAAATAATGTCATTGTCTTACACAAATGGTTTATTCAATTGCAGAAGCATAGCGTGGTACTTCGTAAGCAGTTTGTGAGTGTAACTTCCATAGGATAGGGTGTCACTCCGCTGCATCAGAGTTTACTGTATCTGTGATCTATTTTTAAAATTCGCTCTAGATGATGGACCCAGATTGTGTATATCATATTCCCGTCAGGAAGCGATTCATTGTTACTTGGCAACGCCTGGTACTTTTGCTAGTATTTAATGAATATGTCAAATATTAATCATGACTCTCTTCTTTCCTCTGCATGGGTTGGAATCAAAACCAAAGCTTTCTTTCATGATAGATGATACGCTGTTCAGTTTTTTTAGTGTACATAAACTCAGCAGTCCTCTTGATTGTACAAAATATTTCTTTGGGCAGTGCATAGGCAATTGACCACTGTCGCTATCACTCCTAAAAAAAAACATGTATTACCTCATTTCCTCTGCATTGGCTGTACTCAAAATGTACCTTTATTTCCTGATGCACTGTTCATTCTTCAAATGTACGCTAGAGGCCTGAAGCCTGAGGCCGATTAGTAGCGACCAAAATGTCAAACATTTGATTTGATTTTATTTTCAGGTTACAATTGTGGGTGGAGTCAGGGCAGCCAAGCTCCACCCTGAACGGACAGAGTTTCAGAGTGACAGACAGAGAGAGCGTTCTTCAGCCGCTTTCAGGTGGTTGGTCAAAAGCGCTTTTTATCTCGATCTTTTAACATGTCTGCCGATCTTGATCAGTGATAACCACTGCAGCGTGGCTTTATCTTTGTCTACCGATCTTGATAACCACTGCAGCGTGGCTTTATCTTTGTCTACCGATCTTGATAACCACTGCAGCGTGGCTTTATCTTTGTCTACCGATCTTGATAACCACTGCAGCGTGGCTTTATCTTTGTCAACCGATCTTGATAACCACTGCAGCGTGGCTTTATCTTTGTCTACCGATCTTGATAACCACTGCAGCGTGGCTTTATCTTTGTCTACCGATCTTGATAACCACTGCAGCGTGGCTTTATCTTTGTCTACCGATCTTGATAACCACTGCAGCGTGGCTTTATCTTTGTCTACCGATCTTGATAACCACTGCAGCGTGGCTTTATCTTTGTCTACCGATCTTGATAACCGTCTCCAATCTTGATAACCGCTTCGATCTCATTTCACGTGCCTTTTCGGATTTTTCCACATCCTGTGGAGATGCTAAGTGCCAGCTGCTCGAGACCACCATGTATGACTTTGATGGATTAATGGAACATTTAACTGAGATAACAGAGGATCGAAGTGTCCAATTCATATCTGATATACCTTGACATGTTGTAATCCTGTACATAAATACCATACTGCTATGCTGCACATTTAGTAATGAGATATCTACATCATAATGATGATGTCGAGTCTCCTCAGGCAATGATGGCATGGCGTATGCCATCATATTGCATTTCTATTGGGGGGGGGGGGGGGGTCGCCACTCCTCTCCGTCCCTCTGCTGGCTGTTGGTGTATTCATCTTCTTCCGCCCGTGCTGTTGGAGTCGACTGGACCCTCATCCACCAGATGTGCAGAGCCATCTGCCATTTAAGCCACATGGCTGCAAACCGTTACCCTGGCAAGGTGGTGGCTGACAGTTATTACACCTTGCCCACAGGTGACCTTGGATTATGCCATCATCATCATCATCATCCACATGCTACATTACTCCCTTTAACCCAAATTACATCCCTGCAACATTATATGTATATATATATTTATATATATATATATGTATGCATATATATATAATTACATATGTATATCTTGGGAGTTTCCAATAATACATATATATGTGTCAGACTGCAATATATATCAGAAAATGCAGTCATTTTACAGAATGACACCAGTGGAAAGTGCCCGTGGCACTTTGTGTGTATTCCTGGCTTCAATTGTGTTCGCAGAAGTATGTGGTATGTTACACTTGTTACTGGTTCATGGTAAACATTGAAGGTGGTGACAAGGACACCCTTCCCGACTCAGAATTTTGTTATCATCACTTCCCTCACACTTCAACAGGACTTGAACGTTTGTGACATGTTGTGCAGAGTCATTCTGATGACTCCATATTATATCTTACTGGTGAGATACCCGTGCTACACACGGGTGGGAGGCCGGAAGCAAACAGGCAATGCAGATACGGCGAATGCTAAAGCATGAAACCAATAAATTCCACATTCCTGTAGCACCCTCAGTCGCACGTCAGACATGGACAGCAAGTTCGTGAAAGACTTCCATGAAAAACGTACCCGTTCGCATACAAACGGGTACGTTCACGTATAGAAACATTGATCGTGGGACCGTGGCGAATCTGCATATGGGGATCCGCGAAGTTCACATTCAGAAAGTAGAAACCATCACGGCATGTCGTCATTCACTTGAACTCGATATCTCTTTTTTCATTCCAAACAACATATCTCCAATCACAAATTAATCACAAAATAAACTTTTAACAACATTGTTAATGTTTCCTTCATTGTAAAAACTACCAAGTCAACAGTTAAAAGGATTTTGAGCCGATAGGTGTTACGACCTTGGCAAGATCGATGGAGACAGCGATCTGTTAGCGTATACACCGCCCCAATAGCTATGTGGAATTCTCTCATGTGGAGATTAAACTCACATCATTTGAACTTTGGCCGAGGTCATTATTTACTTTTAATGATGTTTATATACGAATCGAAAAGAAGATACTTGGTTTTGGGTCGTCCTTTAAGCATATCTCGTGGGATTGTGAGTTGGAGAGACGACCGTGATGGCGGTGAGGGGGTTGGCATTCTCTCAAGCAAGGATTCAACCCATGTCCTTATAAAAGGTCTTTGTCCGATGTCACCGAGTCCGATCGGTGCAGCTGTGCATTGCAGCTGTGCAGCGATCGGTGCTGCCGTTTGTCCGGCACCCAGGAAAATAACACTATGCGGGAGTCCAAACATGAAAATGCTGGAGGCCAAAGCTGAAATTGGGAAAACAATATACCCTATTTTACTCCAGGAGATCCCAGGAAATATCGTTACCCACCCAAAATATCATTGCGATCAGTACCTTCGAACGGACGGACAGGCAGACAGACAGACAGACGGACGGACATTTGGTGAATTATAGTAAGATAGGACCCCATTCCACTGTTAGGCAGACAGCACTCTATGCTGATCTAGAATTTATTACATGCTGGTCTGATAAATGGAACATGTCCTTCAATTCAGGAAAATCTCATTTGGCTTATCTGTCACTCTGGAAGGATTGTCCCACTAACCTACCTGTCTCTTGTCATGGTCAGCCACTGGAAGAGGTCCAGTCTCTTGAACATCTAGACATCACCATCAGCCATGACCTCTCCTGGGCCAACCACAGAGAAAAGTTGACCTCCAAATCCAGTCACAGATTGGGCATCCTCCTTAAAACCAAGACCTTGCTTGGAAAGTCAGAGATACTCACAGTTTACAAGGCCTTTGTCCATAGCCTAATGGAGTAATACTCTCCCCTAATGGTTGGCACCCTGGCATCTATACGATGCCTCTCTGGGATTCTGTGGAATCTAAAACTCTAAACATTATTGGAATCTCTCAAGATGAGATCAAATCATAAAGTCTGTTGCTTTCACACCAAGGCAGGTCATTGGTCTCTTTCTTAATTTTTACCAACTCTTCTCTGATATTGGCCCCTCTGCTCTCTCTCAGTACTCCATCCCAACCCAGCAAATCAAGGATGCACATGTTCTTCCAGTAACCCCTCCTGTTTAAACTTCAATATCCAGTCTAACTGCATACCTCACTACTTTGTTCTTTACTTCTCCTGTCTATATAACCACCTTCCAGATTATCTTCTTTCCCACTCTTCCCTCCAGGACCTTAAGCAGGCAGTGCACCACCATATCAGGTCATCCCACATCCTGACTCCTGACCTTTATTATCCTCATTAACACTTCCTAACCCAACCATCTTACTTGCTGGTTTCAGTGTTTCCACACCTCATCTCCCTATTATTTTCCTATTTGTTCATTTTAGTGTTGGTTGTGCTCAGTTGTTGCCCCGCTGGAACCCTGTCAATTCAACCCTGCTCTTGCATGAGTGTCGTTCCTGCAGAAACAAAATTAGACGATTTGAGACCTTCACTGAGCAAAAGCTTGATGACCCCTCACTGCTCCATAATGGTTTTCCTCCACCATGTCTGTACTTTTGGAATGATGCAGCCATCTTACAGCACCATTACTCGTGAGTTTTTTTAAAAAAAATCGCTCGATAGTGCCAAAGCCTTTTAAAATTAATAACAGTTATATAGAAGTACACATGCGCATAAATAAATACAAAACAATCACCAGACATTTGAATACAAATAAATCAAACAATTCCGGAAGAGTGCGAAGTTAGTAGTACGGCTTCTTCTTCCTGATCGGCATCACAGCCAACTCAGAAACGTGATGAACGCCACATTCACCCACCAGCATATATATGAACCCCCTTCCTCTCCTGCCTCCCCCCTCCCCTCACCTTCCACCCCCACTCCCCCAATTCCCCCCTCCCCTCACCTTCCCCCCCCTCCCCCCTTCCCCCCCCTCCCCCCTTCCCACCTCTCCCCCTCCCCCCCACCCCCCCCCCCCACCCAGCAATGCCGGGTGCTTCTGCTAGTATATATACATATCAGTGAGAGCCTGGGAGTGTTTTAGGCAAAAAAAAAAATATATATCATGAAAAAAAAAGATCTTTTTTTTTTAGTTAAAAATAAAAAAATCGCTCGATAGTGCCGAAGCCTTTTTAAATTAATGGCAGTTATATAGAAGTACACATTCGCATAAATAAATGCAACACAATCACCAGACACCTGAATACAAATAAATCGAACAATTCCGGAAGTGCACGAAGTTGGTTGTACGGCTTCTTCTTCCTGAACAGCATCACAGTTAACTCAGAAACGTGATAAATGCCACATTCACCCACCAGCATATATACACAAAGAATTAAGTTAAGCACCCCCCCCCGTTTTTTTACAACCTCGCACATTACAAGTTTGTTGTCGTCAAAACAGTGTAATATACCCATGATATTGCTATATTTTCTGGAGAAGTGATATTATGGTCACATAAAAACATAACAATCATGCCGTTTTCAATATTTTATTCTGAATAATTTAAGGTGAAATTTTTTTGGGAATTTTAGGCATATTTTCACCTCAATTTAAGTATGGAGCTATAGGTCCATCACGGACAGTGTGGATGACGTTTATGTTTTCTAACGTACAGTCATTGTTCTGAGAAGACCTCTAGCGATCTTTGCGTCAATAACGTGTGTAGGACCCACGTGATCGGATCACTGACTCAACCAATCACTTTTTTTCACTTTGATCACTCAATTTCATCAATGGCTAATTGCTAATGTCATACCAATCATTATTTGATCTCACATACCTTAGAATATATGCCAATGTATACATATACACAAAGAATATATATTAGGGGGTGCTTACCTTAATTCGTTGTGTAGGGGTGCTTAACTTAATTCTTTGTGTATATATGAACCCCCTTCCTCTCATGCTGGCCCCCTCCCCTCACCTTCCACCCCGCTCCCCCTTCCCCCCTCTCTCCCTCTGACCCCTCCCCTCCCCTTCCCCCCTCCTTCCCCTCCCCCTTCCCCCCTCCCTCCCCTCCCCCTTCCCCCCTCCCTCCCCTCCCCCTTCCCCCCTCCCTCCCCTCCCCCTTCCCCCCTCCCTCCCCTCCCCCTTCCCCTTCCCCCTTCTCCCCCCCTCCCTTCCCTTCCTACTCACCCCCCTCCTCTCCCCTTCCCCCCTCACCCTTTCCCCGCTCACACCCTTCCCCCCCCTCTCCCCTTCCCCCCTCCCTCCCCCCCTTCCCCCCCTCCCTCCCCCTCTCCCCTCCCTCCCCTCCCCATCCCCTCCCCTTCCTCCCCCATCATCCCTCCCCCCCAATCCTGCCAACCCTCCTCCCCCCCTTCCCTCCTCCCTCCTCCCCCACCCGTCAACGCCGGGTACTTCTGCTAGTATATGCATATATATATATATATATATATATATATATATATATATATATATACTATATATATATATATATATATATATATATACAGTGGAACCTCGACTTACGAGTGCCCCAACTTACGAGTTTTTCGAGATACGAGCCGTCACTCTGGCAGTTTATTGCTTTGAGATGCGAGCCGAGATCCGAGTTACGAGCTTTCGCCACCCGGTCACGTGGTTATCTTGCCGTTCAAGTACAGTATCTCTGTCGTATAGCGCTAATGATATATAACGCCGCCGATAATGATATGATAATTTATGATAATCTATGCAGCACGACGTGGTCCTCACGTCACACAAGGCGCCTTTGCCGGCGCAAAACGGCTCTCTCAGGGTCAAACTCGGTATCGTTTTGAGCGCACGGTTCAGACCTTCAAGAAAAAGTTTATTTTGTAAAAATCGAGCCACGCGTTCAAAAGATATGACCGGTTTTGTTCGCCGGCACGTCGGCGCTCGAATCGAATCGAGTTAAAACGAACACTGCCGTTGTCGGGTCCGTCTGAGACAACCACCGGGCCTAGAACGCTGGGACCGGTCTCGTTGGATAGGCCTGGATCAGATCTCGAAACGCTGGAAGCTGCACCTCTCTGTGATAATCTTGTGGACCATGACAAGAGATCGTGCGACACGTGGTTATCATGCCGTGCAAGTACAGTATCTCTGCCGTCAACTTGTTCAGAGTGCCGGCGATAGCTCGCCTTCTCTTTGTGGAAAACACGGTGAGATCCTTAACATCCAACAACTAATGGGACGCAAACGGGGCGCCCAGTTTAGCGGTACACCCATTGATGAATCACCCTGCCTGTGATTCACCCATGACAGGTTATAGCTGGGTCGGGATTCAAACCCAGGCTGGACAGTTTAGACTTTAGAGTCAAGTGTGCGTACCTCCAGTCCAGGCCATCCTGCCAACTTGTATGCTGCATACAGGTGAAATATAAAGCGCGAGATATTTTTATATATACTGTATATTAAAAAAAAAATTGGTGTGGTTTTTGGCGGGCTGGAACGGATTAATAGCATTTCAATGCATTTCAATGGGGAAATTTGATTTGAGATACGAGCAATTTGAGTTACGAGCTCGGTCACGGAACGGATTAAACTCGTAAGTCAAGGTTCCACTGTATATATATATATATATATATATATATATATATATATATATATATATATATATATATATATATATATATTATATTATATTATATATATATATATATATATATATATATATATATATATATATATATATATATACATACATACATATATATATATATACATATATATATACAGACTTGGCATTTAATATGGAATTTTTTTTTTTCTTGACTTGGGTTTACTTTCTGAACTCAGTATATCAATCTGGTGAGTTTCTTTTACCCTTCGGTGATGTCTTTGTTGAAAGAACCATGTCACTGATTGTCTTTCGCAGCAAGAAGTCAATAACAGGATTATATCACAGGTGGCGTGACAAAATGTAAGGACAGGTACATTTGACGATTGGCTTCACAATCGGGTATATAAGGGTTGTTGCGTTCTGTATTAGTGGAAAACTGCTGCACATTTACAAAAGTTATTTTCCTCTGGAGATGGTCCGTCAACTTGACAATGCTGTTTGTCATGGAGTGGTGGCTTTACGAAATTCTGGCATGAAACAGCGTACTATTGCTCGGCAGTATGGCATCACTCAAGGTCAGGTGTCAAAGATCCTGAAACGAAATGCTCAGAGGGGTGTCCATACTCCAATACCGAGGCCAGGACGTCCCCGCAGAATCACAAGGAGAGATGATCGCCAGCTGCACCGGTTAGACTTCAATGGCCGTACCAAGTCAGCTAATCGGCTTAGGGCTGAGTGGCAGCAACTGACAAATGTGCCTGTATCCAGAAGGCTAGTCAACCAACGACTGGTTCAAGCAGGCTATCGTGCCAGGCATCCCTTGAGAAAGCCACACCTGACCAGACAACACAGCCAGCGCCGATTGCAGTGGGCCAGAGAGCACAGTCAATGGCAGTCAGGACACTGGAATCACGTGACCTTCAGTGACGAGTCTAGATTTCTGGTCAATCGTCAAGATGGCTGCGTCCGAGTGCGCAGACAAGTGCACGAAGCCCACAACGAAGATTGTATAGTTCCAAGAGTCCAAGCTGGAGGTGGTGGGGTGACCGTTTGGGCTGCTTTTCATGCAGGGGGCAAAACTGACCTGGTTGTTCTGAATGGAAACCTGAACCAGTTCAAATACAGGGTCATTCTGTAAGAAACATTGCTTCCATTTGCTCGTGCAGCCTTTCGAGGAAACTTTGTCTTCCAAGATGACAATGCACGGCCTCATCGTGCTCGCATGATCCAACACGTTCTTGCTGACCGTGGTGCAGAGCATATGGAGTGGCCTGCCATGTCCCCAGATATGAATCCGATTGAGAACTTGTGGGCAGAATTAACGTGTCAAATCGACAACTTGGACCAGCAGCCGACCTCTGTGCGTGAATTGCAGCAGACTATTGTCACTGCATGGCAAGCGATTCCTGTCCAAACCTTGGCAAATCTCGTGAACAGCATGCCTTGACGTGTACGTGTTCTCCTGAATGCTCGTGGGGTTACACGAAGTACTGAACTGTAATTTTACTGTCCGTAATCCCAGTCATAATGTAGCTTTTGTTTTTGTTGAAAATTTTTTGGGCTAATGTGCAAAATAAAGAGATACTTCTGGAAAACGTACAGAAGTTTAACACAGTACTGTACGTGAATTGAGTTCGATATCAGTTTATATCACTTTCATGGATCAATTTATTTGCTTCGAAATGTCAAATGTGGTTTTTGTTTCTTTTAAAGGTCACATTAACAAAATCTAGAATAATTTCAACATAATTCCAATGAACTTTTGGTTCGAAGTCATCTTGAAAAGTATCTTCACCCCTACAAAAAAAATATTCCATATTAAATGCCACGTCTGTATATATATATATATATATATATATATATATATATATATATATATATATATATATATATATATATATGTATGTATGTATGTATGTATGTATGTATGTATGTATGTATGTATGTACTGCGTATGTATGTATGTATGTATGTACTGCATATGTATGTACTGCATGTATATGTACTGCATATATATGTGCTGCACATATATGTGCTGCATATATAATTATGTACTGCATATATATGTACTGCATATATATGTACTGCATATATATTGTTGCGGTTTTTAGAACCCTCCACTTTGTAAATATCTGTAATATTCCCTTATAAATAATCCCCTGTAAATACTCCCATTTTTGGTGTAAAGGTCAAAGGTCGCACCATAGTTAGGTCATATTGCAACACGTAGGACACCATAGGCTTCTTCTTTAGTTATCTCATTGGTATGTGTTTCAGGTAAGGATCTGTTCCCAATAGTTTGACTCTGCATTGTATTAATCAAATAACCTAGGCCCCTTCAATTACCCCCAATCTCTCTCTCTCTCCAATGTGCCAGTAGCACCTACAGGTGGGGCTTGTCCTTCCTAATGCTCTCACATAAAATTATTGCCGTCGTCGCTGCCTTAGCGCTCGCTCCAAACGCCATTGAACATGCGGTCGGCTCGAGGAAAGAAGGGGCGGAGCCATGGGAAGAGGTGTGGCCTTGCCCACGAGCCATCGAGGGGGGAGCCAGTGAGCCCTCGCTGACCAACCAGGGCTGAGGTGAGCTCTTTGGTGGGCGTAGCCCTATGAAGGCGGCTTGATTTCGACACACGATGATATAAGCGCGAGCGCGAAGCCCTTTGACAGACTGTGCCGGGGGATGCTGATTGTGAACGAACTGCGCGGGGAGCGCTTGATTGATTGTCACGTTGTTGGAGCGACCTGCGCGAAGATACCCTCTGAGACGAACGTTGGGAGAGAGTGAGTTGGCACAAAGATTATGTACGCGGCATCCCAGTCCCTCACATGATTATGAGGTCCGGTCGTGCGCCAACGACACACCAAGCTGCCTGCCATTCTTTGCGGCGGACCCGGAGCCTGGAACCATCTGCTTGGACCCTTCTCTTCCTTCCCACCACCACCACCCCATTCCTGTAAGTGTGTTTGTACTGTCCTGGGCATGTGATAATATAAGACTGTATAAGGTTGCCCTATGTCCTTTTGTTTCCTTCTTTTGTATATTCTTGCCTTTCGTTTCCTCTTTTAGAGCAGTTAATAAATAATATTTGTTCTTTCCTTACCTTTTGGTTTCCTCTCATCCGATCGCCTTTGTCTTTTCCCCATTGAGTACCTGTGGCACGATTAGAACCGCTCAGAATCGGGTTAGTTTTATTGCTAACGGCTCGAGCTTCGGATTGCTAAACCGCTCGGCAATCTTCCATCTCGTCCGTGGCTCAAGCAGAAGTATCGTCCTGCTTTGCGGAGAGGTTGGCAAAGGTATCTGGGACCCGTTGACCAGTCACCCTGGTCAATCTCAACCCGCAAAGGAGCGCGATATCTTCTAGGACTCGGACGGCCAGCTTAATAGATGGGGGGATTAAACCCCCCTCGGTAGGGGGAGCGCCGTAATCCGAAATCCGCAACAATTGGTGTCGGGGAGTGGGATTGGACCCGAACCAAATTTTTTAATCCATCTTAAAATTTTGGTCAAAATTACGGGCGGCCGAAATTTACTATTTAACATCCAAATTGAGTCATGCCATGGATAGTCAAGGCGGTCGGATGCCGGTGGGGGAGAATGAGGAGGTAAATGGGGAGGTAGGATCGACCCAGGACCCCAGGGAAGAGGTGGGAGTAATGCAGGAGGAAAGCAAAGAAGGTGCGGTAGAGGGGGTTGCAGGCGCACAAAATGGTGGCGCCTCGCACATGGCGGCGAAGGCCAAAACCGTTGTGCAAGTGAGTCCCATCATGCAGTTGCTCATGACACAAATCATAGCACAAACGAAAATAATAGAGGCTACGATAGAAAAAATGCTAGAGGAATCCAGGTGTGATATAAAAGCGATGGGGGAGAACTTTGGGAGCAAGCTGGGCGAAAGGGTTGCGGGGGTACGCGACGAGGTTACGCGGCTTGAGAAGCGCGGAGAAAGCGAGGCTGAGCAAGGCAAAGTCACGTGGACCGGGGTAGAGATCGTGACCCGGGGTATGGGGAAGCCGGCGACCGCTGAAGTAGAAAAGAAAATTTTATTAGAGCCAGCGGCCGCCGAGGAAAAATAAATTATAGTCGAAATTGAAATTGAAAAGACGACGGAGGGTAGTCCATGAATTGAAGGGAGAGATGGAAATTGCACAAAGTCTGTGCTCGCATCCTGATGCCATGCTTAACCCGAATAAGGATTTGCAGGTGGTGTTGGAGCGAGGAGGAAGAAGCGCCCAGGTGAGTTGGGCTGTATATTGTGCAGGGAGGTTTTACAGGAAAGTGTTTGTCGTGAAAGGAATGTTCGCGCGCTTGGGATTCCAGCGTAACCCGGGCGTTTGTGGGAGGTCCCTGGTGCGCTGGGTGAGAGAAAATGGCACGCGTGTGAGGAAAAAGTGTGAGTCGAAGAGTGAGAGCGATACAGAGTATGGAAGTGAAACCGAGAGCGAGGGAGAATGCACATCGGAGTGTATGTGTGATGAATGTGATGCAGAGAGTGAGTTGGTTGTGGTGGGTGTGCGAGAACGCACACCTGAGTTGGTTGTGGCGCGTGTGCGGGAGGGCACATCAGAGCGCGTGAGTGGGTATGTGCAGGAGTGCACACCCGTGGTGAGTGTTACGGAGGACGTAATGGAGGCGAGGTGTGTAACAGAGGAGTATGTAATGAAGGAGTGTGTGAACAGCGAGTGGTGTGTAACAGAGAGTGTGGTGGTGGAATTGACGGAGTGTATGGAGACACCTGGATGTGTGAGTATGGGAAGAGTCGTGTGTGGATGTGAGCATGCGAGTAAGGCATCGATGTTGACCGGGACAGCGTTTAGGCTGACGGATAGCCGACGCAAGCACTCGGTGCGCGGTGCTCTTTGTGTGTTGCTGGAGCCGGCGGGGATCAGTGTCGCGTCGCTCCTGCTCGGGGCGCCGTGCTAGATTCTGAGCTTTGCTAGGCAAAGCGACCGGCCCGGTTCGAGGGGAGGTAGGAGGGGTCGGATCAATGCCCCCTTGTGGTGGCGGCGTTCCACCCGGGCAAGGTTGGGCCATCGTGCTTGGCAGCGCAAGGTCTTGCGCCGGGATGGTGCTTGGAGCCTTGGCCCGACGAAACCTCCTCCCCTGAACCGAATGCCGGACGGACTCAACCTACAGTAGACCCAAACCACCCATATGCGTTGCTCGGCTTTGCGAAGCCGAGCTTTGAAAATGCATGGACGCACCGAGAGGCTGAAGTATAGCGGACTGTGATGATGATAGTGTTAGTGTTTGGAATTGATAGGGAATTGGCTTGAAATTACTAGTGATTCAAAATTGGGAATAGTGATGGTTGGAAATTGATACCCAGTGTCGGGGGGGGGGGGGTGGTATCCTTACCATCCCTCACTGGGGGCAAAGGAGCTATAGTTTTATGGGGTATGGCGGTGAAAACCTAGCCAGGGAGGGCTTGGATAATGTTAGGGTTTAGAAATGACAATAGGTAACATGAGAGTTAAGTAGCGACATCATACCTGTCATAGGGGACGTAGGTAGATTAGTTTGGATGATAATGACTTGGGATGTGCAATAGTATAAGGGAAGATGGGAAGCACTAAGTTAGAGGGAAAACCAGGTAGATCAGATGATGCAGTGTGTGTGTAGGAAGTGATTGAGCAGAGTATTGTGAAAGGTGTGATTGTGCATTGAATTGAGTGTATTGTATTGACTGAATGGTCCTGGAGGGAAGGAGAGTGCAAGTGCCACCAGGTGTGCAGGTGCCACCAGGTGTGCAGGTGCCACCAGGTGTGCAAGTGCCACCAGGTGTGTTGGCTTGCAAGGTGTGCAAGTGGACTACAGGTGGCAAGTGAGAATGGAGTGTGGAATAGATGGTATGGAATACATGGAGTATGGAATGGATGGTGTGGAGTGAGTAGTGTGGAATACATGGAGTGGAGTGGATGGTGCGAAAGGGTGAGTGGGGACAGGATGGACCCCCTCACGAGTACCTGGGGAGGGTAGTTTAAAAGTAGGTAGAGGGAGTAGGTAAATTGTGGTTGGATATTGGCATCTGTGGTGCGGGTAGTTGCACAGGAGTGTTGTGAGGGGTGCATTAGTGGAGTAAATTGGCTGGGCGTGTGGCCTGTTAGTGCGTGTGATTGGTTGAGCACTCCGCCACTGTTAGTCTGTCGGCCAGGTGAGGCCGCAGGTAGGCTCTGGGAGCCAGGTAGTGAGTTGTTCAATGGGGCCCAAGGATCCGGAGGACGGACCCGGGTAGCCCGACGCCAGAGAGGGCGGTAGGGGGTGAGAGCGCCAGAGGGCCTTCCCCAGGTAGGTCAGGGTAAGGAGCAGGTCAGCTCGGGAGACAACTACAGTGGCGGAGGTGTGCAGGTGAGCGGACCTGCTGGGAGCGCCACACGACCCAGCTCGGAAATTGTGCGAGGGCACAGGGAGTAGAATTGGGGGAGTGAGACCCCAAATTGGTGAGCACCACAGTTTGGTCAATGGGAGTTCGGTTTTTAGAACCACATAGTGTAAAATGGCCAATGGTTTTGCAGGGAAAGACCCCGGGTAGAGTAAAAGTGTTAAAGTCATTTAGAGTATAGTTAGGATTGAAAGTCTCTTCGCACCATCCGCATCCACTCACGAGGGTGACAGGACTCCACACCACCGTTGTTTGCAAATGTCTGGTATGTAAGATGCATCATGACGTGCAGGTGACATTGTGCTGATGTTCCATCTCTTCCTCCTTAGGAGGGATTGATGAGAAATTGGGCTTTATGGCAAGTTTGGTTAGAGGGATTGATAACTAATTTGGTATTAGGGGAGATATGGGGAAGACAGGACAATAGAGACGGAATTTGTAAATGTGTAGATTTTGTAAATATGGGGTAAGGGGCAAGGGTAGATTAGGTGACAGGGGGGGAGCGTACGGTAGCGACGAGCTTTCTCGGCTCGCTCTCCTGCGCACCTCACCTCTGCATTACCTTGTGTTGATGTGTACCCTTGCGATCTTGCCCCGCTGCTTGCTTGTCCTCCTTCCCCCACTCATGAATTTGTTTCTTTTGGGCCCGGGGGGAGTGCGCAGGTGCCCGCAGTTGTGTGCCCGCACCCTCGCTGCTGCCTGCCTGGACCGGTACCACACTTATGGACCGCACGTTGTTGTGGCCGAGCACCACCATATGGACCACAGGTCTGTGGCCGAGCACCACATTCATGGATCCCACATTTTGGGGCCTGGCACCTCTGCTGGGGGACCGGCCATTGTGGCTAGGAGATCTTGCTTGTGGACCATGGTAAGGTGGCACCTAAGCCATGCAGGTGGACCACCTTAGTTGGCGCCTGCTGGCCATAATTAAAGAAATGGACACATTTTGTGCCTTCTTTTTATTACTAAATAGGCCGCAAGCAAAGATGTTGTCCAGAAACATCGGCCCAGCAGAGAAGACATCACAAGGCATCATTATTCTTGAAGTGTATGACTGTGCACCGGATGGTGCTTTTTGCATTTTGGTGCTTTTTGTGCATTTTGGTGCTTTGGTGCTTATTGGTGCTGGTGGTATCGGTGCAGTGCAGTGTATGCCTTTCCTCTTCTCAAAAGATCTTCTTTTTGTTTCCCAAAAGACAGGTCCTGGGTTCGCGTGTAAATACCAAGTAGTGTCTTTGTAAATAATGCTCCCCACCGTCAATGTTTAGTTTTGAAGACAATTCCGTGATTCAGTTATCCTGTGGGCGTGAGTCAGTTAGATAGGATGCAATGCAGCAGGCGGGACATACTTAGTTGTTTTAAAAATGTCGCACTCAGGGTGAAGTTAATAGTAGAGGGTTACCACACCTGAGTGTCACACTAAGTTAAAGTTCTGTCTGGCCGGGACGGCCCTGGAGGAAATGAGGGTGCTGTGTTGCGGTTTTTAGAACTCTCCACTTTGTAAATATCTGTAATATTCCCTTATAAATAATCCCCTGTAAATACTCCCATTTTTGGTGTAAAGGTCAAAGGTCGCACCCTAGTTAGGTCATATTGCAACACGTAGGACACCATAGGCGTCTTCTTTAGTTATCTCATTAGTATGTGTTTCAGGTAAGGTCCTGTTCCCAATAGTTTGACTCTGCGTTGTATTAATCAAATAACCTAGGCCCCTTCAATTACCCCCAATCTCTCTCTCTCTCCAATGTGCCAGTAGCACCTACAGGCAGGGCTTGTCCTTCCTAATGCTCTCACATAATCTTATTTCCGTCGTCACTGCCTTAGCGCTCGCTCCAAACGCCATTGAACATGCGATCGGCTCGAGGAAAGAAGGGGCGGAGCCACGGGATGAGGTGTGGCCTCGCCCATGAGCCGTCGAGGGTGGAGCCAGTGAGCCCTCGCTGACCAACCAGGGCTGAGGTGAGCTCGTTAGTGGGCGTAGCCCTATGAAGGCGGCTTGATTTTGACGCACGATGATGTAAGCGCGAGCGCGAAGCCCTTTGACGGACTGCGCCGGGGGATGCTGATTGTGAACGAACTGTGCGGGGAGCGCTCGATTGATTGTCACGTTGTTGGAGCGACCTACGTGAGGGTACCCTCTGAGACGAACGTTGGGAGAGAGAGAGTTGGCACAAAGATTATGTACGCGGCATCCCAGTCCCTCGCATGATTATAAGGTCCGATCACGCGCCAACGACACGCGAAGCTGCCTGCCATTCATCGCGGCGGACCAGGAGCCTGGAACCATTTGCTTGGACCCTTCTCTTCCTTCCCACCACCACCACCCCTTTCGTGTAAGTGTGTTTGTACTGTCCTGGGCGTGTGATAATATAAGACTGTATAAGGTTGCCCTATGTCCTTTTGTTTCCTTCTTTTGTATATTCTTGCCTTTCGTTTCCTCCTTTAGTGTCATTAATAAATCATATTTGTTCTTTCCTTACCTTTTGGTTTCCTCTCATCCGATCGTCTTTGTCTTTTCCCCATTGAGTACCTGTGGCACGATTAGAACCGCTCAGAATCGGGTTCGTTTTATTGCTAACGGCTCGAGCTTCGGATTGCTAAACCGCTCGGCAATCTTCCAAATTGTCCGTGGCTCGAGCAGAAGTATCGTCCTGCTTTGCGGAGAGGTTGGAAAAGGTATTTGGGAACCCGTTGACCAGTCACCCTGGTCAATCTCAACCCCGCAAAGGAGCACGATATCTTCTAGGACTCGGACAGCCAGCTTAATAGACGAGGGGATTAAACCCCCCTCGGTAAGGGGAGCGCCGTAATCCGAGATCCGCAACAATATGTACTGCATATATATGTACTGCATATATATGTACTATATATATATATATGTACTATATATTGTTGTGGTTTTAGAACTCCTCACTTGTAAATACTTGTAAATAATAACTCTTGTAAATATCCAATCATTTAATAAGGTCGCACCCATAGCTAGTCCGTAGGCAACACGTAGGACACCATAGGACTTTCAGTTATTTCCTTAATATATCTTTCAGAATAAGGCTGCGTTCCCAATAGTTGCATCTGCGTTGCATTAATTAAATAAGATAGGCCCCATTCCGTCCATTTTGCCAGCCTCTCTCTCTAAATAGTATTACACGCCTCTGCCAGCCGCAGCCGCCTCAGCGCTCGCTCCAAACGCCATTACGCACGCGGTCAAGCTTGGAGAAGAAGGGGGCGGTGCGCCAAGAATGAGGTGTGGCCACGTCAACTCACCATCAGGGTGTGGCCGGTAAGCCCCCACCAGCCAACCAGGGCTGATGTAATCTGACCGACGGGCGTGGCCTGGCGGAGCACGGAGTGATATTGGAGCGCGTTATATAAGCACAAGCGGGGAGGACTGCTTTGAAAACTGCGCCACGGACTCCTTGCTTATTGTACCAGAAGAGCGCGAGGACTGCTTGAGGAGATCTGCGCGAGGGTACCCTCTGATGCGAACGTTCAGAGAGAGAGAGAGAGAGAGTTGGCACGCATATTACGTACGCCGCATCCCAGTGCCCCGATATATCTATGAGGTCCGGTCGCGCGCCAACGACACCAGCAGCCTGCCATTCTTCGCCGCGGACCCAGAGCCTAGAGCCATCGGCTTGGACCTTCTCCTCCTACCAGCTACGATCCCGTGTGTGAGTCTGTCTGTTTGTCCTGGGGTCGTGATAAGATAACTGTTTAGATAAGGTTGCCCTGTGTCCTTTTGTTTCTTCTCTTCTTCTGTATATTACTTTCGTTTCCTCTTCCTCTTTGGGTTTTTGTAAATAATTAATAAACCCATATTTGTTCTCCCTTACTCTGATTTCCTCTCATTCGATCGTTTGCACCTTTCACAATTGAATACCTGTGGCACGATAGGAACCACTCAGGATCGGGTTTAGTAGTATTTGTTAACGGCTCGAGTCGCGGCTCGCTTCGCTCGGCGTATCCATGAACGCTGCGGCTCAGGTGGGAGTTATCTCCTCGCTTTACGGTCGGGTTAGAAAGCAGGTATTTGGGACTCCATTGACCAATCACGCTGGATAATACCGACCAGAAGTTACGTTATAGCTTCCAGGATTGGGGGACGGCCAGCTTAAAGGACAAGGGGATTAATCCCCCCCCCCCCTTGGTAAGGGGAGAGCCGACCCCCGAATCCGCAACTATATATATATATATATATATATATATATATATATATATATATATATATATATATATATATATATATATATATATATATATACATATATATATATATATATGTATATATTGTTGTGGATATGAGGATTGTGTTTTTTTTATTGTTTTATTATGGACCCTCCTTCCGCCATTTGTTGTTGTATAAAGGTCAAAGGTTGTGCCCGTAGTTATTTCACAAGCACCCACGTAGCCAATAATAGATTTCCTCCTTGTTGACAGTTATTTCCTTATTCTGTGTAGTAGGGTAAGGCCTTGTCTTCCATTAATTTGACACTCCATTGCACTGCATTAAATAAGGTAGATCCCTCCGACATGGCATCTTCAAAGTGCCAGGTTTGCCAGGTTTGCTGCAATTGCCAACTGCATTTGGGCGGTTTTCTTCATTCGCCATTGCTGCCCTTTGGCTGGGGCTAGCTCGAATCGCCCCAAAACCACCATTAGCCACGAGGTAAGGTCGGGGAAGAAAGGCGTGTCTCCACCTCGTCATAGAGGGGAGGAGTGAACCAGCCCTTGCCGACCAACCCAGAACGAGGGGTTGGCTTTAGAGGGCGGAGAGAGAACGTTTGGGGGAGGTTCGCAAAAGGGTCAAGGGTGGGGCTTATATAACCCGCGGGAGACGCCCCCGGGAGAGTCGAGGAGGGAGGAGATCAGATGACAGACAAGCCTGAAGAGAGTCCTGCGAGTTTGTGAGAGAGGGAGAGAGAACCCGTCACGCCAGACCCCCCACCAGCAGCGTTGGCTCCACCCGGCAGCTCCGACCCGTTACCCCGCGCACACCACAGGATCGGTGGCATCGGCGGCCGTCGAGGTCCAGCCCGACGTCCCGTGCGGGATCAAGCTCCCGCCAGCTCCGTGCCTTCCTCCCCCTCCAGCCACCCACCTCCTGTCATTCCTGCCTGCAAATTCCCCATTCGTGTGAGTCCGTCTTTTGTTTCTTCTGTCCAGGGTATAAGTTAAGCCTGTTTAGATAAGCTAGCAATTTTCACTGTGTCTTCTTGATTTCTTCTGTAAATTATTTTATTATCTTTCCTTCTTCCTTGGTTTCTTTGGTCCTGTAAATAGTAATAAATTATATTCGTATTTCAAACCCTTTTTGTCTTCTTCTTCTTCTTCTTCACATCCGTGTCGTCTTTGTCTTTTCCTCATTGAATATCTATGGCACGATTTGGCCAACGTTTCAGGATCGGGTGTAGTCATTGTAAAAACGGTTCGGGCCGCGGCGCCATCCGCTCGGCAAATTAACATCTTATCCGCGGTCCATAACAATTGGTGCCAGGAGCGAGATACGGACCTGAAGCGCTCAGTGCGCTCAAATTACGAGTGGGCCGAAATTTGTTTTATAAAATCTTAAATTGAATATCGTGCCATGGATAGTCAAGGCGGCGGGATGCCGGTGGGGGCATTAGAAAAGGGGTTAGGGGTAACCCAGGACCAGAGGGAGGAAATGGAGGAGACCAATGTTGAGGTGGTTGAGGGAGTTTCAGGTGCGCAAAAAGGCGCCCTCGCGCACGTGGTTGTAGCGGCACCAAATTTAGCCGCGCCCATGGTCGCAGCAGCCGAGCCCGAGATACCAGGGTACATGCGATTTTTTTATGGACCAATTAATGGCAAAAATAGACGAATGTGGGGAGACCATGGATCGCAGGATGGGCGAGAGGGTCCCAGGGGTGCACAAGGAGGTAACGCGGGTCGAGAAGCGCTGGTTGAGCGAAGTGGAGAAAAGCGTGGGTACAATGACGGGTATAGAGATCGCGACCCGGGGTATGGGGCAGCCGGCGACCGCTGAGGTAGGAGAGAAAATTTTATTAAAGCCAGCGGTCGTTGAGGCGAATAAAGAAAAAGAAATAATGGGTATAGTTAAAATTGAAGAGACGGAGGTAGCCCGGGAATTGCAGGGAGAAATGGATTATGTACAAAGTCCGTGCTCACATCACGATGCTGTGCTTAATAACCCAAATGAAGATTTGCAGGTGTCGGTGCAGGGAGGAAGAAGAACCCCGAAGGTGAGACGGGCTGTGTGTGGTGCCGGGAGATTTTGTAAAAGGGGGTTTGGCGCGAAAAGAATTGTCGCGCGATTGGGATCGATATGGCACCCGGGCGTTGAAGGGTCCCGTGTGAGTGGAAATGGCACGCGTGTGAGGAAAAGGTGTGCGTCAAAGAGTGAGCGTGTTATAAAGTGTGGGAGTGATACCAAGTGCGAGCGAGAGTGCACGTCGGGGTGTACGGAGTGTGACAAAGGGAGTGAAAGCGATACGGAGTGTACGTGCGAGGGTGAGTGTGACACGAAGAGTAAAGTGGTGGTGGAACGACTGGAACGTGTGCGAGGAAGCACACCTGAGTTGGTTGTGGCGCGAGTGCGAGGGAGCACATCGGAGCGCGGTAGTGGGTGGATGCAAGAGTGCACGCCCATGGTGAGTGGTACGGAGTACGTACCGAGGGAGAGTGCGCAAGAGGTGCGCGAGGTGTGTTAAGGGAGTGTGCGAATGGCGAGTGTGCACGAGAGGTGTGGTGTGTAACGGGGAGTGCGTTGGTGGAATGGACGGAGTGTGTGGGATGCACTGGAGGCGCCGAGATGCCAGGTTTTGTGAGTGTGAAATGGGTCGCGTATGCAAGTGAAGCATCGACGTTGACCGGGTTAGCAGTTAGGGCGATGGATAGCGGGCGCTCGGTGCGCGGAGCACTTTGTTGGATGCGAAGCCTCGCGCGGATCGATGCTGCGGCGCCCCGCTTCGGAGCGTCGCGCACGATTCGGGCCTGGCCCCGCCCCGCACGGCCGAGTCCGGGCCTTGTCGGGCGAGGCGACCGGTCCGGTTCAAGGGCGAGTGGGAGGAAGCGGACGGTGCCCCCTGGTGGGGACGGGGTTCCGACCGGGCGAGCCTCAGTCATCGGGCCCGGGACCGCAAGGTACCGAGCCGCGATGATGCGTGGAACCTCAACCCGAGCATGCCTCCTCCCCAGAGTCGTGAATGTCGGACGGATCCAACTGCAGGCGACCAAACCACCCGAATTCATTGCTCGGCTTTGCGAAGCCGAGTTTTATTTTAATGATTTGACGACGCACCGAGGCTCAGATAAAGCGGACTGTGATGATGATGATAGTGTTTTTGATCCGAAATTTAGAAGAGTGAATAGAATTGGCAGTAATTGGAAAATTTTTGATTGGTTGAAATTTGATGTGCCAAATTGATAGTGGGAGATACCCGATGTGATGGGATGGCAACTCCTTCATCCCTCACAAGCGGGGGCAAAGGAGCACCAGTTTTATGGGGTTGGCAGTGAAAACTAGCCCGGGAGGGTTAGGATAATGATAGGGATCTAGAGAAGATGACCTTAGGTAACGTTAAGGTTAGGTAGTGACAATGATACCTGTAGTGGGGACGCAGGTAGATTAGTTTGCATGATAATGCCGTGGTATGTGCTTAGTTTAAAGGGAAGACGGGGAGCACTAAGTTAGCAGGGCAACAGGTAGTGCAGATGATGCCGTGTGTGTGGTTAAAAGGTGTGATTGCACAGGTGTACAACTGAACAGTTGTATGGAGCAGTGTATGAGGGAGTGATGGTGATTGTGTGTTGTGTTGACCAAATGGTCCAGGAAGGAAGGAGGGTGCAGGAAGCACCACCAGGAGTGATTGCACAGGTGTGCAACACCAGGTGAATGAAGAACAGGTGTATGGAATAAATGGTCTGGAGTATATGGAGTATTGGAATGGATGGTTGTGGAGTGAGTATGGTGGAAACTGTGGAGTGGAGTGGATGGTGCGAAGGTGTGGATGGGGGAAAGGAGGATGGACCCCATCACGAATACCCGGGGAGGGTAGTGTAAGTGTTAGGTAGAGGGTACAGGTAAATTGTGGTTGGATATTGGCATCTGTGGTGCGTGGTGGAAGAATGGTGATTGAATGGGTGCATTAGTGTTGTGGAAATGGCTGGGCGTGTGGCCTGTTAGTGTGTGTAGTTGTATGGGCACTCCACCACTGTTAGGATGTCGGCCAGGTGAGGCCGCAGGTGGGCTCTGGGAGCCGGTAGAGTTGTTGTGGATGGGGCCCGAGGATCCGGAGGACGGACCCGGGTAGCCCAGTGCCAGAGGGCACCGAGGGGTGACAGAGCCAGGAGGGGCCTTCCCCAGTTAGATAGGTTAGGTGAGGAGCAGGTAAGCTCGGAGGCAACGACAGTGGTGGAGGTGTGCAGGTGGGTAGACCTGCTGGGAGAGCTACACGACTCAGCCCGGAAATTGTGCAAGGGCACCGGGAGATGAATCGGGGGGAGTGAGACCCCAAATTGAGAAGCACCACAGTTTGGTCAATGGGAATTGGTTCTTAAAACCGCATAGAGTGTAAGATGGCTAATGGTTTGGCAGGGAAAGACCCCGGGTGGTGTAAAGTGTGTTAAAGTCATTTAGAGGATAGTTAGGATTAAGAATCTCCACGCACCATCTACATCCACTCACCTGAGGTAACGATGGTACTCCACACCATGCCATGGATGTTTTGTTATTTTATTATTTTGATGCAAATGTTTGGATTGTGAGACGCATCATGACGTGGGTGTGACATTGCTTTGTTGTTCCATCTCTTCCTCCTTATGAGGATTGATGATGAATTGGGTGATGGCAAATTTTGGTTAGAGGGATTGTGGTGACGAATTTGGCATAGAAGAGATATTGGAAGACGTGACGATAGTGACGAATTTGTAATGTGTAGATTGTTGTAAATATGGGGTAAGGGCAAGGGTAGAGTAGGTGACAGGGGGGGTGACGTACGGTAGGGACGAGCTTTTCTCCGCTCCGTCTCCATACGCACCTCGCCTTGCATTGCCTTTATTGATGTGTACCCTTGTGACCTTACCCCTCGCTCACCTGTCTCCCCCCCCCCCCCCCCTTTGTCTCCCACACGAGGACTGTGCGCCACTAGGCGCCGAGGGGAGCGTGCGTGTCCGCCATTGGGCGCCCGAACCTCTCGCAACCACAGCTGTCTGCATCGATGCACCACCTTATGGACCACATGCCTGTGGCTGAGCACCACTTGTGAACCCCATGGGTTGGGGCATGGCCCCTCTGCTGGAACCGGCCATGAAGGCCCGAGATCTTGCTGGCGGACCTTGGTCACAGGGCACCTATGCCATCCAGGTGAACCACACATAGTCGGCCCTGTGGGCCATAAATAAATAAAAGAACAATGGACACGTTTGGTGCATTTTATTTTCTGTGCAAATAGGCCGCCAGCAAAGAAGATGACAACACCTGGAAGATAGCAATAGCCAGCAGAGGGAGCCGAAGAGCAAGACACCACCAAAGGTTTGTTTAGTTATTTTTATTATTGAACTGCAATGACTGTGCACCGATTGGTGCTTGAGGGTGTTTTGGGTGCTTCATGGTGCGTCGATGCAGAGCAGACTGTCTCCCCCCCCCAAAAGAACGATCACAGGTCCTGGGTTGCGTTTTGTAAATAAAGTAGAGTCATTGTAAAAAATGCGCCCCACCGTAAATGTATAGTTTGAAGACAATTCCGCAATTCGGTTAGCTGTGGGCGTGAGTCTGTTAGGTAGGGTGCAATGGAGCAGCGGGACATATTTATTTATGTTTTAAAACTCTCACACTCAGGGTCTGGTTAAATGTAGAGGGAACTACACCTACGTGCCACACTAAAAGTAAAGGTAAGAGGCCCGGGACGTGCCTAAGAGGAGGAGGGTGCAGTGTTGTGGATATGAGGATTGTGTTTTTTAAATTGTTTTATTATGGACCCTCCTTCCGCCATTTGTTGTTGTATAAAGGTCAAAGGTTGTGCCCGTAGTTATTTCACAAGCACCCACGTAGCCAATAATAGATTTCCTCCTTGTTGACAGTTATTTCCTTATTCTGTGTAGTAGGGTAAGGCCTTGTCTTCCATTAATTTGACACTCCATTGCACTGCATTAAATAAGGTAGATCCCTCCGACATGGCATCTTCAAAGTGCCAGGTTTGCCAGGTTTGCTGCAATTGCCAACTGCATTTGGGCGGTTTTCTTCATTCGCCATTGCTGCCCTTTGGCTGGGGCTAGCTCGAATCGCCCCAAAACCACCATTAGCCACGAGGTAAGGCCGGGGAAGAAAGGCGTGTCTCCACCTCGTCATAGAGGGGAGGAGTGAACCAGCCCATGCCAACCAACCCAGAACGAGGGGTTGGCTTTAGAGGGCGGAGAGAGAACGTTTGGGGGAGGTTCGCAAAAGGGTCAAGGGTGGGGCTTATATAACCCGCGGGAGACGCCCCCGGGAGAGTCGAGGAGGGAGGAGATCAGATGACAGACAAGCCTGAAGAGAGTCCTGCGAGTTTGTGAGAGAGGGAGAGAGAACCCGTCACGCCAGACCCCCACCAGCAGCGTTGGCTCCACCCGGCAGCTCCGACCCGTTACCCCACGCACACCACAGGATTGGTGGCATCGGCGGCCGTCGAGGTCCAGCCCGACGTCCCGTGCGGGATCAAGCTCCCACCAGCTCCGTGCCTTCCTCCCCCTCCAGCCACCCACCTCCTGTCATTCCTGCCTGCAAATTCCCCATTCGTGTGAGTCCGTCTTTTGTTTGTTCTGTCCAGGGTATAAGTTAAGCCTGTTTCGATAAGCTAGCAATTTTCACTGTGTCTTCTTGATTTCTTCTGTAAATTATTTTATTATCTTTCCTTCTTCCTTGGTTTCTTTGGTCCTGTACATAGTAATAAATTATATTCGTATTGCAAACCCTTTTTTCTTCTTCTTCTTCTTCTTCACATCTGTGTCGTCTTTGTCTTTTCCTCATTGAATATCTGTGGCACGATTTGGCCAACGTTTCAGGATCGGGTCTAGTCATTGTAAAAACGGTTCGGGCCGCGGCGCCATCCGCTCGGCAAATTAACATCTTATCCGCGGTCCGTAACAATATATATATATATATATATATATATATATGTATATATATATATATATATATATATATTATATATATATATATATAAATATATATATATTATATATATATATATGTATATATGTATATATATATATGTATATATGTATATATATATATATATATATATATATATATATATATATATATATATATATATATATATATTGTTGCGAATATGGAATTTGGCCTCCATATCCGCTTGTAAATATTCCCCTATTTCCCCAATACTCCCCAACTATCCCCAATCCCCCATTCCCTAGTCCCATTGTCTGTAAACAACACTCTGTAGAACCGACCTTCCCCTTTTTCCCCCATTAAATGTCGTGCCCAGGTCCACCGCATCTCACGTAGACAACTTTCGGACATCTTGCTAGTTATTCTTAGTCTATGTCAGTTAAGGATTCGTTTCCATTAATTCTGACTCTTCGTTGCACCAGAATGTGATTATATGGCACCAGTAGTGAGTTTAGGACCTTCCCATACCTCCTCCCATCTTCTTCCCCAAACAACAACTACAACAACAACTACAACAACAACTACAACAACAACTACAACAACAACTACAACAACTACAACAACGGCGCGCGCGGGGAGTGTGCGTCCTCACTCCGGCTCGGTTAGCCGCCATTACCCATGCGCTCCACGGGGTTACCACGAAGGGGCTGGCTGTCAGCTCCTCGTCAAGGGCGGAGCCTGGTAACCCCCCCCGCACCCAATAAGAAGGGCGGACCGATTCCATCTGGGGCGGAGCTAACGAGCCGAGGGCGTGTCACTCCCCGCCGGATATACGCAGCGACTTACCGGATGTGACGAGAGATGCGCCCCCAGCTTGGAAAGAGAAGTCACTACCTCCGAGCGCTGAGAGACCTCCTGCATCTTTTGGGCCGCGCTATCCTGTCCCTGAGCACAAGGTGCACCTTGTGCTGGCCATCGAATACCCGCTTTCCTTGCCATCAATCCCCGTGTGAGTCAGTTTTTGTCCTGTTTATCTGTGGTCTGTCGGGAATAAGATAAGTGTGTCTAAGTGCCTGCCTTTCTATGCTGTCCCTCTTGTCGTTGTAATCTGACCTTCCGCCCTAATATAACCTCCTCCGGAGGTCTTGAGAACTGAACCCTTGGTGTCGTGTCATTTTAACCCAGCCGTTGTGTCCTTTTCCTCAATTGATTTAGCATAGCGCGATTTGGCCAACGTTCGAGTGGAATCGGGTAAACTGTGCAGACGTGGTCATACCAAACCGCTCGGTAAACCAACATCCACAACCGCGTCTGTAACAATTGGTGTCAGGAGTGTCGGATTCGGACCTGGGACTAAATTTATTAGGCCCAAATTTTGGAACACCAATTGTACCACTAGGGTAACAATTGGTGTTGGGGAGGTAGAATTCGACCCGGAGCGCGTTTCCCGCTCGAAATTATAACGGCGAAATTTGAATTTGTTTTACGAAAATAAAAACCCGAATTTTGAAAGTCGCGCTATGGCAGACCAAGTCGGCTGGGGTCCGGTAGTGGAGAGTGAGGCAGGGTCGGTCCAGGACCAAATTGAGGGACGCGAGGAGAGCGAAGCAGCGAGGGTAGCAGACGCACAAAATGGCGCCTCGCTGGTCACGGCGACCGCGCCCGCGACCGTGGCAGCGCCCCTGGTGGATTCGAACCTTTTCCTCCTGCAAATGAGGGCCTTTATGGAACAAATGGGAGACCAAATTGGAGGTTTGGGGAGCCGGATGGATGCTCAGAGTGAGCAAATGAGGGCTGATAGTGAGCGATTGGAGGGCCAAATGGGAGTAATGGGAAACCAAATGGGGGTAATGAGGGACGAAGCGAGGGGTACTGGTGAGGGATTAGACAATAATTTTAAGGGATTAGACAAGAAATTTGGGAAATTAGACGATAGATTAGGGGAAATACAGGAGGGGTTAACGGGGGTAGAAAACAGAATGGCCGCTCAAGAGAATCAAATGGAAGGGATGCAAAAAGGGTTAGAGGGGTTAGAAAACACCATGGAAGGCAAATTGAGGGACATGAGGGACCAAGCGGAAAGGGAAGTTAAACAAATGGGGCAGCAGATAGAGGGGGTCAGAATGGGGGTAGAAACCAAACTGGATGCTCACAGGGAGGAAATGGAGCAGATGAGGGTGGCATCTGGGCAGGAGATGCAAGTGATGGGAGAGGAGATCAGAGGAGGAGTGAGTGAGGAGGTCGGAGGAGTGCGCGAGGAGGTGAGGCACTGTAAGGAGCACATGGAGAAGGAGGTGAGAAAGGGGACTGTAAAGTTACAAGGGGGCATAGAGGACCTGACGCAGGAGGTGGAGCAGCTGACGGTGGGACAGACGGAGTTAGTGGAGCAGGTTCAAAGGAACACTGCGGTATTAGGAGGTTTAAAAGCGACACAGAAAGAACTAAAAGATGACTTGGTAGCGACGAAGAGGGAATGTCAGATGGTACGTGAGGGACTGACAACGAGGCTGGACGAGGTGATAGAGGTAATGGAGACGACGGACCGGCAGGTGAGGACGCACATGGAAACGGTCAAGGTAGCCTTAGAGGATGAGCTTGAGGAGACGTACCGGGGAATAAAAGAGGTGAAGCACAAATTAGAAGAAGTGGAAGAAGGGATGAGCGAAATTAAGAAGCGACGGAGAGGGGATAAGAAAGAGATAAAAGAGGAGATAAAAGAATTGGTCCGAAGTCTGTGTTTGGATCGTGATGATGTGCTCATTAACCGGATGAGGGATTCGCAGGTGATGGAGGAGAAGCGAAGAGGAAGAGGACCCGGTGTAAGTGGTGACCAATATGGTCGTGCGTATGATGCGCCAGGGGATTTAAGAAGCTTGGGGGTCGAGATGGACCCGGGTGTTCGTGAGAGGCCGTTGGTGAAGTGTGCGACAGGTCTGGTGTGCGAAAAAGGAGGTGTGCGAGAAAGTCCGACTCTGGGGTGTGTGAGGAAAAAGTGCGTGCCAAGGAGTGAGGGTGCTGGCGAGAGTGAGTCGGTCGTAGCGCGTGTGCGAGGGAGCACATGGAAGCGCGGGGTGGTAAGTGTTACAGAGGGTGTGACGGGAGAGTGTGCGCGAGAAAGGTGTGTGACGGACAGGTGCATGGGGCAAGAGTGCGCTGTCAAAAGTAAGGAAGAATGCACACCTGTGGTAAGTGTTACAGAGGGTGTAACGGGAGAGTGTGCGCGAGAAAGGTGTGTAACGGACAGGTGCATGGGGAAAGAGTGCGCTGTCAAGAGTAAGGGTGAGTGCGTTGTCAAGAGTGGTGGTGAGAGTAGTGAGAGTGACAAGGAGCGTGAGTTGGGTGTGACAGGTGAGCGAGGATGTACACCTGGAATGGAAGGATGCACACCTGGAATGGTAGAGCGTGAGTGGGAATGCACGCTGGAGTTGGTAGTGAGGCACGTGGTTGGGTGTGCGAATGAGAGCACACCTGTGATTGTCACAGAGGAGGGGGCGTGAAGAGGTGTGTTGGTGAGGTGTGCGAGCGGCAAATGTGTGCCAAGGTGTTCGGTGGTCAGGTGTGTGACCAAGGCTGTGAGTGGAGTGGGTGTACCTGGGTGTGTAAGGAAAGGTAGCATGGGAACGGCTGGATGTGTGAGCAAGGAACGGGCTGCGGGGTGTAAGCGTCCAGGTGAAGCATCGACGTTAGACGGGTTAGAGGTTAGAGCGACTTTTAGCCGAAGCGGGCCCTCGGTGCGTGCTGGGCCTCGCTTTGAACGGCCGCGTCCGTGCTCCACTAGGCGGAGCGGGCAGCCCGATAGAAAGGGTCGTCATGGCGACCACTTTTTGTTGAGGCAGTCCGGCAGGTCGAGATCGGGACATTGGATGGCTCCACGCCGAGATGGTGCGTGGGATCTCGGCCCGGGTAAGCCCCCGTCCCTGCACCGAGTGCCGGACGCATCCAGCCGCCGGCACAAAACAACCAGCATCCATTGCTTGGCTTTACGAAGCCGGGCTTTGGACAGGAATTGGCGCACCGAGAGGCATTATTGAGTAGACTGGGTGATGAGGTTAGTGTTTTGGACCCAAAATTAGAGAAAAACAAAATTTGATGATTGGCAAGGGATTGGCAGTAGTGATTGGCAGATGATGGGCAGTGATTGGCAAATTTTTAATTTGTTGAAATTTGATGTGCAAAATTGGTAGTGAGCGATGGGCCCGGTGGGTAAGGCTGGCATCCTTGCCACCCTTCCCATATGTGGGGGCAAAGGAGCAATAGCTTATGGGGTTGATGGCAGTGAAAACTAGCCCGGGTGGGTTAGGTTATATTATGTGTAGGGATCTAGCGAAGATGACATTAGGTGACGTTAAGTTTAGTTAGTGACTGATACCTGTAGTGGGGACGCAGGTAGTTTAGTGTGGATGATAATGACGAGGGAGCGCAATAGTTTAAAGGGACGACTGGGAAGCGCAAGTTTCAGAAGGGAGTAGTTAGCTGAGATGATGCCGTGTGTGTGAGGATGGAACAGGTGTGATTGCACAGGTGTGCAACTGGACAGGTGTGTGGAGCAGTGTGTGAGTAATGAGTGTTGTGGATCAGCGCGAATGCGCTTGGGGAGAGAAGGGTGCAGGTGGCACCAGGTGTGAGAGCACAGGTGTGCAAGTACAGGTGTGTGGAGAGAGTTGGAGTAAGTGGTACGGAGTGGTGTGCATGGTGCGAAGGTGTGGATGGGGGAAGAGTGGACCCCTTTCACGAATACCCGGGGCGGGTAGTGTAAGTGTTAGGTAGAGGGTACAGGTAAATTGTGGGTGGATATTGGCATTTGTGGTGCGGTTGCAGAATGGTGTTGTGGATGGGTGCATTCGTGTTGTGGAAATGGCTGGGCGTGTAGCCTGTTAGTGTGTGTAGTTGGTTGGGCACTCCACCACTGTGAGGATGTCGGCCAGGTGAGGCCGCAGGTGGGCTCTGGGAGCCGGTAGTTGTGAGTGGGTGCCTGAGGATCCCGGGTGTGGATCGGGTAGCCCAGTGCCAGAGAGGGCACCGAGTGGGGAGAGCGCCAGAGGGCCTTCCCCAGGTAGTTAGGTTAGGGTAAGGAGCAGGTAAGCTCGGAGGCAACTGCAGTGGTGGAGGTGTGCAGGTGGGTAGACCCGCTGGGAGAGGTACACGCCGCAGCCCAGAAATTGTGTGAGGGCACCGGGAGATGAATCGGGGGAGTGAGACCCCAAATTGAAAAGCACCACAGTTGGCCAATGGGAATTGGTTTTTAGAACCCATAGTGTAAGAGGGCCAATGGTTTGGCCGGAGAAAGACCCCGGGTAGTGTAAAGTTGTTAAAGTCATTTAGGAAATAGTTAGGATTGATGAACCTGTCGCACCATCCGCAGCCACTTACCTGTGGTGATGATGATGACTCCACACCTGTGTTTTCTTTGTTTTGTGTTGCAGGAAGTAAGAATTGCTGTGAGGATTTGTGAGACGCATCACGACGTGGATGAGACATTGGGGTGATTCCATCTCTCCCTCCTTAGGAGGGACTGATGATGAATTGGTAATGGCAAATTTTGATGTTCAGTTGGAGATGGCAAATTTTGATGAGAGTTGAGAATGGCAAAATTGGATTGGTTAGGAGGGAGAGAAGACGAATTTGGTATATGGGAGGAACGGGGAAGACAGTAGGGACGTTTGTTGATTTGTAAAGTAGATGTTTATGGGTAGTGTTGTGTTGTGTGGATACAGTAAGGGGTAAGGGAGGGGCCATGTAGGTTACCTGGTGGGGGGGGGGGGCGTACGGTAGGAACGTACCTGTCTCACCTGGTTCCCATGTGCCCCCAGTGTGCATTACCTTACATTGCGTGCACTTTTGCGCCCTTACCACCTTACTCACTTGTCTGCTTCTTTTGTCTCCCACCTCCGAGGATCTGGCTTTGGGGCAGAGAGAGAGGAGAGAGAGGTGCTGGCTCCGCAGTTGTGGGCCTGCACTTTCGCTGCTTGCTGCTGGGATCGATACACCATATGGACCGCAATGTTTGTGGCCGCCCACCATGGACCGCAGTTCTTTTGCGGCCAAGCACCACCCATTGATGGACCTCTGGGTCAACGTGGCACCTATGCCAAACAGGTGAACCACTAATAGTTGGCCCCCTGACGGCCACAATATAGAAATGGACGCGGTTGGCGCCTTTCTTTATTTTTGAAAGAGGCAAGAAGGCCAAGTGCACCACACGAAGAGCAAGAGACACCTGCAGGGTTAGGGGTTGTTGAAGTTATTTTTATTCATTGAACAATGGTGACTGCACCGGATGGTGCTGACTGTGTGATGGGGTGGTGCTTTTGGTGCTGGGAAGGGGTGCTCTGCACATTATTAAAGGCCGTAGGCCACAGAGCACTCGTGGGTTGGTGTATCGATGCTGGCATGCGTGCTCTCTCTCTATGCATAACATCTGCATGTGTTCCTCCAAAAACAGGTCCTGGATCGTAGTGTAAATATCAGCGTAGTCTTGTGTAAATAATGCTCCCTACCGGCTGTATGTTTAGTTTGAGGATTCTTTCCGGATTCGGTTATCCTGTGGGTGTGTTTCTGTGAGGAGAAGGGTGCAACGTCGCAGGGGGACATATTTACTCATTTGTGAATATCTGTAAAACTGTCGCACTCAGGGTAGAGTTAATAGTAGAGGGAACTACATCTGAGTGCCACACTAAAATAGGTAAAAATTTATCGGGTCGGGACGCCCCGAGGGTAGAGAAGGGTGCAATGTTGCGAATATGGAATTTGGCCTCCATATCCGCTTGTAAATATTCCCCTATTTCCCCAATACTCCCCAACTATCCCCAATCCCCCATTCCCTAGTCCCATTGTCTGTAAACAACACTCTGTAGAACCGACCTTCCCCTTTTTCCCCCATTAAATGTCGTGCCCAGGTCCACCGCATCTCACGTAGACAACTTTCGGACATCTTGCTAGTTATTCTTAGTCTATGTCAGTTAAGGATTCGTTTCCATTAATTCTGACTCTTCGTTGCACCAGAATGTGATTATATGGCACCAGTAGTGAGTTTAGGACCTTCCCATACCTCCTCCCATCTTCTTCCCCAAACAACAACTACAACAACAACTACAACAACAACTACAACAACAACTACAACAACAACTACAACAACTACAACAACGGCGCGCGCGGGGAGTGTGCGTCCTCACTCCGGCTCGGTTAGCCGCCATTACCCATGCGCTCCACGGGGTTACCACGAAGGGGCTGGCTGTCAGCTCCTCGTCAAGGGCGGAGCCTGGTAACCCCCCCCGCACCCAATAAGAAGGGCGGACCGATTCCATCTGGGGCGGAGCTAACGAGCCGAGGGCGTGTCACTCCCCGCCGGATATACGCAGCGACTTACCGGATGTGACGAGAGATGCGCCCCCAGCTTGGAAAGAGAAGTCACTACCTCCGAGCGCTGAGAGACCTCCTGCATCTTTTGGGCCGCGCTATCCTGTCCCTGAGCACAAGGTGCACCTTGTGCTGGCCATCGAATACCCGCTTTCCTTGCCATCAATCCCCGTGTGAGTCAGTTTTTGTCCTGTTTATCTGTGGTCTGTCGGGAATAAGATAAGTGTGTCTAAGTGCCTGCCTTTCTATGCTGTCCCTCTTGTCGTTGTAATCTGACCTTCCGCCCTAATATAACCTCCTCCGGAGGTCTTGAGAACTGAACCCTTGGTGTCGTGTCATTTTAACCCAGCCGTTGTGTCCTTTTCCTCAATTGATTTAGCATAGCGCGATTTGGCCATCGTTCGAGTGGAATCGGGTAAACTGTGCAGACGTGGTCATACCAAACCGCTCGGTAAACCAACATCCACAACCGCGTCTGTAACAATATATATATATATATATATATATATATATATATATATATATATATATATATATATATATATATATATATATATATATATATCTATAATTCCAGTAATCTCTGTGTGTATGTTTGTATGTTTGTTTGTATGTTTGTATGTCTGTGACCGCTGTTTCTCGACAACCACGGGTCCGATATACTTTAAACTTGCCAGGTATATTGCTGGGGACCCGAGGATGTGCCTTTTCAAGGATTGAAATTAATCGGACAAGTAGTTACCGAGCTATGGCGATTTAGCCGTTCGCCGTTCGCTTTGGCGTTGCGAATGGACCAAACCATTTCATGTAAATAGAGGGGGGGGTTCTGTGGTCGTTGCGAATGGACCAAACCATTTGATGTAAATAGAGGGGGGGGGATTGTCACCGTACTCGCAAGCCGTTCGCTTTGCCTTTGGCTTTGCGAATGGACCAAACCATTCCATGTAAATAGAGGGGGGGGATATAATTTTAGATATTTATATAGTACGGGCATGCCCTAGTATATACAATATATATATATATATACAGTATATTGTTACAGATCGCGGACAGATGTTATGATGACCGAGCGGTGGTGCATTACCGCGACCTAACAGGATCCCCGACTCACCCGATTCCACCCAAACGTTGGCCGGATCGCACCGCAGCTAGTCAATAGGGAAAAGACAAAGGCGACACGGATGTGAAGAAGAAAAAGAAGACAAAAAGGTTGGAAATGCTACTGAATTTATTTACTACTAGGGCATGCCCGTACTATATATATATCTAAAATTATATCCCCCCCCTCTATTTACATGAAATGGTTTGGTCCAAAGCGAACGGCTTGCGAGTACGGTGACAATCCCCCCCCTCTATTTACATGAAATGGTTTGGTCCAAAGCGAACGGCTTGCGAGTACGGTGACAATCCCCCCCCCCCCCCCCCTCTATTTACATGAAATGGTTTGGTCCAAAGCGAACGGCTTGCGGAGTTTGGTAAAGAAATCGCCATAGCGTGCACAAACGCGCAGGAAAGCGAAAGAATCGCAAATTAGTTTTAATTAGTTTTAAAACATAGTTTAACGCCAACATAGTTTGCCAACGTGAAATAAATGAATACGCTCTCAAATGTGCCGTCCGAGGCAGAGTCTGTTCGGCACGTTCGGCACACGTGATAGCTCGCTGCTCTCTGATTGGTTGAATCGTTTTTTGGACATAGCTCGGTAACTACTTGTCCGATTAATATGAAACCTTGAAAAGGCACATCCTCGGGTCCCCAGCAATATACCTGGCAAGTTTAAAGTATATCGGACCCGTGGTTGTCGAGAAACAGCGGTCACAGACAAACATACATACATACATACACACAGAGATTACTGGAATTATAGATAGATTTACACACATAAGCAAAAAGGAGCAATCAAGTTTATTTACAACACATAAGACGCAGGTGACACAGTGCAAATATTAGCTTACCTACAGACTTAATTAAATACCCAGGGACAGAACAAACAAAAGACAGACTCACGCGGGGAATGACAGGAATGGCAGGAGGTGGATGGCTGGAGGTGAACGCTTGGTGGAGCCAACGCGGAGCTTGGTGGAGGTGAACGCTTGGTGGAGCCAACGCGGAGCTTGGTGGAGCCTTGGTGGAGGTGAACGCTTGGTGGAGCCAACGCGGAGCTTGGGGGGTTGGTGTGACGGGTTCTCTCTCCTTCCCTCACAAGCTTCAGGACTCTTTCTCTCTCTTTCTTAGTCCCACCCAGTCCAACAACTTCCTCTCTTGCTTAGTCCCACCCAGTCCAACAACTTCCTCTCTTGCTTAGTCCAACTCAAGGCCTTCCTGTCTTCTGATATCCTCCCTCCTCGACTCCTCACCGCAACCAACGCAACCACTGACCGCCACCACCGACTCCTCACCGCAACCAACTGACCACCGACTCCACTGACTGACTCTTCACGACTCTCTCTTGACGACCAACTCTTTGTGACCAACTCTCTCTGGCAACCGACTCTTTGTGACCAACTCTCCGTGACCAACTCTTTGTGGCAACCGACTCTCTTGCTTCCTGCGTGCGCGCCTTTATAACGCCTCCAGCGATTAAGCCGCCTGCCTTCAGGACACGCCCATTGGGGTGCTCACCTCGGCCCTGGTTGGTCATGCGACCCTCTGGCTCCGCCCTTGATGACGGGCGGGCACGCCTTTCTTCCCCTCTATGACGAGGTGGAGACACGCCTTTCTTCTCCGACCCTGCCTCGTGGTCAATGGCGGTTATTGGAGGGGAGGTAATATGGGCAATCGAGGCTCGGCAATGACGAGAGGGGATGTAATATGGTCAATCGAGGCTCGGCAATGACGAAAGGGGATGTGAAGGAAATGGGGATTTTGGGGATGGGAATGAAAGGGGATCTATTCTCTTTCACTGGTGCAATGGAGTACTTCAATTAATGGGAGACACAGCCTTACCCTAAAACACAGAATAAGAGATAACTATCAACAGGGGTATTCTATTACTTGGCTGACGTGTATGCTTGTGGACTAATTATGGGATGCCCTTTCACCTTTACACAGCTCCGGAGGTAGGGGGGCGCAGAATAAACAATAATAATAATAGTACAGCACACAATCAAAAAATATACAGTCCTCATCTCCGCAACAATATATATATATACAGTATATATATATATACAGTATATATATATATACAGTATATATATATATATACAGTATATATTGTTGCGAATATGGAATTTGGCCTCCATATCCGCTTGTAAATATTCCCCTATTTTCTCCAATACTCCCCAACTTTCCCCAATCCCCCATTCCCTAGTCCCATTGCATGTAAATAACAATCAGTAGAGCCGACCTTCCCCTTATTCCCCCATTAAATGTCGTGCCCAGGTCCACCGCACCACACGTAGACAACTTTCGGACATCTTCCTAGTTATTCTTAATCTATGTCAGTTAAGGCCTCGTTTCCATTAATTATGACTCTTCGTTGCACCAGAATGTGATTATATGGCATCAGTAGTGAGTTTAGGACCTTTCCCATACCTCCTCCCATCTTCTTCCCCAAACAACAACTACAACAACAATTACAACTACAACTACGACTACAACAACAGAGGGGCGGGGAGTGTGCGTCCTCACACCGGCTCGGTTACCCGCCATGACCATGCGCTCCACGGCGTTACCCCGAAGGGGCTGGCTGTCAGCTCCTCGTCAGGGGCGGAGCCAGTAACCCCCCCACGCACCCAATGAGAAGCAACGTGCCGATTCCATCTGGGGCGGCGCTAACGAGCCGAGGGCGTGTCACTCCCCGCCGGATATACGCGGCCCCGCGCCGGACGTGACGAGAGATGCGCCTCAGCTTGGAGAGAGAAGCCACCGCCACCCCCAGCGCGACGATACCTCCCCGCATCTTTGGACCGGACCGGACCGTACTGTACCCTGCCCCGAGCCCAGGAGGACCTGGAGCCATCGATACCCGCTTTCCTGTCATCAACCCCCGTGTGAGTCAGCCGTTGTCCCGTTTGTCTGTCGTCTGTCCGGGGTTAATATAAGAGTGTGTCTAAGTGCCTGTCTTTCTGTGATTATACCTCTAGCCCCTGTAATCTGACCTTTCCGTACGAATATAATCTCCTCCGGAGGTCTTGAGAATTGAAACATTGGTGTCGTATTGTGTTATTGTAATCCAGCCGGGTGTCTTCTTTTTCTTATTGAGCCAGCATCGCGCGACTAGTCAACGTTCGGGCACAATCGGGTAACTTGTGCAGACGTGGTCATACCATAAAACCGCTCGGTAAATAACATCCAAGCCACGTCTGTAACAATATATATATACAGTATATATATATATACAGTATATATATATATATATGTATATATATATGATGGCATATTATGATCAGTTTTGGATGCGGTTTGCGACACAGTCCTTTGTAACAGAGTGGCAGAAGTTGGAAGTGGGGATCCCGATGGGATGTACCATCTCCCCTATTTTGTTTGTGCTGGCTGTGGAGTTGTTGATACGTGCGGTGAGCGGACATGGGAAAGAAGTGGAGCTAGCCCCTGGTTAGAGGTTGCCAGCAATGTTTGCTTTCATGGATGACCTGACAGTTGTCCAACAGTCCACTGATGCTACAGTAGAGGTACTGGGACGACTGGAAAGGTTGATGCGGTGGACAAGAATGTGATTTAAAGCAAGAAAGTCGAGTAGTGTGGTAGTGAGACGAGGAGTGGTGGATAACATGCACAGGTTTGAGCTGGGAGGGGAGGTGGTTCCATCATTGGTGGAGGCCCCTGTGAAGAGTTTGGGAAGATGGTATACAGTGGAGTTGTATGATGTGGGAAGAGTGGAGGAGGTCAGAAACAAGCTTTTGAGAGGTTTGAAGAGGATTGATGGATGTGCTTTGCCAGGTAAGTTGAAGGTATGGTGTTTGAAGTTTGGATTGATGCCACGAGTAATGTGGCCATTGATGATGTATGATATTGCGATTGGGCATGCAGAGAGGATGGAGGTTGTGGTGAGCGGGTTTGTGAGGAGGTGGTTGGGAGTGCCATGCTGTTTGACGAACATTGCCTTTTATGGTCAGGGTGGAAAACTCCAGTTTCCCTTGACATCATTAACCGAGGAGTTTAAGGTGGCGAGGGTGCGGGAGTTCATGATGTTGCGGGATTCCAGTGATGCAGTGGTAAAGAATGCTCTCCCAGAGAAGAAGGGAAGTCGGAAGTGGAATGCAAGAGCAGAGGTGGACGAGATGGAGGAGCGGTTGCAACAGGAGGAGGTCATGGGGATGGTACAGCCCGGGAAGCATGGCTTGGGGTGGATGAAGCATGAGCGATAGTGAAAAGCATGTGTGAAAGAGAGGAGGAAGATGGTTGAGAGGGAGGTGAGAAGAAAGGAAGAGGAGCGGAGATATGTGAAAGCAGTCGGTCAGGCACAGCAAGGTGCTTGGACTAGGTGGGAATGTGTGCGGGTGAGGATGTTGAAGTGGCAAGAGATTTGGAGGATAGAGCCAATATTGTTGAATTTCCTCTTGCGGGCAACGTATGATGTGCTTCCGTCACCAGTAAACTTGAGATTATGGGGGTTGTTGCAGGAGGAGAGATGTTATTTGTGTGGAGGTGTGGGAACGGTGCAGCATGCACTGAGTGCATGTTCAGTAGCATTGGCAGCAGGGCAATACAGGTGGCGACATGACAGGTGCTGGCGGTGGTGGTGCAGATGGTGCAACAAGAGGTGCTGAGGTCGAGAGAGAGAGAAGAGTGGAGAAGGAGACTGATGGGGGAGAGGAGGAGGTGGAAAGCAAGAGGGCTGTCAGATGCTTGTGATTGGCAAGTGGTGGCAGACCTAAAGCCACAATTGGTATTCCCAGAGGAGATCTGTGTGACAAGGTTATGGCCTGACATTGTCATTTGGTCATGTGCAACAAGACAGGATATATTAGGGGAATTGTCTGTACCTTGGGAAGAGAACATGGAGGAGGTGCACGAGAGGAAGTGAGGAAAGTACAGTGAGCTGGAGGCAGAGTGCCGGGAGAAGGGTTGGCGAGTTTCGTGTCAGCCATTTGAGGTGGGGTGTTGAGGGTATATTGGCAGTTCCTTTTCTTTATTTCTTGCTCGGCTTGGAGTGTGTGGGACAGAAAGAAGGAGGATGTGTGACAAGGTGGCCCAGGTTGCCTTGAAAGGCTCATTTTGTATATGGAGGCACGTCGAACGGTGTAGGTTGGTTGTGTGTGTGTGTGTTTTTTGTTTTTGTTACTATTATTATTTCTTGTTTTGTGTATGTGAGTGAGTGAGTGTGTGAGGGTGTGTGTTTTTGCATGAATGGATTTTTGCATGAGTGTGTGTTTTTGTATGTTGAGTGGTGTATGTTGTAAGGGTAGGTGGTTGGTTGGTGTTGTGTGTGTATGTGTGTGTATGAATGATCTGGTGTGTTTTGTTGGTGAGTGGTGAAAGGTATAAAGGTGGGTGTTTGAGTGTTCCACCATGTTTGTTTGGTGCTGTGGAATCTGGATGTGGAGATGTTGTTGTTGTAGTCTGCGTTTGCCCTGGCTGGGGGTGGGGGTATGTACGCATCCAGGTGTAGCTGCTGCATGTGGATGTGTATGTGCCCCTGCTGGCCCACCTCAGCTGACCGTATCGAGGTTGAAGGGCCGAAACGGGATGATGCTGAGGACCTCGACTGAGGACCCGGTCAGTGCAGCACACTTGTGACCAGGTGTGTTTTGAACTTGTTCAAAACTTGTATACTGCATATATATATATTGTTGCGGTTTTGAGTGTCAAGTGAGTCTAACAAAGGTTAAAGTTTGCCCCACATAGTTAGTCACACAAGCAACATGTAGCCTCGCGATAGTATAGTTATGTCTTAGTATTTGTGAGCTTAGTTCCTTTCCAGTGTTAGTTCTGCATCGAGTAGGGCCAGGAGAATAGGCCCTACTTGCCACTGACTTTCCAGCTACCCCAGCCTAAATCCATTTTGCTAAACGTTGGTTGATCATTGAGCGAGTTACCACGATGCAGGCTAGGAGGACCGGGGCGGAGCCGAGGGTGGAGCGGCGGAAGCGCTGACAGTAAGCACAAGCGGCCAATCAGAGCTCGGAGGTGGTGACGGCGGCGTTGCGTCACAGGGCGTGGTGAGAAGGTTCGAGTGAGTTCCAGAAGGTTCGGGGGGCGTAGCTATAAAACCCAATGCGCGAAAGCCCTCGACAGGACTTGCTGCGTGAGAGAAACATAAAGGACTTGCATCGGAGGGCTTGAAGGACTAGCGCGGGAAAGCCGAGAGCAAAGAAGGACTCGCGGCAGTTGATGAACTTGATTTACTTCACGCACTTGCACGAGAGCGGTACAGATACGCGGGCGCAGCCAGACGCGCTTGAACCGAATACCGCGCATTTGAGGCGCGCGAGTTAGAACGGCTGAGTAACCGCCAGCCGCGCTAAAGTCTGCCCTTTGCCGTTCCGCCCCATCATCTGCTTTGTTCGGGAGATGCGCTAGGAGCCCTTACCTTCGCCTGCCACCATCTTCGCGGGACGTGCCGGGGCCGTGGAGAGCCGGACGGAGGCCGTCTCAGGACGACCACATCGACACGTGGGCTGACCAGCTACCCTTCTGCAATTCCCTGTGTGAGTGTGAGACGGGCCTGTTGTCCAAGGGATAAGTGAAGACTGCTTAAGGTTGATCTGTGTCTCTTCATCCTTGAACCTTGTATATACGTGTGGGAAATAATTAAACCGTTTGTTCTTCCTTTCTTCCTGATTCGACCGTTTCTGTGGTTTCTTCGATTGGCTAAGCATGGTACGGGTAGAACCGCTCTAATCGGGTTCCAACATCTAAGTAACTGCGTGGACCACGTGTACGCAATCTGCTCAGTGTACTCAAACGACACGTGGTTCGTGCGAGGCTTGTTTCCTCGCTCCCAGGGCAGCGCGGGGAATTAGGTACGAGCGAGAAGTGGTCCCGAAACCCTACTCCGCATGTGTCCGAGAGGGACGTCTCAAGTCTCGGTTCCGCCATGCCCAGAAAGACAAGGGGATTAATCCCCCCTTGATAAGGGGATTAAGGGCGGCGTAGAAAATCGCAACAATTGGTGCCAGGAGTGGGATTTGGAACCTTGGACAAAAATTTTAGACACAATTTTGGACACCAATTGTACATATTGGCAGTAACAATTGGTGTCGGGGAGTGGGATTTGGAACCCTACTAAAAAAATTTTGGACGATTCGGCCCAAAATCACGAGCGACCGAAATTTAGTTTTCAAATTCAAAATTTTTAAATTCGTGCCATGGCTAGCCAAAGCGGTGGAATGCCGGTGGGGGTAGAAAAGGAAAAATTAATGACCCAGGACCGAGAGGGACAGTTGGTAGTAGTGGAAGCTGAAAAGGGTGCGGCAGCTGGTAAAGACAATGGCGGCACCTCGCACGTGGCGATGGCAGCCGAGCCCGCTGTGCAAGACTGGTTGGGCAATGAACTATTGCTAATCCAGATGAATGCAAAAATGGACGCAATGGGGGAGGAAATGAAAGAAACAAGGGAGGACATTGGGCGCAAGCTGGGCGAGGTTTATTTGCTTCTGGGCGAGATCAATTTATTTGCTTCGAAATGTCATATGTGGTTTTTGTTTCTTTTAAAAGTCACATTAACAAAATCTAGAATAATTTCAACATAATTCCAATGAACTTTTGGTTCTAAGTCATCTTGAAAAGTAAGTTCACCCCCACAAAAAAAATATTCCATATTAAATGCCAGGTCTGTGTGTGTGTGTGTATATATATATATATATATATATATATATATATATATATATATATATATATATATATATATATATATATATATATATATATATATATATATATATATTTATATATATATATATATATATATATATTTATATATATATTTATATATATATATATATATATAGAGGGGTTGAGATTTGAGATACAGTAAGATAAATAAATGTGAGAAATGGAGAGGAAATAACAGAACATGGATGTAGTGCTGTTTTGGAGATGGGTTTGATATGGGAAAGGATATTAAACATAAAATATAGCTAATATTGGACTCCAATTTCGAGAAAAGGGAGGGAAGGTAAATGTATGGTTCTAAATGATGTGGGTACGAGAGTAGATTCAGTAATTTCACTATTTTCCCCTTCTAATAATATGCACAAAATTTCCAAAAGTATTGGGAACGAAAGAGGATATTCAGGGTTATTAATTCACCATAGTGTGGCGGACACGATGGCTCGCTGGCGCGGTGACATCATTCCGCGCACCAAGAAGGTGTCGGCCATGCCCGAGGGGTAGGCGTGGCCTCGGGATATACACGGGGCTCGCAGCCCCGAGCAAGTCAGTGCTACAGTTTGAGCTTTACAATGAAGACTCTTTTGACCCTACGCGTTGTGGCTTACCTTCTTTGGCAAACAAGTTGCGTGCGTAGCACCACGCTTCACTGGTGACCCCTTTTGGTTCAGCCGTCGCTGACCACAGAACGCGCCATGGCCAGGAACGCGGTCGCGGTAAAGCTCCCTGAGTTTTGGGAAGCACAGGCCGAGGTATGGTTCATGCAGGCCGAAGCACAGTTCCAGCTTCGAGGAATAACGGCGGACGAGATGCATTACTATCACGTGATCGCTGCCCTCGGGCCTGGCACGGCCGCCCAAGTCGTGTCCATCCTGCGGCACCCACCGGCAGAGCACAAGTACAGGGTGCTCAAACGTCTCCTCATCGCCACGTTCGGCCTCACGGAGTTCGAACGGGCGGACCGCCTCCTGGACCTTCCCGAACTCGGCGACACACGACCATCGGTACGGATGGACTACATGCTGTCGTTGCTGGGTGACAAAGCCCCGGATTTTTTATTCTGGGCGCTTTTTCTACGCCAGCTATGGCCACAGGTACGCCTCGCGTTGGCCGGTTCCAACATAGGGGAACCCCGCGCTCTGGCCGTCGAGGCCGACAAGTTTTTCGCGGCTTGTGACACGCGGGCGAGCTTCGGTGCGGCCGTCGTGGATCCCGAGGCTGATGCGGCTGCACACCTCGTGGATCCCGAGGCTGATGTACACCTCGTGGCCGCCGCCACGCCCCGCCCACCACCACTGGAGCGGCGAAAGCCGCGGCCTCCGCCGCTCCCGCCGCAAGCCTGGTGCCATTTCCACGCCAGGTTCGGCCACATGGCTAAGGAGTGTTGCCCGCCGTGCTCGTTTGGCAAGTCGGGAAACGACCGAGCCGATGCTCGGTAGCGGCCCTGAGCATCGGCAATTCCGGCAGCCTCTTATTCATCACGGACACCTTGTCCGGGTGCCGCTTCCTCTGCGATACAGGAGCGCAGGTAAGCGTCATCCCAGCCCACACGTCTGACAAGCGAACCGCGGGCCGGGGCCCCGCGTTGCTTGCAGCCAACGGTACACCCATACGCACATTCGGGAAGCGCTGCCTCTCCCTGCGGTTTGGAGGGCAGCGCTTTCAATGGACATTCGTAACCGCCAGCGTGCCCATGGCACTGCTCGGTGCGGACTTCCTATGTGCAAATGGGTTGCTGGTCGACGTAAAGCACAGATGGCTCGTCCAGGCTGAAACCTTTAGCTCGCTCGCTTGTTCGCTGAGCAGCTCGTTGAGCAGCTCACCGAGCGGCTCACCAAGCGGCTTGCTAAACGGTTCCGTCCCGGCGAATTTGGTTTGTACGCTTCCGGCAGTGGATGACTTTACCCGCCTCCTCGCCAGTTTCCCGGCCCTCACGCGGCCCACCTTCTCAGCGGTGGCCGTCAAGCACGGGGTGGAGCATCACATCCCCACCGTCAGGCCACCGGTCTACGCCCGGGCACGCCGCCTCGAGCCGACGAAGCTCGCGGTGGCGAAAGCGGAGTTCGCTATGCTGGAGCGGCTGGGCATCGTGCGGCGCTCCAAGAGCGCTTGGGCATCGCCGCTGCACATCGTGCCGAAGCCCGGCGGGGGATGGCGGCCGTGCGGGGACTACCGCCGCCTCAACGATGCTACCACCCCCGACCGCTACCCGGTCCCTCACATCCAGGACTTTTCCGCCCGGTTGGCGAAAATGTCCCTCTTTTCCAAGGTGGACCTCATCTGCGGCTACCACCAGGTCCCCGTCAGGCCGGAGGACATACCGAAGACGGCCGTCATTACACCATTCGGCCTCTTCGAGTTTCTGTGGATGCCCTTCGGGTTGAAGAATGCGGCTCAGGCGTTCCAGCGGCTGATGGACAGCGTCTTGCGCGACTTGTATTTCGTTTATGTCTACCTGGACGACATCCTCGTCGCAAGCGCGTCCCGTGAGGAGCACCTCCGCCATCTCCGCATGCTCTTCGAACGCTTGGGCCAGCATGGCCTGATCATCAACACCGCCAAGTGCCGATTCGACATCGCCGAAATCGACTTTTTGGGGCACCGCATCACCAGGCACGGGGCCATCCCCTTACCGGCCGGGGTGGAGGCGGTCAAGGGGTTTCCACGCCCCCGCACGATCAAGGGGCTCCAGGAGTTCCTGGGCATGGTGAACTTTTATCACCGGTTCCTGCCCCGCATCGCCCAGCTCCTGCGCCCCCTGCACGAGGCCCTCCGGGGGAAGCCGGGCAAAGGTGACGTTGCTTTGACCGAGCCGATGGACGCGGCGTTCGCGGGCGCGAAGCTCGCCTTGGCTAATGCCACCATGCTCGCGCACCCGGCGCCCGATGCACCGATCGCCCTCACCACCGACGCGTCGGACTATGCGGTGGGCGCGGTGCACGAGCAATGGGTGAAGGGAGCTTGGCAGCCGCTGGCGTTTTTCAGCCGGCAGCTCCACCCGCACGAACGGCGGTACAGTACCTTCGACCGCGAGCTCCTCGGGCTTCACCTGGCGGTCCGGCATTTCCGCCATCTGCTCGAGGGCCGTTCGTTCACGGCCTTCGTCGACCACATGCCCCTGGTCTTCGCGATGGCCAAGGTCGCCGAGCCGTGGTCGGCCGGCAGCAGCGTCACCTCTCGGCCGTGTCTGAGTACACGACGGACATCCGGCACGTCGCGGGGAAGGACAACCCGGTGGCGGATTGCCTTTCCCGGTCCATCACCCACGCGGTCCACCTCGGGATCGACTATGCCCGGATGGCGGCGGACCAGACCGCCGACCCCGATGTCCAGGCCTTGCGGACCGCCGTCACAGGCCTCCACGTCACCAAGGTGCAGTTTGACGGCGCGGGCACGGCCCTCTTGTGCGACGTCTCCCTCGGCCGGCCTCGCCCCATCGTGCCCGCGGGCTGGCAGCGCCGGGTTTTTGACGCCATCCACGGCCTGTCCCACCCGGGCACGAAGGCCTCCCAGAGGCTGGTCGCCGACAAGTTTGTCTGGCATGGCCTCTGGAAGACCGTCCGCGATTGGACCAGGATGTGCCTCGCGTGCCAGCGCGCGAAGGTGCACCGCCACACCCAGGCCCCGTTGGCCCCATTTACTGTGCCCGATCGTCGGTTCGACCACGTTCACGTGGACTTGGTGGGACCTCTGCCCCCCTCGCGGGGTTTCACACACGTCCTCATCATGGTGGACCGCACCACCCGGTGGCCGGAGGCCATGCCTTTGGCGGCGACGACGGCGGCGGACGTTGCGCAGGCGTTCATCGCCACCTGGGTTGCCCGGTTCGGCGCCCCCTCGGACATCTCATCCGACCGCGGCCCCAGTTCACCTCGGAGCTCTGGGGGGCGATCGCGCGGGGGCTCGGCGTCCAGCTGCACCGCACCACGGCCTACCACCCCCAGGCCAACGGCCTGTGCGAGTGCTTCCATCGCTCCTTAAAGGCCGCGCTCCCGGCCACCCTCCGCGACGGTGGCTGGGTCGTCAGGCTCCCCTGGGTCCTGCTGGGCCTCAGGATGGCGCCCAAGGACGACCTGCGCGCATCCGCGGTGGAGTTGGTCTTCGGACAACCGCTGCGGGTGCCGGGCGAGTTCCTCCCCGACTCCACGGCACCATGGTCCGCGGTGCAGCAGCGCTCCGCACTGCAGGAGACCGCCCTGAGGTTCGCCCCGGTGCCGACGGCGCACCACGGGTGCCCGCCAACGCACGTCGCCCCGGAGCTTCGCACGGCGGAGTACGTGTTCGTCCACCATGACGCCCACCGGACACCGCTGCGGCCCCCGTACGACGGGCCCTTCCGCGTGCTGGAGACAAACGTGTTGGGCAAAACACTTCACCCTGGACATCGGCGGTACTCCTGACCGCGTTTCCGTGGACCACCTCAAGCCGGCCCACTTCGACGTGGACCACCCCCCGCCAGTGGCTCGGCCCCCGCGTCGGGGCCGCCCCCCGGCAGGCGGACCCCCGGCACCGCCCAGACCCGCCGGCACGCCACCAACCTGTCCTGCACCCATCCCAGATGCCGCCAGCGGCATCCCAGACGGCATCCCGGCATCCCAGACGCTGCCAGCCGCCAGAGGGCGCTTCGGCCGGGTCATCCGTTTGCCCCGCAAATTGACCCTTCAGGTGCGCGGGAATTTTGGGGGGGCGCGTGTGGCGGACACGATGGCTCGCTGGCGCGGTGACATCATTCCGCGCACCAAGAGGGTGTCGGCCACGCCGGAGGGTAGGCATGGCCTCGGGATATACACGGGGCTCGCAGCCCCGAGCAAGTCAGTGCTACAGTTTGAGCTTTACAATAAAGACTCTTTTGACCCTACGCGTTGTGGCTTACCTTCTTTGGCAAACAAGTTGCGTGCGTAGCACCACGCTTCAATAGTTTATTTGATTTCTCATTGGGTGTTTCTCTGCCTTTGGCAACAAGCATGGCCTAGGTCCTGTCAATAACACTTTGTAGCAGATTTCATAGATATCACCCATTACATTGCGCTGTTCCTTCTCCAAAGCAAATGCAAGCCTCAGGCGAACTTCCCAGATGTCTTGGTTCGATTGTGTTTTAATTGGGGCTCTGAGCTGGCCCCTGTAGATTTTCAATGTTGCTTTTCAGCAAATAAATTCCTCACAATACCAATTGCATGGAAAAGTGCATTGTCCTGTTTTAAGAGCCCTCATCATCATTTTAATAGAATACAAGTCAGGAGACAACGATGGTTCATGAGCGAGCGATATTCAATGACAAAGGACGGACTATAACCGAAACAGGCCCGGACAGGCCAAGCCCAGAAATGTCAAAACGAAGGTTACTGACCTTGAAATGAGATAGAAAATAATGTATAATCAGTTATGGTTCGTTAGCTACACAATACCGAAAATTCGGTTAGATTCCGACAACTTTGAAACTTTGACCTTTGTGACCTTCAAAGGTCAAAGGTCGAAGATTCTGAAATTTGTTGGAAAACTTATATTTCATGATGTATGTGATAATATAAGATCATGTATGACATTTCACCCTATCAGGAAGCGAACAATGTAATAAAACCATCAAAAATCGACTTTTCTAAATTTCCTGACCTTGTGACCTTGACCTTGGGGCGAAAATGAAAAATCGAGCTCCGTGGCGCTAGACACATGACATTGGCCTCACCAAATACCGAAACCCCTGTCAGATTCCACCAACTCCCTCGGAGAAGATGTAGCTTGAACTCGATTACCCCCTAAAAAGACATCTTTTTCGGGTGTGGCTCCGCCCATAATGGGCGCAATACGCTCAATCTAGGCAGGACACAACTAGATCATGATGTCAACCGCCCACCCAAGTTTCATCAAGATCGGATGATATCATCGGGTAGTTATGCTGCGGACAGACAGACACACAGACAGACACACACCCATGACGAATATAGTGGTCACTGTTTGATAACTCGTGAACCAATAGTCAAAATATCACAACAAAACCGACATCAAGTGTGGTTTTCCCTTCAGATCTTAAGAAGGTCATTTACATGAAACGTGTGAACCACCTGCTCAATTTTGTTTCCACTGCAAAAGCTGCTCTTTATCAAGTGCATGCTACTTTGCAGTGTGCTGTGAAATATGTACGTACACAACTTTGAATGATGTTTGGGCGTGCTAGCGCATGCATGTCCCAATCCGTATGGTATTATTCTGTATGTGGCCCCAAACAGTTCATCCAAACAAACAAGGGATGAACAGGATATAAATTCTCTCAGATAGCAGAGAGTGTAGCTTATTTGACTTTGCATCTCTCAAAACATCCAGCAGATCCAGATCTGGTTTTATCTGCATTGCATGACGATAATGGTTGTCATTGGTTGAAGAAGTAATTGACTATACACACACACACATATATATATATATATATATATATATATATATATATATATATATATATATATATATATATACATATATATATATATATATATATATACATATATATATATACATATATATATATATATATATATATATATATATATATATATATATATATATATATATACATATATATATATATATATATATATATATATATAGCTACGGTTTTGAGATTTGTACAGTAAACTTAATAAAGGTTAAAGGTTTGCCCCCCCCATAGTTAGTCACACGAGCAACATGTAGCCTCATTTGTAGTATAGTTATGTCTTAGTATATGTGAGAGTAGGCCCCTTCCAGTGTTAATCCTGCGTTGTGTAAAGACAGGAGGATAGGCCCTACTTCTACACACCATTCCACGTCCATAGGCTCGAACCATTGCGGCTAAAAAGCCCTGGTTGTGTTGGGCGCGAGTTAACACGAGGTAGGCCTCGGAAGGTGGAGGAGGGTTGAGGTCGGCGCAGTGGCGAGGCGATGACGGTAAGAATGAGCCACCAATCAGGGCTCACAGCGTGTGGCTGCAGCACAGCATCACAGGGCATGGTTGGGACATTCGATCGGGCTAAGGGAGTGGCAATAAAACCTTGTGCGAAGCCCCCACCTCAGTTATAATAATAATAATAATAATAATTCATTTATTTTGTATAGCGCTTTTCAAGTAGCCCAAAGGCGCTTTGACAGAGTGGAAAACACAATGCATAACAATACATGAAAACCACAATTGCAAAAAGACAAGAATCAATAGGGAAATATTTAAAGCAAAAGGAGGGAGAAGGAGAAGTGATAGTCAGGGGTTAAATGCTGTGGGTTGAATGTTGAATGCAGTGTTGAACAGGTGGGTCTTTAGTGATGTTTTGAATGTGGTGAGTGAGGAGGAGTCTCTGATGGTGTGAGGTAGTGAGTTCCAGAGGGTGGGAGCAGCGATGGAGAAGGCCCTGTCCCCCCAGGATCTGAATTTGGTCCGGATGGAGGGGGTCAGGAGGTTGGTACCAGCAGAGCGGAGGTTGCGGGTGGGAGTGTGTCTGGAGAGGAGGTCAGCCAGGTAGGATGGGGCCAGGTTATGGAGGGCTTTGTATGTCAAGAGGAGGATTTTGTATTGGATTCTCTGGGGGATGGGGAGCCAGTGAAGCTTGTAAAGGACTGGGGTGATGTGGTCACGGGTCCGGGAATGGGTGAGTAGATGGGCAGCGGAGTTCTGAATGTATTGGAGTTTATTGGTGATTTTTGAGGGTGAACCATAGAGGAGGCTATTGCAGTAGTCCAGCCTGGAGGTGATGAAGGCGTGGATGAGGGTTTCTGCAGCCGTGGAGGAGAGGGATGAGCGGAGACGGCCAATGTTTTTCAGGTGAAAGAAGGCTGACTTTGTGATCTGTTTAGTGTATTTGTCGAAGGAGAGGGTTTGGTCAAAGATGACGCCAAGATTCCGGATGTGAGGGGAGGTGGATACTGGGATACCGTCGATGTTGAGGGCAAAGTTATGGGTGGATTTTGTGAGCGTTTTTGGGCCAATGATGATTATTTCAGATTTATCACAGTTAAGCTTGAGGAAGTTGATTTGAAGCCAGGATTTTATTTCAGTGATGCAGTTTGTCAGGATAGAGTGGGTGTCGGTGGAGACGGACTTGGTGGAGATGAAAAGCTGGATGTCATCGGCGAAGCAGTAGAATTGGAGACCATGACGGCGGATCAAGTGACGGAGGGGGGACAGGTAAAGGATGAAGAGGAGGGAGCCAAGAACTGAACCTTGGGGGACACCTTGGGGGAGGGGAGCAGTGGGGGATTTGCAGTTATTGATGGAGATGAACTGGCGTCTGTCAGAGAGGTATGATTTAATCCAAGAGAGGGCAGTGCCGGTAACGTTAAAGGTGGATTCAAGTCGGGTGAGGAGGATGGTGTGATCGATGGTATCAAAGGCAGCGCTGAGGTCGAGGAGGACGAGAATGTTGAGGTTGCCAGCGTCAAGGAGTTGAGAAGGTCGTTGGTGATTTTGAGGAGAGCAGTTTCAGTACTGTGGTTGGAGAGGAATCCGGATTGGAATGTTTCATACAGGTTATTGGCAGAGAGGTGATGTTTGAGTTGAGTGGCTACAGCGCGTTCCAAAACTTTTGACAGAAAGGGTAGCTTGGAGATGGGTCTGAAGTTGTTTAGGGTGTCAGGGTTTAGACCAGGTTTTTTTTAGAATGGTGGTAACAGCAGCAATTTTGAGGAAGGTGGGACGATGCCTGTAGACAGGGAGGAGTTTATTGTTGCAATGATAAGTGGAGAGAGAGCAGGGAGGGAGGCCTTGACAAAGCTGGAGGGGATGGGGTCAAGAGTGCAGGTGGCAGTTTTCATTCCTATGAGGAGTTCAGAGAGGTCAGTAGGGGAGATTTGGGAGAACCGAGACAGGGGATGGCAGGACAAGGGGGGGCAGGTGGTTGGAGGGGGAGCGGGTGCGGCGGTGGTCAAGCTGTTGTAGATGTTGTCAATTTTGCGTTGGAAGAAAGAGAGGAAGGAGATGCAGTTGTCTACTGTGAATGACTGGGTGGTGGTGTTCAGGGGGCGGAGGAGTTTGTTTATTGTCGAGAAGAGTGCTTTTGGGTTTCCGGAGCCAGAGTGGATAATTTGAGAGTAGTAGGCGGAGCGGGCGCGGGAGAGGGCATCTTTGTAGTGTTGTAGGTGGTCCTTGTAGGCTTGGGAGTGAACTGTGAGACCTGTTTTATTGTGGAGTCTTTCAAGTTGGCGAGCACGAGTTTTCATCAGGTGGAGTTCGGGGGTAAACCAGGGAGCAGAATGGGTGAAAGAAACTGTTTTGGTTTTTACAAGCGCAAGCTGGTCAAGGCAGGAGGAGAGAGTGTGGTTGTAGTAGTCAGTGAGACTGCTGTGTTCCAGCAGTTATGAGAGAAGTTATGAAAGAGGGAGAGGAGCTCGTCAAGTTGGGAGAGGTGCGCTGAAAGAAGTTCTGAGTTCTGAGAAGGGAGACGTGCTTGAAGAGGATCACTCGCACTGTATGAACTTGCTTACGAGGCATACGTGGGTGCAGCCAGGGCGGTGATAACTTGCGCGGTTCAGCCAAAGCGAATGAACGTGGCTGAATAACCGCCAGCCATGCTAAGTCCGCCCTCTACCGTTCGCCCCGAGATTACCCGTTTGTTCCATTTCACACAGTCATCTCCATTTCACACAAAAATCTTAACAACAATATTACCTGAAATAAAAAACCCTACAAGTATATAACTACCTACAAGTATATACTAACAACAAAGGCGGAAGGGATGGATCCGTAACACGTGTTCAATCTCCCTTTGTTCATCCTCATTAAGGGAGGGGGGAATCTTGGAGGTGTCCTGGCTCCCTATTGGTGGAGCACATGACTCCGCCCCACAAGCTCTGCCAAAGTGACTCAGGCCTTCATTGGTGGGTTTCAGAGCCTGGACACCATGGTGTGCCTTTGAGCCTTGTGCATTGCCTGGTAAATTATCCCTTGTGAGTGGAGGACCTATCTTTCCTTTCCCCAACTCATAACGACATAATAACCCGAAATAAGGGAAAGGGACAAAGATAATGGTCTGCTCTGAAATAACTATTCCATGGGACCTGTATGGTGGTTGCCATTACTTTTTAGTGGTTTCCCAAAACCGCAACAATATATATATATATATATATATATATATATATATATATATATATATATATATATATATATATATATATATATATATATATATATATATATATATATATATATATATATACTGAAACGCAAAAGAAACTTACCACCTTTGAAACCTTTAAATATCAACAATAACACTGTGTGTAGTAAATGTGTGAACTTATTTGTGGACAATAGTGTCCTCACTATCAGACAAAATGGGCACGGATGGTCACTTGAACCTTCAATGGTCACTTCATAGCACAGCTGTTGAACAGCCGTTTTGACTGTCAGTGATTAGCCAAGGGGTACGGGATGATTTTAATGAGCTGCACGTGATGTCTTGATATTGGCTTTAAAAAGGCCAGTGCAAAATGGGCATTTCAATCAACATGCCACGATTGTCAAGGGATCAACGGCAGCGTGCCCTGGGCATGCTGCAAGGCGGACTGAGCTACCGTGAGGTGGCACGTCGCCTTGGCTGTTCACACCAGACGATATCGGCCCTGGTGGACAGAGACACCCTCCACAACTCTGCAGATGACAGACCTCGATCAGGGAGGCCAAGAGTCACCACTGCAAGGCAGGACAGGCAGATGGTCCGAAGTCACCTGTGGGATCGATTCCGTCCAGCATCCCGCACTGCGGCAGAAACTCCGGGGCGTGCAAACCCACGGATCTCCAATGATACTGTACGAAGACGACTGCATGACTATGGTCTGACTGCCAGAAGACCATACAGAGGCCCCGTGATGACGGCTGCCCATCACCGCAACCGACAGAGATGATGCCAGCAGCATCAGCGGTGGACCTTGGCGCAGTGGAACGAGGTCGCTTTCAGCGATGAGTCAAGGTTCTGTGTGGACAGTCCTGATGGGCGTGAGCGTGTCTGGAGAAGAACTGGCGAGCGATATGCCGATTGTTGCGTGCGTCAAGCCAACAGGTGGGGTGGCCCAAGTGTGATGGTGTGGGCCGCCATATCAGGCCGGTACAGGACGCCACTGGTGGTTGTGGATGGGAATCTTAACGCCCAGCGGTATGTGGATAACATCCTGCGACCTCATCTGCTGCCATTCCTGCTAGACCACCCAGAACTGAGAACCTTTCAGCATGACAACGCTCGTCCCCATGCTGCTCGCTTTACCACTGCATTTCTCCAAGGCGAGAACATGAACACCATGCAGTGGCCTGCACTCTCCCCTGACCTGAATCCCATAGAGCACCTGTGGCATGAGCTTGGGAGACGCGTAGTTGGCAGGGCCAGGACACGGGCAGAGCTGCTTCAGACATTGAGGACTGAGTGGGACAGAATCCAGCAGCAATCCATCCAAAGACTGGTAGGCAGTATACGCCGACGATGCACTGCCTGTATCCAAAACAATTGTGGCCACACACGCTATTGAAAGGGGACTGACATTGCACCCTGTGCTGTTCTGTACTGTAGAACAAACTGATGAGATGGTGTATCTTGGTCAAAAACTTGACATGTCATCAATAAAATGCCAATGTTTCAATTAGCAATTGTTGGTTTGTTTTATTTTGAACTGTTACAATTTTATTACATTTCAAACAGGTGGTAAGCTCATGGTAGCTCAGTCCGCCTTGCAGCATGCCCAAGGCACGCTGCTGTTGATCCCTTGACAATCGTGGCATGTTGATTGAAATGCCCATTTTGCACTGGCCTTTTTAAAGCCAATATCAAGACATCACGTGCAGCTCATTAAAATCATCCCGTACCCCTTGGCTAATCACTGACAGTCAAAACGGCTGTTCAACAGCTGTGCTATGAAGTGACCATTGAAGGTTCAAGTGACCATCCGTGACCATTTTGTCTGACAGTGAGGACACTATTGTCCACAAATAAGTTCACACATTTACTACACGCAGTGTTATTGTTGATATTTAAAGGTTTCAAAGGTGGTAAGTTTCTTTTGCGTTTCAGTATATATATATATATATATATATATATATATATATATATATATAGTCATAGCCAAAAATATTGGCACCCTTGCACTTTTTTCAAATAATGCACCATTTATTCAAGAAAATTGTTGAAATAAAAAAATAGTTTTAGTATCCACAAATGTATTTCTTTGGTTTGCAGTGGAGCAAAACCAAAAAAGCTGAAGAAATTACTAAATCTTAGGTTATTCCACACAGAAATCCTAAAATGGCCTGGACAATATTATTGGCATCTTTTAGAAGTTGTTACAAATATTTAGATTTCCATCTGGTGATTCTCATTGACTTTGTAATTGAACTCACCTGTGGTGAGTTGCAGATGCCTGCAATATAAAAAAATCAATCATTCAACCAGTTTGAATAGAGAAAAGGAGTCATTCTGCTGTTTTGTGTCACTGTGTGTACCACAATGAGCATGGAGAAAATAAACAAAACCAGAGAATTGTCCGAGGAGGTCAAATGCAAGATTGTAGCCAAGCATGGACAATCTCAAGCCTACAAGTCCATCTCCAGAAACCTTGATGTTCCTGTGTCCACCGTACGCAATGTTTTCAGGAAGTTTAAGGCCCATGGCACTGGAGCCAACCTCCCTGGACGTGGCCGCACGAGAACACTTGATTGAAGATTGCAGCAAAGGATTGTTTGAATGGTGGAGAAAGCACCTCGATCAACTCCCAAACAGATTCATATATATATATATATATATATATGTTTATATAGTCGTGGCCAAAATATTGGCAGACTTGCACTTTTTTGAAATAATTTACAATTTCCTCGAAAAATATGTTGAAATTGACAAATGTATTTGGTCTCCACAATTCTTTATTTCACTGTTATTATTACAGAACCTTTGATTTTGATTCAGAACTTAATATATCATTTTAAGTCAGAAAATAAAAAGAAATAGCAAAGACAGATTTATTGACACCCTCGACTTAATATTTGGTAGCACAGCCTTTGGACAAAATAACTGTAGTCAAGCGCTTCCTGCAGCCATGAATGAGCTTCCTCCACCTATCTACTGGAAGTTTGGCCCACTCTTCTTGTACAAACTGCTCCAGTTCTCCCAGATTTGAAGGGTGACTTCTCCCAACTGCTGTTTTCAGATCTCCACACAGGTGTTCAATGGGATTTAGATCTGGACTCATTGCTGGCCACTTCAGAATAGTCCAGCGTTTTGTCTTGAACCACTCCTGGGTGCTTTTTGAAGTGTGTTTGGTGTCATTGTCCTGCTGCCAGACACATGACCTTCGACGGAGACCCAGCTTTCTGGCACTGGGTTAAACATTGCGCACCAAAATGCCTTGATAATCTGCTGATTTCATGATGCCATGCACACAATCAAGGCACCCAGTGCCAGAGGTAGCACAGCAACCCCAAAACATCACTGAACCTCCTCCATGTTTGACTGTAGGGAAGGTGATCTTTTCTTTGAAGGCTTCATTTTGTTTTCTGTAAACATAGAGATGATGTGCTTTACCAAAAAGCTCTAATTTGGTCTCATCTATCCACAGGACATTCTCCCAGAATGATTTTGGCTTGTTCAGGTGTGTTTTGGAAAACTCTAGTCGGGCTGTCTTGTCAATGGGGTCCTCCTGGGTATCCTACCATTGAACCCCCTTTCATTGGGTTGGCAATGGATGGTGTGAATTGAAACTGTCACACCTTGTGTCTTTAGGTCACCTTGAATCTGTTTGGCAGTTGATCGAGTTGCTTTCTTCACCATTCGAACAATCCTTATTGTTCCCTGTGTGGTGGTTGATGGTTCCCTGTATGGTGGTATGGTGGACTGAGTGCCTTTTTTTTTTGTTTTGTTCCCCTGCAAACCAAAGAAATACAAATGTGGATATGAAAACATTTTCTCATTTCAACAATTTTCTGGAATAAATGGTGCATTATTTGAAAAAGGTGCAAGGGTGCCAATATTTGTGGGCACGACTGTATCTATATATATATATATATATATATATATATATATATATATATATATATATATATATATATATATATATATATATATATATACTAGCTGAATGCACCCTGCGTTGCCCGGGTTCTTTTTGAATGAATTTAATCTTCGGTACATAAGTCTGACGCGAGCCCAGTATCAGTTAGTGCTCAACGATTCCTTGTTCCTTCTTCTGTCGGGCCCCGCGAGAGAGAATTTTGAAAGCATGTGTTGCAATCAGTCAGATATTCCTATTAAATGCATAAGTTGTACTTCAAGATAATATTGAAAGAAGAAGAAGAATTATTGCGAAATGGGCCCAGGCTGGCCGAGGCGGCCTCGACCGGCCTCGCCACCTAGCCTATAACCTTCCCGGGGCCCGTCCCGACATTTTTTGTTTCAGAGGTTTCCTCCTATCTTTCATCGTTCAGGAGATTAGCACGTGCAGACAAACAAACAAACAAACAAAAAACTTTCTTTTATATATATAGATAGATATAATATAGATATAGTAGATAGATAGAAGAAGATATATATATACTAAATTGCATTAAAACAAAGGAAAGACTTTATGTGTATCACAAAGAATGGGAACATCGTGTTTTTATGTGCATGTTACATTTACAATCACTTTTTGAAACCCTCATACAGATTCCAAACTGTTGTAACAAAATGACAGATCGTTTTTTTTCATTTTGGTTCAAAGTGCAAATACTCTGGGATTTGCTTCACGAGATGCCTTTTGTGTATTGTACAACATGCTGAACAAAAATAACAGAGACAGAGAAGAATGTGAAGAACAGAAACATCACCAAAAATATGATCGATCAAAGAAACAATCGTTTCCATAGTTTTATATTTTTACTAAACACAAGGCAGAAATTCCGTTTTTACTTTCACCTTGATTCAACATGCTGGAAGGATAGCTCTTAGGTATGTGCACTCATCTTTGAGCTGTCTGGTCTCTGTTCGAATGTCGACCCATTTATAAACTGTCAACCTTTGAGAAGGTACCACAGTGAAGTCTGTTAGGTAAGGTTAAGACATGCATAATGTCTGGTGGAATAGCTAACTGGATTAGTGATCGGAAGTAAAAGGTGGCTTAGTGAGAGGTTGTAAGTCGTGGGGTAAATCAGGGATCAGTTGAAGAACTGTTGTTATTTATTTATTTACGTCTTTTATTTGGACAATGAGGCGTAGTAGGATTACAAAATCGGCAGATAACACGAAATTTGGAGTTGAGATAAATATCAGAGACAGAGGGGATCACATTCATAGACATCTACATACTTTCATAGATAAATTGGTAGGTGCAATTTTACATTAAGAAATGTAAGGTGCTCGAGATGGGTAAGAATACTGCCAATAGGGATTAGATAATGCAAGGGGCAATCTTGGAGCATCTCACACAGGAAAAAGATGTGGGAGTGGTAATACATATCGATAGTAAGCAGACAGCAGAGTGCAAGGTAGCTGTAGTTAAAGTGCAAGGTAGCTGCAGTTAAAGTGCAAGGTAGCTGTAGTTAAAGTGCAAGGTAGCTGTATCCACCACCGAAGGTGGATGAAGGTTATGTTTTCACCCTTGTCTGTCTGTTTGTCGGTCTGTTTGCCCGTGAGCAGGATATCTCAAAACGTTATGGACGGATTCGGAGGAAATCTGATGGAGATGGACAGGTTAGGTATGTCTCGAGGGCGATTTGACTAGACTTGGTGAAGATCCCGATGCCGATCCGGATACTGGTATTTTAAGTGATTTTTCACCATTGAGTGATGGAGCCAAAAACGATACATAGCACAATATTTCAAAACGTTATAGACGAGATATTCCAAAACAAGGTGGACGACTTGGTTAGGTGACAAGACCAAGCTAATTAGATTTTGGGTCTGGATCAGGTCCGGATCAGTTCCGGATCAGGTCCAGATCTAGATCCGGCCTATCAGTGGATGCAAAACATAAACTGTTTAACCTGGTGGAGGTATGTGCTCTATCGAATTCCTGTTTTAGATTGTATTCACGGGGGGGATAAATTAAAAATCAAAAGAGGTTGTGTTGACGCCAAAGGAATTTAGTGGGGCTTCACATACAATATCGTGTACAGATTTGGTCACCACATTTGAGGAAGGACATAGCAGCAATATGGATGGTTCAGCCTACTGTAGATTGACTCGATTGATTCCAGGGCCAGCTAAACAAAGTTATGAGGAGTAGTTGCGGGAGACAGGACATTATACATTAGAAAATTGACTTGACAGAGATATTTAAGATTATGACGAGTGCGGACAAAACAAGTGCAGAAGAGTTTTTCAGTGGAATGGACAGTGACACAATATTTCACACTGAAGTTTCTATTTTGCCCTCAACATATCACCTGTTCCTCAATGTAGCAAGTGTCCTTGAAGAGAGCAATCTGCACTAATGAATCACAATACTTACCATGTTACCCCCTCCAAATCCAAGTTTAATGCTCAAGTCTGTTCTCTCACCCCTTCTCCTGGCAGTTGGCCCATTCTCTTCCCTCCAGTACTTCAAATGCGCTGCAACCTTAGAACGAAGCACACTTTTCCATTCTTGCTTTTGGAACCAGTTTCCCCTTCTGTCAGGCCGTGTTAATTCGAGGATTTCTTTAACCCGGGCCTTCAGCAATGGTGGTGTTTATGTCAGCGTTGTGGAGAGGCAAGTACAGGCTGGGCTTGAGCAGGCAGTGCCTTTGACGGAGTGCTTCGTTTGCCTTCTGACAATACTTGCTTTGTTTCCCCGAGTTTCAGCTGTGCACAAAGGAACGTGTGCAGGCTTTTACGTCTGCTCCCCTACCCTCAACAACACCCGCTCCCTGTACTTCGCTCTCCTTTCACCCCAACAAACTTTTTGTCATTCCTTTCCACAATAACCCTCGTCGTTCTCTCGGTCATTCCATCCACCCTTACCGACCACCTCTTCTATCCAGTCCTAACTGAACTGGGTTATGTGCTTCATGAACTCCAACATGTTGTGTTATTCTTCTTCATTGTGCGCTAATGTCTGTCCTTAATACAGCACAACTCTTTTGTTGAAGAGATGAAGTAACCTTTCTGATGACCTGCTCTAATGAAGGAATCATTTATTACATTCTTTTTTTCTGAATGTTTTGGCTGGACATCTCATACGCATATAGAATGTCGAGTAACCGGTCTAAAGCAGGATGTCAAGTGTCTATGGATCATGAAAGGCAGGGATAGTAGGATATATCAAAGTGCTTTCACACAAACATTAGGAGATGATGAACAAATTGTCACATCAAATGGGGACTCAAACACAATGTCAGGGCATCATGAGGAAGTGCACGGATGCTAATTTTACCGAACGCCGCACATCATATAATGTTTTATTCTTTTCTGACAGTGTTGTTAAAATAACATATCGGTCAATATTGTGCCAACGTTTTAAGTTGTAACTTACCTTTTTGAGGGCCACCTGAGACCAATGAAGTTGTCAAAGGCCTGAAAAGGAAACGTATAGATGTGGGAAAGAAAACCCAGTGAAAAAGATCTGTAACAGGGCAACTACACATTTTCTTTTGCTAAAGGATGATGGAGAAAGGAGCTTTAGATGGTTGTGTTACTGCATGACATATGTAGGGTATTCTAAACCTTCTACATGCGAGGTACCCACAATAGTCAAAGACACAACAACAACAAAAAATGGAATGAGGCACACATTTCAAATACAAAATTCATTTATGCATTTTTTTCTTTACTAATTATTTACTTTTATGGGCTGGCAGAATGGCCTAGAGGTACACAACTCTAAGGTGTCTAGCCAGGGTTTGAATCCTGACCAAGCTATAAACTGTCAACCCGGTGTTGCACAGGGAGGGCGATCCATCAATGTGTGTGCTGTCCTTCAGATGGACATTAAACTGGACCTCCTGTCTTTTGGCATGACTTCATGGATGTTTTAAAGGTCACATGGTGTCCTTCACGAAGAGTAGGTGAGCTATCGCCAGTACCATGAACAAACTAGAACGCCACTCAGTAGAGCGCATACTCCCGCCGTGGGTCAATAGTACGATTTCACAAAAGTTTGAGGGAGTAGTTCAGTGACAACACAAGACAAGACAACACAAGACAGACACTGCACAGATATATATTTAGAATATATAGAAGATAATGTTAAAACAAGTACAAAAAGTTTTAATTGAAACAAAAGCCGCGTCGATGTTACACAATGCCTAGATGCAGCTGTGCCTATAACGTCGATGTTATAGGCACAGGACATTCCTATTGATTCGATTACTTGATGTTATTTTTGTGCAAAGTGAAAATATATCTCGGCAATTTCCCGTGTGTGGCGACGAATTTTTAATATATCTCGGCATTTTCCCGTCTGTTATTTCAGGCGGTGTATGACTGACCATGCCGCGATTTAAAAAAATATATATCTCGGCAATTTCTCGTGTGTAGCGACACGTGAACGAAGCTATGCTCCTCTCTCCACATTATTGTGACGACGTATAAATTAAATATTTCATCGTGACGATTGTCATCAAATGGACGAATTTTTAATATATCTCGGCATTTTCCCGTCTGTTATTTCGGGCGGTGTATGACTGACCATACAACAAACAACAACATGCATTTTAAAGGCCATTTTCCCTGCTAGAGCAGGGGTTAACCTTGCGGTCCCCATGACAATCTTCTCCATTTTGCCCTATTTTCTGCATCTCTCCTTGTTAACCCCCTTGCCCGCATTTCTTCTTCCACCATCTTTAGCCAAGTCTTTCTCGGTCTTCCCCGTCTTCTACTTCCTTCTACATTCATTTCCATCACACTTCTCAACCAGTCACTTTCATCCTTCCTCAACACATGACCAAACCATCTCAACCTGTTCCTCTTCACAGCATCATGACCATGCCTGTATGACTGACCATGCCGCGATTTAAACAAAATATATATATCTCAGCATTTTCCCGTCTCTTATTTTGGGCGGTGTATGACTGAGCATGCCGCGATTTAAACAATATATATCTCAATGGACTTGAAGTTACAGGCCTTTGAGAATTCATTTCGTTCTATAAAGGGCAACTTTCATCGGATTTTCTTCCCGTTTTTTTTCAACCGAGTCTAAAACTATGTTAGCGACTGTGAAAAATGGAATGATATATCGAATTTGATTTGAAATAAAACTGTGTGAGAGAGGAAGACACCACGGGCCTACAAAACAGGCCTCAAAGCTATGCGAGTTAATAAAATGGTGCATATATGTTTATATGAAGCCTCTCCCAAAATGGGTGGAGCTATGGTTCCCAGAATGGGTGGAGCTTTGAGGTTTTGTCTTCTCTGCAAGAACAAGAACAAGAAGAAGAAGAACAAGAAGAACAACAACAACAGCAGAGGGCACTCTATTAGCAGCGTCTGCGACGCGGCTAAAAAAACAAGGCAATTTCACTTACATTTTCGGATTCAGCATTCAATTCTATATAAGTGAGTGTATTTTGAGGCATGTGTGACTTCAAATAAAATTGTAAGCCAGGAAAAACGTTCGTTTCATTCCTTAGGGATACAACATGTAAAACTGGCCCAAACGTCAAAACAAAACTCGCTCATTTTTTGTCATACAAGCTATTATGCGACCACTCATTCTTCTGGGAAGAATCCCGTGCACATGCTTGTCACACTTATAACTCACCTAAGTCTTTATAAGTTCATCAAATACTGACATCCGCGATCGATATTCGCTGAGGTAAATGTTGATATTGTAGCGGCTACTGCTGGGTTTTCACAATCGCCTTGCACCTATCAAGGACGCGGAGCGATCACCATGCCGGGCTCGTCCAGGACGCCCGGGCAGGCTCGCCCTCAACTTGCCAGGCCGCAGCCAGGACGTTGGGCCACGCCCCCTCTCGCCTTTCCTGGGCAAACGCTCCGGGATAATATGTATATATATTGCTGCCCGATAAACGGGCTTTTCAGAGTGCCTGAGTGTTTGGTTTGATTAAAGCAACTCGGATGAATTCCAGCTTTTTGTCGCGTCCATTCTTCCGATCGACGTGGGAGCCCCAGCTCCTTCATTGGTGACCTACCGACATGGACACGGCAGTCGCCCTTAAACTGCCTACCTTCTGGGAGGCTCACACGGCGGTTTGGTTCGCACAGGCGGATTCCCTGTTCGCCCTGCGAGGCATCACGGCCGACGACACCCGCTTCCACCATGTGGTAGCAGCGCTCGGTTCGGCCACCGCGGCCCGCGCCCTGAGCCTCCTCGAGAGCCCGCCAGCCGCTGACAAATACGGCGCGATTAAGAAGCTTCTCCTCGACGCTTTCGCCCTCCCATCGGCGGAACGCGCACGGCGCCTGCTCGACCTGCCCGAGATCGGCGACACGCGCCCTTCCGAGCGAATGGACTACATGCTTTCACTGCTCGGCGAGCACTCTCCGGCATTCCTGTTCCGGGAGCTGTTCCTCCGTCAGCTGCCTAACCCGGTACGCCTCGCCCTGGCAAGCATGACGATCACAGATCCCCGGGCCCTTGCCAGAGAAGCCGACAAGATCTCCGCCGCAGGTCAGCGCATCGCAGCGGCGACATGGGACCCACCGCCGTCCGACGCAACACCCATGGCGCCCGAGCACCCGGCACGGTCGACGACCGAACTGCCGACGCAATTGGCGGCCGCTACACCGAGCCGACCACCTCCAGCACGACGACCGGGGCCTCCACCTGACCAAGCGTGGTGTTACTATCATGCCAGGTTCGGACAGAAGGCCCGAACATGCCGACCCCCGTGCACCTTCGGCAGGCCGGGAAACGGCCGGGCCGGCGTTCATTACCAGCCATGAGCGCCGGCCACACGGGCAACTTACTGTTCATCACGGATAAAGCGTCCGGACGGCGCTTCCTGTGCGACACCGGCGCCCAACTGAGCGTCATACCCGCCTCTGACCAGGACAGGCAATCCGCGGTTTGCGGCCCCTCCTTGGTTGCGGCCAACGGATCGACCATCCGCACCTTCGGCCCGCGCAACGTCACCCTCTGCTTCGGCGGCCAACGCTTTGCTTGGACGTTTGTAACCGCAAACGTGCCCATGGCTCTGCTAGGCGCCGACTTCCTCTGCGCACACGGACTGCTGGTGGACGTCCAACGGCGTCGTTTAATCAACGCCGAAACCTTCAGCTCCCTGGTATGCACATTGAGCAGCTCCGCGCCGACCGAGCTGGCATGCGCCGTCCCGGCGGCGAACGAGTTTGCTCGCCTGCTCACGGAGTTCCCGGCCCTCACGCGGCCGACGTTTTCGGCCGTCGCAGTACGGCATGGGATCGAGCACCACATACCAACCACGGGCCCGCCGGTCGATGCCAGGGCCCGCCGCCTCGACCCAGCCAAGCTCGCCGTGGCGAAGGCCGAATTCGACGCGTTGGAGCACCTCGGCATCGTGCGGCGCTCCGATAGCGCGTGGGCCTCGCCACTGCACATCGTGCCAAAGCCGGGGGGTGGATGGCGCCCGTGTGGCGACTACCGCCGTCTCAATGACGCTACCACCCCCGACAGGTACCCGATCCCGCATATCCAAGACTTCTCCGCCCGTCTGGCGGGACGGGTCATTTTTTCGAAAATTGATCTCATACGGGGATATCACCAGGTACCTGTCAGGGTGGCCGACGTCCCTAAAACGGCAGTCATCACGCCGTTCGGCTTATTCGAATTCTTGCGGATGCCGTTTGGTCTCAAGAACGCGGCTCAGGCGTTCCAGCGCTTGATGGACGGCGTGCTGCGTGACCTGCCGTTCCTTTTCGTTTACCTGGACGACATCCTCGTCGCCAGCACGTCCTGGGCCGAGCACCTCCTCCACCTCCGAACACTGTTCGGGCGCCTCAGCGAGCACGGCCTCATCGTCAACCCGGCCAAATGCCACTTCGGCACGACGGCCGTTGATTTTTTGGGCCACCACATCACCAAGAACGGGGCCGTGCCGCTGCCAACCAAGGTCGAGGCCATCACCACGTTCCCGCGTCCCCGCACCATAAAGGCCCTGCAGGAATTCCTGGGAATGGTGAATTTTTATCACCGCTTCGTGCCCCGCGCTGCTCGACTCATGCGGCCCCTCTATGAAGCCCTCCGGGGCAAGCCGGCCAAGCACGACATCGCCTGGTCCGCAGCAATGGATGCGGCCTTCCAAAGCTCAAAGCGGGCCCTCGCCGACGCAACACTGCTCGCTCACCCGGTGCTCAACGCTCCCATCGCCCTCACCACGGATGCCTCCGACTACGCGGTGGGCGCCGTACATGAGCAATGGGTGAACGGGGTTTGGCAGCCACTCGCTTTTTTCAGCCGGCAGCTCCGGCCGAACGAGCTCAAATACAGCACGTTTGACCGGGAGCTCCTCGGTCTACACCTGGCCGTCCGCCATTTCCGCCACCTCCTGGAGGGCCGACCTTTCACGGCGTTCGTCGACCACAAGCCATTGGTTTACGCCATGGCCAAGGTCACGGAGCCGTGGTCGGCCCGCCAACAGCGCCACCTCTCCGCCGTGTCAGAGTTTACCACGGACATCCGGCACGTCGCCGGCAAAAACAACGCCGTGGCCGACTGTCTTTCCCGGGCCAGCGCGAACGCGGTCCACCTGGGCGTGGACTTTGCGCTTATGGCGGCGGACCAAACCACCGACACCACGGTGCAAGCCCTCCGGGCGGCGGACACGGGCCTCCGCCTGGCCGACATCCCCTTCGCGGACACTGTCCTGCTCTGCGACGTCTCCCAAGGCCAGCCTCGCCCCATCGTGCCCGTCACCTGGCAACGCCGCATCTTCGCCTCCCTCCACGGCCTTTCCCACCCGGGCCGGAAAGCTTCCCAGAAGCTGGTGTCGGCGCGATTCGTCTGGCACGGCCTTCGTCGGGACGTCCGCGATTGGACCAGCACCTGCACAGCCTGCCAACGGGCCAAGGTCCACCGACACACCCAGGCCCCGCTGGCACCTTTCACCGTGCCCGAACGACGTTTCGACCACGTCAACGTGGATCTGGTGGGCCCCCTCCCCCCGTCACGGGTGTTCACACAGCTGCTCACCATGGTGGACAGGACCACCAGGTGGCCGGAGGCCGTTCCCCTCGTCTCCACCACCACCGCCGACGTGGCGCAGGCTTTCATCGCCACCTGGGTCGCCCGCTTCGGCGCACCGGCGGACATCTCGTCAGACCGCGGACCACAGTTCACCTCCGAGCTGTGGGGCGCGGTCGCCCGCAACCTGGGGGTCAAGCTCCACCATACTATGGCCTACCACCCCCAAGCAAACGGGTTGTGCGAGCGATTCCACCGCTCCATGAAGGCCGCGCTCATGGCCGGCCTTCAAGACGGCGGTTGGGCCGACCGGCTGCCGTGGGTCCTTTTGGGGCTCCGCACGGCCCCCAAGGAGGACCTCCAGGCATCCACCGCCGAGCTGGTCTATGGCCAGGCGCTACGCGTCCCGGGCGAATTCGTGCCCGACGCTACCAGTCCCTGGTCCGCAGCTCACCAGCGCTCGGACCTCCAGGAGGCCGCCCGACGGTTTGCCCCCGTGCCAACATCCCACCACGGTGACCCCCAGTCCTACGTCCCCCCAGCACTTCGCACAGCGGAGTATGTTTTTGTGCGTCACGACGCACATCGGGGGGCCACTCCGGCCGCCGTAGGACGGGCCCTTCCGGGTGCTGCGACGGGACGACAAGTCGTTCGTCATCGACATCGGCGGCAGGTCGGACCGGATTGCGGTGGACCGCCTCAAGCCGGCGCATGTGGACGTCGACCACCCACCACGGGTGGCCCTTCCGCCGCGGCGAGGCCGCCCCCCGTCCACGGTGCCCCCCACTCGACCGCCCACCACCACACCGGACCCCCTCCCACGACCCACCAGGGGTCGCTTCGGCCGGGTCATCAGGACCCCCCTCAAATTGACCCTGCCGGTGCAAGTCGATTCTGGGGGGACGTGTGTAGCGGCTACCGCTGGGTTTTCACAATCGCCTTGCACCTATCAAGGACGCGGAGCGATCACCATGCCGGGCTCGTCCAGGACGCCCGGGCAGGCTCGCCCTCAACTTGCCAGGCCGCAGCCAGGACGTTGGGCCACGCCCCCTCTCGCCTTTCCTGGGCAAACGCTCCGGGATAATATGTATATATATTGCTGCCCGATAAACGGGCTTTTCAGAGTGCCTGAGTGTTTGGTTTGATTAAAGCAACTCGGATGAATTCCAGCTTTTTGTCGCGTCCATTCTTCCGATCGACGTGGGAGCCCCAGCTCCTTCAATATCTCTTCTGAGGTTAAAAAAAAACCGTTTTAAAGCATGAAACGTATCAAACGATACATTTTATGAAACGGGGAAACCTAATACACACTTTGGTGGTTTTAAAATGACAGAATATGTCTTTGTTAGAAAAAGAAAAGAACCTTGAAGACGACGCTGCTAACAAAATACACCGCTCATAACCATAACGCATAACCACGAGTTTTAACTATATTTACAACAAATATGAAAACTATTTTCATATCACAATGTTATATATAGAAGATAATGTAAAAAAAAATGAGCCCTGTCTTCCAATGGTAAACAATCCTTCAAAAAATTCCTGAATCCGGAATAATATCCTGTGCTTCACCAAAAACTAATCAATTCTTCCTAATCCCAAGGGCAATCATCCCACCAACTTTCATCCAAATCCGTTCAGAACTTTTCGAGATATCTTGTTCACAAACACACACACACACACGGACACGATCGAATGCATTACTCCCTGGCGGGAGTAACTACAAATTCCTGCCATGACTTCCTGGGTCGCAGGGCCGACCCATTCGGGATTGCAGCTGAGTAACTGCTTCGGCAACACCGACACTCTGCATAGGGCATGGTACATCATCATCATCATCACGACGACGACGACGACGAAAAAAGAAACCTACCAGGTAAACTATATTATAAAAGGAGCCGTGTCTGTCTGTCTGTCTGTTTTTCGTGTTATAACTTGAGAACGGATTAATGGATTTCAACAAATCCAACTACAGTGGACTCAGGTAACTCCCTGGAATGTTTGTGATCCCAATACAATTTTTTTTCATGGGTACATGGACACACGTCTCAAAACTGCAAATGCCAACACGTGATGTTGGTTATCCCAGCACGGAGAGCAGGATCTCCCAGGAATCCTCCCCCCCCCATAGATTAGCCATCGCAGCAAAGATTGGTATTTCCGTCAGCGAAGCGACAGGTCTTATATTCTAGAATGTCTAATATATAAAGCTTATTCTAACCACTGATTGCCTGATATTAATGTTCGGTACCTTTCGGGTGTCATAGAAAGCTGAAATTTGGCGTGCCGACGGTCATCAAATCCGATACACCGGGAAAAATCACAGAACCGTCAGAAAGCTTCCATAAATGAAAAGTTACGTAAAAAACCATAAACGCATCCATTAAAAAAAAACTCAATCAATATCTCGCATTTGAAAATTTTAATTTCTATAACTGCAAACTGTGAAATGAAAACCTCAATGAAAATTTACTTTAAAAACCGTAAACACATCCGTAAAAATAAATAAATAAAACTAGAATGGCACTCAGAGAGCATACCTCCGCCTGGTGAACAGTTTACGTTTTGTATCCCACTGATAGGCCGGATCTGGATTCGGACCTGAACCAAAATTTAATTGGCTTGTTCTTTTCACTAAACCAATTCATCCACCAAGTTTATTAATAACTCGTCCATAACTTTTTAAATATCATGTTATATATCGCTTTTCACCCGATCTCTCAATGGTGAAGAATCACTTAAAAATAAAATAATTCTCATATCCGAATCCACATTGAGATCTTCACCAAAATCGAATCTATTTGTCCTTGTCGGACACCCAACCGGTCCACCAAGTTTCGTCCAAATCCGTCCACAACTTTTTGAGATATCCTGCTATGTATCGTTTTTGGCCCTATCTCCCAATGGTGAAGAATCACTTAAAAATTATATTAGCCGGATCCGAATCCGGATCTTCACCAAAATCTAATCATTTCGTCCTTGTCACACGTGCTACCTCTCTGCCAAATTTCGTCCGAATCCATCCACAACTTTTTGAGATATATTGTTCACAAACGGACAGACAAATGGACAGAGAGACAAACAAACAGACAGACAGGGGTGAAAACATAACCTCCATCCACCCTTGGTGGCAGAGGTAATGATACCTAGCAGCAGGTCAGTGATGGTTGCCTATGATCATTAAGCATTTATTAATTTATTTATTAAGTACCTTCATACGAAGCAAGGTTCGTTATTACTTACAATGTGTCAGCATATCCCACTAGTATATGTATATTCTTGGGTGAAAATGTCAGGGGCATAGAAAAGGCCCCTTTATATGGTATGTGCCATGTGGCAATGTATAGAAAAGAAGGGACATTCCTGGGAAAAATGCCAAACAATAGAAAAGAAGGGACATTCCATGACTTGTGGAAAATGCCAGACGATAGACAATAAAGGACATTCTAAAAATCTGATGTGCATGCTGGACTACCCTTGTATTCTTAGGAGGAACCAAGTAATACTCTAGAAACGTTCATATAATGGGGAATCCTGTATATATAGGTTAAAATACATTTACTTCTTCATGCAGCTGTATGAATCAAATTGGCGCTCTATCAACGCGACACGATAGAACCGTCGCTTTGCTGCAACCTCTGGTCGGGGCTTCCATGGGGCCCCTCCCCGCGCATCCCAGTGCCCCCACTCCTACACCAATGTGCATGAGGAATACTGCATGAATTTTCCTTTCGTCCACCCTCTCCTTTCCTGAAAGGCTCGAGGGAGATCCTTCTTGCACCCAAATTTACCTGCCATCCCCATCCTTCTCTACAAGGCCCACTCCAACCCCCAATTACTCAACCCCCTCCCCACTGCAAGTTTTCAAACCCACTCCCCAACCAATGTCCTCAACCCCCTCCATCCCAAGTTCTCAAACACCACTGCCGCAAGTCCTCAACCTCCCTTCCCCTCCCCACCCAACACTCTGTCCTCCCCTCCCACTTTCTTCCCATTCTTCAAAGCAAGATGGCATTACATCATTACATATTATTTATTCATAGCAGGTCAGTACCCGTGGGAAACCCACGGGCATAAACATGTATGACATTTGGACATGTTGAGTTTGATGCTGCACATAGAGTTTTCCAAAATGGGAACGGGAATTTCTACAGATCCAGTAAAAGATGTAATGTAAACAACTTATTCACTTCACATAATATGTGAATATATGTCCATGCACACATAAAATACTGTTCAGCCTTGAAAACTCAGGTGCAAACTGAAATTACGTCCAACATTACATTCTTTCGTCAGTGTTTTGCATAAAAGCCTGCCAAAAGGACAGGTTGGAGTTTTATTTATTTATTAAATACTTCAAATATTAACCATGACTAGTTTCTTTCTTCTGCAGAGGTTTGAATCTAAACGTAGCTTTCTTTCATGATAGACAACACATTGTTCCGTTTTTAAATGGACATAAACTCAGCAGTCCTCTTGATTGTACGCAATTTTTCTTTGGGCGATGTATAGGCAATAGACCGCTGCCTCCATTGCTCCCGAAAAAAACATGCATTACCTCATTTTCTCTGCATGGGGTGTAATCAAAACGTACCTTTCTTTCCTGATAGACGAAGTGCTGTTCAATCTTTAAATGTACGCCAGAAGCCTGAAGCCTAACTCCCTAGGCCTAAATCCTGAGTAGTGACCAAAATGGCAGACATATGATTTGGATTTGTTCAGGATACAATTGTGGGTGGAGTCGGGAAAGCCAAGCTCCACCCTGAACAGACAGTGTCACGAAGCTCCCCTCTTTTCGTTGTGGTTCATGGTGGTGCCCGATGGACATTTCTCCCCTCCCATTATTCCTGTCTCCTCCCAAACTTAGTTTCCTTAACTTATTCCCTTTCTCCTCATTCTTCTGCACCTCCCTTCCTTTTCCCAATTTTTCATTCAATCCTCTCCTACATTTTCCCCTTTCTGCACACGATATGCCGACGCTGTATAAGCGGACAAAACTTTCACCAAATGTATCTTGGTCTCTTATGTCGAATGAGATATTATGTGGCCTCAGCGAGTTTCTTTAACTGATGACTGGTGTATATTCTTATTTTGCAAACATTCTGTTCCGTGCGAATTCACAGAGAAGTCCATAAGACTGATGACACCAAAGCTGAGCGGGGTTGGCGGAGCCAGTGCGCAACTCCTCTTAAGGAACTTTGTTGTTTCGACCAAAAGTGTGTTCCACCAATTTTTTTTTTCCAGATGTCGATTACATTTACGCATTCCTTTTGAATTCGTAGTTTAAAAAAAAAAAAGTTGGAAGAGTTTTTGTTGTTGTTGTTTACAGCGTCTAGATCCATGATGCTTATAAAAAGCCCTATTGAGTGCAAAACGAGTCTTCAGGGGATTTTTTAAAGCACTCGTATCACTAAAACAGTCTATCCTGCTTTGAACAACTACGTCTTTTTTTAACCATCTTTCGTTTTTTTTTTTTTTAGACGTTTTATTAACAGTGAAGGTTACCATGCATTACCTCATTTTATCTTCATGGGGTGGAATCAAATCGTACCTTTCTTTCCTGGTAGACGAAGTGCTGTTCAGTCTTCAAATGTACTCCAGAAGCCTGAAGCCTGACTCCCAATGCCTAAATCCTGAGTAGTGACCAAAATGGCAGACATATGATTGGGGTTTGTTCAGGATACAAGTAGCAGAAGCATGCCCTTTGCATCTTCTTCTTTTTTTTTACCATCTTTCTTTTGTGGTTACTTGTTGGTAAAACAAAATTGCTGCCAAGTTAACCTTTTATAGTGAAGAAGTAGACAACATTCGTCCGTTCGTTCATGCGTCACTCTTGCACCTCGTGTTCCCCCCTTTGTTTTCAACGCATCGTTATTACCAAAACTTTAAATCGATCAACAAAGTCAATGTTCAATTTCGCGCTAATTGTACGTCTTGTTTTGGGGCGACGACACAGTCCATGCATTCCCAATAAGGCAGTGACAATGGGAGGCATTTAGAAACTAATGAATTGTCATTTTAACAAGCACATACCATTTGTAGCTAATTGATTTATGTAAAGTCCATTGATAGTCATGCATCGCGAGCAGGGCCGAGCTGGCAGGGAGCAATGATTTTAGCATCCGACTGAAAAAGGCGTTTGTTTAAGAATACGCCGCTGAATTGGTAAGGACAGGTCAGGCGGGGGTTACCTTTTGTTCAGCGTAATTAGAAGCGGTCTAAAGCCTCCCATTTATCTGTTGTTTTTTTTTTACTTTTGCTGAGAGTCGGTGCAACATCTTCGCAATTATGTGTGCGCTCGTCCCCAAGTTGCACGCGGTGAGACGAGACGAGAAAAAGACCTGCATTTGCATGAAGGTCCTCGGCAATTATCATCAGCAACTGCACAAGTTGGTAGTACGAGGGTAACGGTGCTAATGATGACTAATTTGTTTGACTTTTTAAAGCCAATCGAATTTATTTATCCAACATATTGCATCTGCATGAGGCCAGGGCATTGGATTGAACATGCGATTTCTATAAAACAGCACTGAGACCTAATTTTTGAGTTATATCACCTGCTTACAACTACTACGGCTACTAGCTACAACTACTACCTACAACTACTGCTACTACTGCTACTGCTGCTACTGCTGCTACTGCTACTACAACTTATGCTACTACTACTGCTGCTGCTACTACTGCTGCTGCTGCTACTACTATTGGTACTACTGCTGCTACTGCTGCTACTATTACTACTGCTACTACTACTACAACTTATGCTACTACTACTGCTGCTACTACTACTGCTGCTGCTACTACTGCTGCTGCTGCTACTACTATTACTACTACTGCTGCTGCTGCTACTACTACTGCTACTACTACTACAACTTATGCTACTGCTGCTGCTGCTACTGCTACTGCTGCTACTGCTGCTACTGCTACTACTACAACTTATGCTACTACTACTGCTGCTGCTACTGCTGCTACTACTATTGCTACTACTACTGCTGCTACTGCTGCTACTATTACTACTGCTACTGCTACTACTACTACAACTTATGCTACTACTACTGCTGCTGCTGCTACTACTGCTGCTGCTGCTACTACTACTGCTACTGCTACTACTACTACTACAACTTATGCTACTACTACTGCTGCTGCTGCTACTACTGCTGCTGCTGCTACTACTATTGCTACTACTGCTGCTGCTGCTACTACTACTGCCTCTACTGCTACTACTTCTATTATTACTGCTGCAACCTCTACTATGACTGCTACTACTGATACTTCTGATACTGCTACTACTACAACTACTACTACTACTACTACTACTACTACTACTACGACGATGACTACTACTACTACTACTACTACTACTACTGCTACTACTACTACTACTACGACTACTACTACTACTACTACTACTACTACTACTACTTCTGTTGCTACAATACAGTTTCCAATGTGTGAGTAAAATATCACTTTTATTTGATATATTCCACCCTCTCTCGACTATTCCTTGTGTTCTGTTGTGTCCTGATCCGTTCAGTGATCCAGCTCTTCGACGAGCCTTGACTCTAAATATACCCCTCTAATGAATCTTCAGTTTACTCATATTTTAACACTATTTTAGCTAAAGGCAACTTATATTTGCAATTTATTTAGCCAACTTTTGTGTATCTAAGGTCGACTTATCACCTCCGCCACCGAAGGAAGTTTGAAGTTTAGAGGTTATGTTTTCACACCTGTCTGTCTGTCTGTTTGTGGACAGGGTATCTCAAAAGGTTGTGGGCAGATTCAGACGAAATTTGTTGGAGAGCTTGGGTATGTGACAAGGACGAAATGATAAGGTTTGGGTGAAGATCCGGATCTAGATCCGAGAATTTTTATGTTAATCTTCACCATTGAGTGATAGGGCCAAAGCGAATAAAAGTACGATATTTCAAAAAGTTGTGGACAACTTATAACAAAACTTTGGATGGGTTTGTTCGGTGACAAGAGCAAGCCAATTCGATTTTGGTTCAGGTCCGAATCCAGATCCGGCCTATCATTGGGATACAAAGCGTAAACTGTTCAGCCTGGTGGAGGTGTGCTCCCTACCGAGTACCGATGTAGTTTTTATTGTAGTCATATCGTGTCCGACAGCCTATAATATGATTATTGTCCTGAAAGCACTCGATGAAAAATTAATTTCAGTGCTCCCTCATATGTACAATTTTTGGGGGAGTTTTGATCTACGCTGTTGTTGATCCACCGATAAGCATTGAAACCGGTACGATGTCTGATGGGGAAATGGAGCCCTGGTGTCCTGATGCATGTGCTATGTGTAAACACCTTGCACCTGTGGAGGAACTCTGACCAAGTGTGAAATAGCAAAGGACTTACCATGAGTTAGCATTCTTCCAACTATTGGTGACAGACTTGATTAGGGTTTTAGTCCTTATATGTTTATTGCTGTCACATTGCACATGGTAAATGTCTGACAGCCGCGGTGAACGTGTCCATCTAGCCCAAGATGCACCAATAAGTGTTGAAACCAGCACGGTGGCTGATGGGGGCATGTGGCATTGGGGTTCTCATGCATGTGCTATGTTTAAAGGCTGACAGCTGTGGAGGAATCTGGATCGAGTTTGAAATAGCAAAGGGCTTACTTTGGGTTAGGTTTTTATAATCCCTTTATGCAGCTTTCTCCAACAAGAAAGGGTGAGTGGTGATTAAACTATATATTATTTTACAGTTTCAGAAATGATCATGGAAAGTGGAAATCAAGGAAAACTGGGTATAAAATGAAGATTAGCGCTATATAATTGCCTCTGTATTATTTAAAAATTATTACTATTTGTAATAAATAGTACGAGTCATTGTTCCATACATGTTCCATACATTCGCGATGACGAATGGTCAGACAGAGGAACTGGTGAAACGACTTGCCCAGCTGTTCGTTCTGCTATAAATTGATGAAGTGTGTGTGTGTGTGTGTGTGTGTGTGTGTGTGTGTGCGTGCGTGTGTGCGCGGGGGGCATGTTTTTGTGTAGTTCTCCTAGAGCTTTCTGATATGGAATTTATGATTTGTGTATTTCTCGCCATATGATTGTCATGATCTCCTGAGTTAATTAGGCTAATTAACTACAAATAATCCAGAAGAATTCCCATGTTTCTAAACGCACGCCATGTTAAGGTGTATAGAGCAGCTTAATAGGTGCTGGTCAAAGCCCGGCACCGCCATGCCCCACGGTTCTGAAGCTCAAGGCAGGGGGTTCTCCCCACAAAAGAGATCAGATTGGACAGCGGAATGTGAATTATTTTATTAATGGTAAATTTTGCTATTTCGGAATAGACGGCGCTTGTGTTTCTGAATGAAAATGTCACACATCATGTGGGGATATGGTGAAGCCATGGTGTATGTTCATGAGGGCCAGAGATGCCATCCGACTTTCTCCCATGGAATATCTTAGGTCGGTCTTCAGACGACGCAGGTAAGAAAATGAGCGTTCGGCCTCACGGGACCCTCCAGGGAGGGTGGGTGCATCCAATATGGAGTAGGACTTTGGTGGATGGAAATTCGCCTCCATCTACTGCGCAGAAACAATCCATGAATGTGCTTGGAAGCTTCTTGTTGGGTTTCCCTCTCCAAAACACCTGCCGGTCTCTCAGCTCATTTATCAGTCCTGCTGGATGTTCCATGTCGTTTTTCCAACGCAATAGATTCTGATGTAGGGCTGGAATGTCGCAGGTATCGGCGATTATTGCAGATGGCATCAGCACAAACAGATCACTACCTTCCCGATTTTCAGCACAGAATCGGGTGTCCATTTCCTGGCTGAGGTGGTCGAGAAATGGAATGGACATGTTTCTGAGGTAGAAGAGCAAGGGAGTATTGGCGGCAGTGTTCGGACGATGGATTAGTCGTTTTACAACTCTCGGCATTGTGACGTCACCTCCTACAGATTCTATCATGGCCTTAGCGTGAACGAACCAAACAGAGAATTCACGTTCAGCATTTGACGTAGTTGAGTGAGCACATCCTTCTTGTCGTCAATCATAGAGTATGCCTCCAGCACATCTATGCCGTTGCGTTGAAGAGGGGGGGGGTGCGCACCCCCCTGCACTCACCCCCCCCCCCCACCCCACTGTTGAGGCCAAAGTTTGTAGACAACGCTTTTTAAGGCTATCATTTTGGATTCCCCCATCCCCTAGCTAAAATCATGGGTACCCCACAGCATAGTGTATCCTACATTTATTTTATTTCTATCATACTAAAATACGCCATTTGTTTCTGTCCGTCTGTCTGATGAATCTTTGACGCCAATACATTCAGTCCTTACTTATCTAATCTCAACCAAACTTGACAGGATGACCAAGGGTTACATAATGAAGGTTGTAGCGCATTCATTTGCACCCCCCCCTCTCCCCCTCCCCAAGGGGGTTTTCTCCCCCGAGCGGGTTTTCCCTGCCATTGCAGTCAATGGAGTTGCGTGTTGAGGTGTATATCAATGTTAAATTAGCTTTATCATGGCATTTTTCCGAAGAAGATTTATCGTGGCGTTTTTCCAAAGACGCTTTTAATAACAAAATTAATGATAATCGCATATTGTTAATGTTATTACAAAACAATATTAATGCTAATAATGTCCCACTTCCCCAAGGCGTTTTTCCTGCAGTGATAACGTGTACAAAAAGGTTGTAGTTATAATGGCGTTTCCATGGGAGCAACGGCTTCTACAGGAAGTAAAAATATTAGAAACCACAAACACGTATGCTTAGCTTTTTAAACAGTCGCGAATGCTGATTATAACACTAAATGACGAAATTTGGAGGAATCCCGACATCCGTGAAGTAAGATTTACCTACCGAACTGAGCGAAGATCTACAGTACTCTCTATAACCCACAAATTTCGGTTTAATAACATGGCCCTTTCTGACGCTACCGTGGCATTTTTCGTAGCGAACTTCTGAAACTCGCTCCTGCTGTTTGATACGAAACTGAAAGGGAGAAGCTCGGGTTGTGCTCCTTTACCAAGCAGCTAGCTAGCGCTTGCCAAGCCAGCCGTTCCTTAACGGTTTTAAATGGAGTGCTTGCTTGAATGCTTAAACCACTTGGCGATCTCTCCACAAGAAACTTGGTAAATGAACGGGGACACACCCAATGTTCTTGAGATCCGATCATAGATCGACTGTAATATATATACCCCAAAGAGGAAGGACCCTTTTATCCGCTCCCGTAGTGAGCGGGTGTATTAGTAGTTATAAATGGCAATAAATATGCTAATTTAAAACCGAATGAGCACTGTTGTACACATTGTATTAAAAGGATGGGATTGATTAAAAGTGGCGTGCTGTTATTGCAGTTTCATGTAACTTATATACAGAGCTTTGACCATGATTATTAGCATTTTAAATTGTCCATCTTTAATCTACATGTGATAAATAATCCACAGAATTTTAAAAAGAGGATGTACGATAAGAAGGAGAAGCCAGGTATGCAATTTGGAGAGGATGGGAAAGAAAAAGAAAGTTGTAAGAAAATAAAAATAAGAGAAAATTAGATATAAAAAGTTCTACCTTTTTCAGACTTGGCCCTATGTAGAAGACCCCAAACAGAAATTGTGTTAAGTATACAACATTGCAGAGGCTCACATCCCAAAGAGAAAATTAAATTATCACATTCATGACAAGAACAGCACTCAGTAGAGAGCATCCCTCCGCCAGGATGAAGAGTTTACATTTTGTATCCCACTGATAGGCCGGATCTGCATCCATACCTGAACCAACATCTAATCTTGTTCTTGTCACCTAACCAACTCATACATACCTAACACCTAGTTTTGTCATAACTCATCCACAATTGTTGTGAAATATCATACTGTGGCGGACACGAAAGCTCACTGGCGTGAGGGCATCATTCCACGCACCAAGTGGGCGGCGGCCACGCCCGAGGGGTAGGCGTGGCCGCGGCATATATACACCGGGCGCGCAGCCCGGAGCGCTCCAGTGCGGATGAGTGAGCAATGAATAAAGAGCTCGATAATAACCAAAGCGTTGTGGCCTACCTTTGTTCAACGTGTGTGCTCCCGCACCACATTGGTGACCTCCGACTGGTTCAACCGTAGTTGAACCCCCGAACGCGCAATGGCCATCAACGCGATCAAGCTGCCGGAGTTCTGGGAAGCACAGGACGACACCTGGTTTCTTCAAGCTGAGGCCCAATTCCAGCTCTGGGGCGTCACGGCGGACGACACGAGGTACGTCTACGTGGTCACTGCCCTTGGCTCCGGCACGGCTGCGCGCGTCATGTCCTCCCTCCGGCACCCGCCGGACGAGGGCAAGTACGCGGCGCTCAAGCAGCTGCTCCTCGATACGTTTGGCCTCCCAGAGGCCGACCGCGCCGACCGTATTTTGGACCTTCCCGCCCTCGGCTACACACGCCCGTCCGCCCGAATGGATTAGATGCTATCCCTGCTCAGCGACGCCGCGTGGATTTCCTGTTCCGTGCTCTCTTCCTCCGCGCGCTGCCTGTACAGGTGCGGCTCGCGTTGGCCGGGTCGACTATTACGGAACCGCGGGCCCTGGCCAGGGAGGCGGACAAGTACTTTGCAGCCCACGACGCGCTGCCGGCATATAGCACGGCCGTCGTGGGTCCCAGCGCTGCGCACGGCGCGGGTGGTTCGGATCCTTCCGAGCACGGCGTAGGTTTGGCGGATCGCCGCGTGGCATGGCGTTCGGATCCTCCCAAATATGGCGTAGGTTTGGCGGATCCGTGCGTGGCCGCCGCCACGCCCCGCCCACCACCGTCGTCGCAACCGGTGCGGCGACCACCTGGCCAGACCTGGTGCCATTTCCATGCCAGGTTCGGCCACAAGGCCAGGTCCTGTCGCCCGCCTTGTACTTTTGGCAGGTCGGGAAACAACCAGGCCAGCGCTCGCTTCCTGCCATGAGCGTCGGCCTGGCAGCCTGTTGTTCATCACGGACACCTTATCTGGGCGCCGTTACCTGTGCGACATGGGAGCGCAGGTGAGTGTCGTTCCCGCCGGTACGTCCGACAAGCAGTCCGCGGGCCGGGGCCCCGCGCTGCTTGCCGCCAACGGCACATCCATTCGCACGTACAGAAAACGCTGCCTTTCTCTGCGGTTCGGAGGGCAGGTTTTCCGATGGTCGTTCGTCACTGCCGACGTGCCTATGGCACTGCTCGGCGCGGACTTCCTGTGTGCCAATGGTCTACTGGTGGACGTCAAGCACAAAAGGCTTGTCCAGGCTGAGACGTTCAGCTCGCTCGCTTGCGCGCTGCCCGCCTCGTTGAGCAGCTCCCGGAGCGGCTCATCGAGCGGCTCGCCGAGCGGCTTGCTGAGCGGTTCCGTTCCGGCCAGGTTCATCTGTACGCTTCCGGTAGCGAACGAATTCACCCGCCTCCTCGCGGGTTTCCCGGCCCTCACGCGGCCCACCTTCTCGGCGGGGGCTGTCAAGCACGGGGTGGAACACCACATCCCCACTGCCGGGCCACCGGTCTACGCCCGGGCACGCCACCTCGAGCCGACGAAGCTCGCCGTAGCTAAAGCGGAGTTCGCTATGCTGGAGCGGCTCGGCATTGTGCGGCGCTCCGAGAGTGCTTGGGCGTCGCCGCGTCACATCGTGCCAAAGCCTGGCGGGGGATGGCGACCGTGCGGGGACTACCGGCGCCTCAACGATGCCACCACCCCCGACCGCTACCCCGTCCCCCACATCCAGGACTTCTCTGCCCGGTTGGCGGGCATGTCCTTCTTTTTGAAGGTGGACCTCATACGCGGCTACCATCAGGTCCCCGTCAGGCCGGAGGACATCCCGAAAACGGCGGCCATCACGCCGTTCGGCCTTTTTGAATTTCTTTGGATGCCCTTCGGTTTGAAGAATGCGGCTCAGGCGTTCCAGCGCCTAATGGACAGCGTCTTGCGCGACTTGGATTTCGTCTACGTGTACCTGGACGACATCCTCGTCGCCAGCGCGTCCCGCGAAGAGCACCTACACCATCTCCGCACGCTCTTCGAACGTCTGGGCCAGCATGGCCTCATCGTGAACCCCGCCAAGGGCCAGTTCGGCGTCGCCGACATCGACTTTTTGGGGCACCGCGTCACCAGGCACGGGGCTGTCCCCCTACCGGCCAAGGTGGAGGCGGTGAAGGGGTTTCCGCGCCCCCGCACGATCAAGGGGCTCCAGGAGTTCCTGGGCATGGTAAACTTTTACCATCGGTTCCTGCCCCGCATCGCCCAGCTCCTGCGCCCCTTGCACGAGGCCCTCTGGGGCAAGCCGGGCAAAGGTGACGTTACCTGGACCGAGCAGATGGATGCGGCGTTCGCGGGCGCAAAGCTCGCCTTGGCTAACGCCACCATGCTCGCGCACCCAGCGCCCGATGCACCGATCGCCCTCACCACCGACGCCTCGGACTACGCGGGGGGCGCGGTGCACTAGAAATGGGTGCGTGGTGCCTGGCAACCGCTGGCGTTCTTCAGCCGGCAGCTTCGCCCGCCTGAACGCCGCTATAGTACCTTCGACCGCGAGTTGCTCGGGCTTCACCTGGCAGTCAGGCACTTCCGCCATCTGCTCGAGGGCCTTGTGTTCACGGCCTTCGTCGACCACAAGCCACTGGTTTTCGCGATGGGCAAGGTCACCGAGCCGTGGTCGGCCCGGCAGCAGCGTCACCTCTCGGCCGTGTCCGAGTACACGACGGACATCCGGCACGTCGCGGGGAAGGACAACCCGATGGCGGATTGTCTTTCCCGGTCCGTCGCCCACGCAGTGCACCTTGGCATCGACTATGCCCGGATGGCGGCGGACCAGGCCGCCGACCCCGGCGTCCAGGCCTTGCGGACCGCCGTCACGGGCCTACGCGTCACAGAGGTGCCGTTCGACGGCGCGGCCCTCTTGTGCGACGTCTCCCTCGGGCGGCCTCGCCCCATCGTGCCCGCGGGCTGGCAGCGCCAGGTTTTTGACGCCATCCACGGCCTGTCCCACCGGGCACGAAGGCCTCCCAGAGGTTGGTCGCCGACAAGTTTGTCTGGCATGGCCTCCGGAAGGCCGTCCGCGGCTGGACCAGGACTTGCCTCGCATGCCAGCGCGCGAAGGTGCACCGGCACACCCAGGCCCCATTGGTCCCGTTTGCGGTGCCGGCACGTAGGTTCGACCACGTGCACGTGGACCTGGTGGGACCTCTGCCCCCCTCGCGGGGCTTCACCCATGTCCTCACCATGGTGGACCGCACCACCCGGTGGCCGGAGGCCGTGCCTTTGGCGGCGACGACGGCGGCGGACATCGCGCAGGCGTTCATCGCCACCAGGTTCGCCCGGTTCGGCGCCCCCTCGGACATCTCGTCCGACCGTGGCCCCCAGTTCACCTCGGAGCTCTGGGGGGCGGTCGCGCGGGGGCTCGGGGTCCAGCTGCACCGAACCACGGCCTGTGCGAGCGGTTCTACCGCTCGTTGAAGGCCGCGCTCCGGGCCACCCTCCGCGACGGCGGCTGGGTCGACAGGCTCCCCTGGGTCCTGCTGGGCCTCCGGACGGCACCCAAGGACGACCTACGCGCATCTGCGGCGGAGTTGGTCTTCGGACAACCGCTGTGGGTGCCGGACGAGTTCTTCCCCGACCCCACGGCACCATGGTCCATGGCGCAGGAGCGCTCCGCGCTGCAGGAGACCGCCCGGAGGTTCGCCCCGGTGCCGACGGCGCACCACGGGCACCCGCCTACGCACGTCGCCCCGGAGCTTCGCACCGCGGAGTACGTCTTCGTCCGGCACGACGCCCACCGGACACCACTGCGGCCCCCGTACGACGGGCCTTTCCGCGTGCTGGAGACCGGGGTGAAACATTTCACCTTGGACATCGGCGGCACTCCCGACCGCGTCTCGGTGGATCGCCTCAAGCCGGCCCACCTCGACGTGGACCACCCACCGCCGGTGGCTCGGCCCCCGCGTCGGGGCCGCCCCCCTGCGGGCGGACCCCCGGCACCGCCCAGGCCCGCCGCCACGCCGCCCCCCGGTCCTGCACCCATCCCGGGTGCAACCGGAGGCATCCCTGCACCCTGGGCGCCGCCAGTCGCCAGATGGCGCTTCGGCCGGGTCATCCGGTTGCCCCGCAAACTGGCCCTCCAGGTACGCGGGAATTATGGGGGGGCGCGTGTGGCGGACACGAAAGCTCACTGGCGTGAGGGCATCATTCCACGCACCAAGTGGGCGGCGGCCACGCCCGAGGGGTAGGCATGGCCGCGGGATATACACCGGGCGCGCAGCCCGGAGCTCTCCAGTGCGGATGAGTGAGCAATGAATAAAGAGCTCGATGATAACCAAAGCGTTGTGGCCTACCTTTGTTCAACGTGTGTGCTCCCGCACCACAATACCATATATCGTTTTGGCCTTATCTCTCAATTGTGACTTGTATTTTCAATGGTGACAATGGTTTTAAGGTGACACTTGAAAAATTATAGTATCCGCATTTCGATCTTCACCAAAATCTAATCAACTCGTCCTTGTCACACAACGAGCATCTCCACCAAGTTTCTTACGAATTCGTCCACAACCTTTTGAGATACCCTGCTCACAAACAAACAGACTAAGAAACAGAGGTGGAAACACAACCTTCCTCCACCTTCAGTGGCGGATGTAATTATTTGCGCAATAATCCAATGAAAAGGTAAAGAACAGCATAAATGCAAGGGTGCAAAACCTACAAAGCCTTTAGTGGCAAATATTAAAATATGCAGCAGTATAAAGAGTTAGAAAACAAGTAAATACAGAAGAGAAATAGAAAAGGTAAAAGCAGAAATGCCAGGAAAGATAAATGTTTCATAACCCCTTCACATCATTAGCATATAATGAGAAGGTAGTTCACTGAATAGGATATAAGGATGGGCCTCGGCATTGTTGCGTGATAGTCAATCACTGCGATATGTTACTCATCTCGAGATAAAATGTAAAACGTTTGCAGAAATGCATTCACGCAACGTGGGGAGGATTGTTGAATATGTATTCAATAATGCAATGCAATTATTATAGTGGAACTATGGAAACCATAATTTTTGGGCATGCAGTGAACCACAATTGACTGCGGCATTTCTGAAAAGCGCTTACCCGAGACGCAACCCTTTAAGAAATTATATTTTCTTACTCACCTTAGACACTGTTCTTATAGTTACCCTCGCCAGAGGAGAGGGTATTGCATTTGAGTCCGTTTGTTTGTCTGTTTGTTTGTTTGTCTGTTTGTTTGTCTGTTTGTATGTTTGTCTGTTTGACCGCACAGAATAAACATGATTTTCTCTGCAACCGTTGGTCCGATTGACAGGTAATTTTCACCATAGGTGCAACTCCACCTGTAGAATTTTTTAATGATAATTATGACGTCATAGGTCACGTGTTTCGGCCGCCATCTTGGAAAAATCGAACATTTTTGCACCTCTATATCTCGGAAAGCCCTGAATAGAAAAAATTAAGACATGGCTCATTGTAAAGAACTCTCCCTGGAGAATAAAATATGTTCATGATGTCATATGTGCCTCCATTATGACGTCATAATTCGACAAGTACAAAACTTCATCCTTTCAAGATAAAATTTCTTGAGCGTCATGTAGGCATAAATTGGTGGAGAAAAAAAAATAACGATGGCGTCATCGATCACGTGGTTCGGCCGCCATCTTCGAAAAACCGAAAAACTTTGCACCTCTATATCTCCGAAAGCGCTGAATAGAAAAAATTGAGACATGGCTCATTGTAAAGAACTCTCCATGGGGAATAAAATGTTAATGATGATGTCATAGGTGCCTCCATTATGACGTCATAATTCGACAAGTTCAAAACTTCATCCGATCAAGATGAAATTTCTTGAACGTCATGTAGGCATAAATTGGTGGAGAAAAAATAATAATGATGACGTCATCGATCACGTGGTTCGGCCGCCATATTTGTTTTCACACAAAAGCCTTAAAAACCACTGAAAATACATCCTGGCGAGGGTTTGCAATCTCTGATTGCTCTTTTTCTTGTTATATATTGCAAGTCAGACAGGGTGGTGGAGAGGGAGCAGATTTACTTGTGAGCTGTATAGCCTGTGTTTGAGTCCCGTTCTGATTATAAACTGTCGGATTGGCGCTTTGTTGGTAGGGTATTGCCCCACAAGGTGTGCCATCCCTCGAATAGAGGTTAAGATGGGGACCAATCTGCTAGCATGAGTTGCTGTTAGACGTCACAGATCCATGATGTTTTTGGATGAAAAGTTGGCGGGTTATACTCGACAAATTGTTGCCCTGACTTCTTTTGGGTGAGTCTGGGGACATTCTACATTTAGTACCATACCCACATGAGGATAAATCATGATGCTAAAGTTGGTTGTGACAGCCTATGCTCATATCAAAGAATGTGCAAAGTGATGATGAATATATAAAAATACAAAAGGTGTATCAACTATTATTGAGAACATTTTAAATGCATGTCATGCCTTTTCACTCAACTTATTCGAAAAGACTTTGGAGACGAGACCATGCATCACGTGCGTAATTCCAGATGGAGACGACCAAGTTGTTGAAATTGTTGCGAATATGGAATTTGGCCTCCATATCCGCTTGTAAATATTCCCCTATTTCTCCAATACTCCCCAACTTTCCCCAATCCCCCATTCCCTAGTCCCATTGCATGTAAATAACACTCAGTAGAGCCGACCTTCCCCTTATTCCCCCATTAAATGTCGTGCCCAGGTCCACCGCACCACACGTAGACAACTTTCGGACATCTTGCTAGTTATTCTTAATCTATGTCAGTTAAGGACTCGTTTCCATTAATTCTGACTCTTCGTTGCACCAGAATGTGATTATATGGCATCAGTAGTGAGTTTAGGACCTTTCCCATACCTCCTTCCATCTTCTTCCCCAACAATTACAACAACAACAGAGGAGATGGCGGCGGCGCGGGGGAGGATGCGTCCTCACACCGGCTCGATTAGCGCCATTGACCACGCGCTCCACGGGGTTACCACGGAGGGGCTGGCTGTCAGCTCATCCTCAAGGGCGGAGCCTGGTAACCCCCCGCACCCAATCAGAAGGGCGGACCGATTCCATCTGGGGCGGCGCTAGCGAGCCGAGGGCGTGTCACTCCCCGCCGGATATACGTGGCGACTGAGCGGACGTGACGTGAGATGCGCCCCCAGCTGGAGAAAGAAGTACCTGCGCGCGCTGAGTCAGAGGCGCCCCGCCTGAGAAAGAACGTTGCCTGCGATCGCTGAGAGGAAGCGAACCCGCCTGGGAAAGAACGTTACCTCCGAGCGCTGTGACCTCCCCGCATCTTTGGACCGGACCGAACCGTGTGGATTCTGCTTTGAGCCAAGAGTGCACCTTGAGCCATCGATACCCGCTTTCCTAGCCATCAAACCCCGTGTGAGTCAGCCGTTGTCCCGTTTATCTGTCGTCTGTCCGGGGTCAATATAAGAGTGTGTCTAAGTGCCTGTCTTCCTGTGATATACCTCTAGCCCCTGTAATCTAACCTTTCCGTACGAATATAATTGAGAATCGAAACATTGGTGTCTGTCATTATAATCCAGCCGGGTGTCTTCTTTTCCTTTATTGATCCAGCGTAGCGCGGCTCCGTCAACGTCGAGTATAATCGGGTAATTTGTGCGGACACGACGGCCATTCCGCTCGGCCCACCTTAACATCAAAGTCGTGTCAGTAACAATTGGTGTCGAGGAGTGAGATTCGGACCCGGGACTAAATTAGTTAGGCCCAAATTTTGGGAGGGAAAATCGAGCCGGAGCGCGTACGGCGCTCGACAAAATCGATCCGGAGCGCGGTCCCGCGGTTACTGCGCTCGCCGAAATTATAACGAAAAAAAAAAAAAATTGGATTTGTTTTACGAAACTCGAATTTTGCAAGTCGCGCTATGGCGGATCAAGACGGCTGGGGTCCGGTAGGGGAGAGTGAAGCAGGGTCGGTCCAGGACCAAAGTGAGACACGTGAGGAGAGCGAAACAGCGGGGGTAGCAGACGCGCGAAATGGCGCCTCGCTGGTCACCGCGCCGGCGACCGTGACGGCGCCACCGGTGGATTTGAACTTGTTTTTAATACAAATGAAGGCCCTTATGGCCCAGAATTGTGAGCAAATGAGGGCTGATAGAAAGCGATTGGGTGAGCGATTGAGTGAGCGATTGGAGGGCCAAATAGGGGTAATGAGGGACGAAGCGAGGGCTCGGAGTGAGCAATTGGGGGTAATGGGAAACCAAATGGGGGTAATGAGGGACGAAGCGAGGGGTACCGGTGAGAAGTTAGACAATAATTTTGAGGGGTTAGACAACGGGATAAAAGAGGTGAGAAATGGGTTAACGGGGGTAGAAAACAGAATGGCCGCTCAAGAGAATCAGATAGAGGGAGTGAAACATGGGTTAACGGGGGTAGAAAACAGAATGGCCGCTCAAGAGAATCAAATGGAAGGGATGCAAAAAGGGTTAGAGGGGTTAGAAAACACCATGGAAGGCAAATTGAGGGACATGAGGGACCAAGCGGAAAGGGAAGTTAACCAAATGGGGCAGCAGATAGAGGGGGTCAGAATGGGGGTAGAAGCCAAACTGGATGCTCACAGGGAGGAAATGGAGCAGATGAGGGTGGCATCTGGGCAGGAGATGCAAGTGATGGGAGAGGAGATCAGAGGAGGAGTGAGTGAGGAGGTCGGAGGAGTGCGCGAGGAGGTGAGGCACTGTAAGGAGCGCATGGAGAAAGAGGTGAGAAAGGGGACTGTAAAATTGCAAGGTGGTATAGAGGAGTTGACGCTGGGAGTAGAACAACTGACAGTGGGACAAAAGGAGTTGGGGGACCAGGTAAAGAAGAACACAGCGGTAATAGAGGGTTTAAAATCGACACAGAAGGAGATGAAAAAGGACGTAGGGGTAATTAAAAAAGAGTGTCAGATGGTACGTGAGGGACTGACGGCGAGGTTGGACGAGGTGGTAGAGGTAATGGAGACGAAGGACCGGCAGGTGAGGACGCACCTGGAAACGGTCAAGGTAGCCTTGGAGGACGAGCTTGAGGAGACGTACCGGGGAATAAAAGAGGTGAGGCACAAATTAGAAGAAGTGGAAGAAGGGGTGAGCGAAATTAAGAAGCGACGGAGAGGGGATAACAAAGAGATAAAAGAGGAGATAAAAGAATTGGTCCAAAGTCTGTGTTTGGATCGTGATGTGCTCATTAACCGAATGAGGGATTCGCAGGTGATGGAGGAGAAGCGAAGAGGAAGAGGACCCGGTGTAAGTGGTGACCAATATGGTCGTGCGTATGATGCGCCAGGGGATTTAAGAAGCTTGGGGGTCGAGATGGACCCGGGTGTTCGTGAGAGGCCGTTGGTGAAGTGTGCGACAGGTCTGGTGTGCGAAAAAGGAGGTGTGCGAGAAAGTCCGACTCTGGGGTGTGTGAGGAAAAAGTGCGTGCCAAGGAGTAGTGAGGGTGCTGGCGAGAATGAGTCGGTCGTAGCGCGTGTGCGAGGGGGCACATGGAAGCGCGGTGTGGTGAGTGTTGCAGAGGGTGTGATGGGAGAGTGTGCGCAGGAGTGTGCGCGAGAAAGGTGTGTGACGGACAGGTGCATGAGGAAAGAGTGCGCTGTCAGGAGTAAGGAAGAGAGTCCACCTGTGGTGAGTGTTACAGAGGGTGTAATGGGAGAGTGTGCGCGAGAAAGGTGTGTGATGGACAGGTGCATGAGGAAAGAGTGCGCTGTCAAGAGTAAGGGTGAGTGCGCTGTCAGGAATGGAGGTGAAAGTAGTGAGAGTGACAAGGAGAGTGAGTTGGTTGTGACAGGTGAGCGAGGATGTACACCTGGGATGGAAGGATGCACACCTGGAATGGTAGAGCGTGAGTGGGAATGCACGCTGGAATTGGTAGTGAGGCACGTGGTTGGGTGTGCGAATGAGGGCACACCTGTGATTGTCACAGAGGAGGTGACCGAGAAAGGGGCGCGAAGAGGTGTATTGGTGAGGTGTGCTACCAACGAATGTGTGCCAAGGTGTTCGGTGGTCAGGTGTGTGACCAAGGCTGTGAGTGGAATGGGTGTACCTGGGTGTGTAAGGAACGGTACAAGGAGCATGGAAACGGCTGGATGTGTGAGCAAGGAACGGGCTGCGGGGTGTAAGCGTCCAGGTGAAGCATCGACGTTAGACGGGGTAGAGTTTAGAACGACTTATAGCCGAATCGGGCCCTCGGTGCGTGCTGGGCCTCGCTTTGAACGGCCGCGTCCGTGCTCCACCAGGCGGAGCGGGCGGCAGGATAGGAAGGGTCGTCATGGCGACCACTTTTTGGTGAGGCATTCCGGCAGGCCGAGATCGAGCCATGGGATGGCTCCGTGCCGAGATGGTGCGTGGGATCTCGGCCCGGGTAAACCTCCTTCCCTGCACCGAGTGCCGGACGCATCCAGCCGCTGGCACAAAACAACCAGCATCCATTGCTTGGCTTTACGAAGCCGGGCTTTGGACAGGGATTGGCGCACCGAGAGGTATTAGTGAGTAGACTGGGTGATGAGGTTAGTGTTTTGGACCCAAAATTGGAGAAAAACAAAATTTGATGATTGGCAAGGGATTGGCAGTAGTGATTGGCAGATGATGGGTAGTGATTGGCAAATTTTTAATTTGTTGAAATTTGATGTGCGAAATTGGTAGTGAGAGACCCCCGATGTGGTGGGATGGCAAATCCACCATCCTTCCCATGTGGGGGGCAAAGGAGCAATAGCTTATGGGGTGTATGGCAGTGAAAACTAGCCCGGGTGGGTTAGGATATTGTGTGTAGGGATCTAGAGAAGATGACCTTAGGTAACGTTAAGGTTAGTTAGTGACTGATACCTGTAGTGGGGACGCAGGTAGATTAGTATGGATGATAATGACGTGGGAGCGCAATAGTTTAAAGGGACGACTGGGAAGCGCAAGTTTCAGAAGGGAGTAGTTAGCTGAGATGATGCCGTGTGTGTGAGGATGGAACAGGTGTGATTGCACAGGTGTGCAATTGGACAGGTGTGTGGAGCAGTGTATGAGTAGTGAGTGTGTGGATCAGCGCGAATGCGCTTGGGGAGAGAAGGGTGCAGGTGGCACCAAGTGTGAGAGCACAGGTGTGCAAGTACAGGTGTGTGGAGAGAGTTGGAGTAAGTGGTACGGAGTGGTGTGCATGGTGCGAAGGTGTGGATGGGGGAAGAGTGGACCCCCTTTCACGAGTACCCGGGGCGGGTAGTGTAAGTGTTAGGTAGAGGGTACAGGTAAATTGTGGTTGGATATTGGCACTTGTGGTGCGGTTGCAGAATGGTGTTGTGAATGGGTGCATTAGTGTTGTGGAAATGGCTGGGCGTGTAGCCTGTTAGTGTGTGTAGTTGGTTGGGCACTCCACCACTGTGAGGATGTCGTCCAGGTGAGGCCGCAGGTGGGCTCTGGGAGCCGGTAGAGTTGTGGATGGGGCCCGAGGATCCGGAGGATGGACCCGGGTAGCCCAGTGCCAGAGAGGGCACCGAGTGGGGAGAGTGCCAGAGGGCCTTCCCCAGGTAGTTAGGTTAGGGTAAGGAGCAGGTAAGCTCGGAGGCAACTGCAGTGGTGGAGGTGTGCAGGTGGGTAGACCCACTGGGAGAGGTACACGCCACAGCCCAGAAATTGTGCGAGGGCACCGGGAGATGAATCGGGGGAGTGAGACCCCAAATTGAAAAGCACCACAGTTTGGCCAATGGGAATTGGTTTTTAGAACCCATAGTGTAAGAGGGCCAATGGTTTGGCCGGAGAAAGACCCCGGGTAGTGTAAAGTTGTTAAAGTCATTTAGGAAATAGTTAGGATTAATGAACCTGTCGCACCATACGCAGCCACTTACCTGTGGTGATGATGATGACTCCACACCTGTGTTTTCTTTGTTTTGTGTTGCAGGAAGTAAGAATTGTTGTGAGGATTTGTGAGACGCATCACGACGTGGATGAGACATTGGGGTGATTCCATCTCTCCCTCCTTAGGAGGGACTGATGATGAATTGGTAATGGCAAATTTTGATGTGCAGTTGGAGATGGCAAATTTTGATGAGAGTTGAAAATGGCAAATTTGATTGGTTAGGAGGGAGAGAAGACGAATTTGGTTTATGGGAGGAACGGGGAAGACAGTAGGGATGTTTGTTGATTTGTAAAGTAGATGTTTATGGGTAGTGTTGTGTTGTGTGGATACAGTAAGGGGTAAGGGAGGGGCCATGTAGGTTACCTGGTGGGGGGGGGCGTACGATAGGAACGTACCTGTCTCACCTGGTTCCCATGTGCCCCCAGTGTGCATCACCTTCCATTGCGTGCACTTTTGCGCCCTTACCACCTTACTCACTTGTCTGCTTCTTTTGTCTCCCACCTCCGAGGATCTGGCTTTGGGGTAGAGAGAGAGGAGAGAGAGGTGCTGGCTGCGCAGTTGTGGGCCTGCACTTTCGCTGTTTGCTGCCGGGATCGATACACCATATGGACCGCAATGTTTGTGGCCACCCACAATGGACCGCAGTTCGTTTGCGGCCAAGCACCACCCGGGGATGGACCTATGGGTCAACGTGGCACCTATGCCATACAGGTGAACCACTTTTAGTTAACACCAAGTGCACCACAAGAAGAGCAAGAGACACCTGCAGGGTTAGGGGTTGTCGAATTTATTTTTATTCCAATGAACAATGGTGACTGCACCGATTGGTGGTGGGGTGGTGCTTTTGATGCTCGGGAAGGGTGCTCTGCACGTTATTAAAGGCCGTCGGCCACAGAGCACTCGTGGGTTGGTGTATCGATGTTGGCAAGCGCGCTCTCTCTATGCATAACATCTGCATGTGTTCCTCCAAAAACAGGTCCTGGATCGTAGTGTAAATAGCAGCGTAGTCTTGTAAATAATGCTCCCTACCGGCTGTATGTGTAGTTTGAGAATTCTTTCCGGATTCGGTTATCCTGTGGGTGTGTTTCTGTGAGGAGAAGGGTGCAACGTCGCAGGGGGACATATTTACTCATTTGTGAATATCTGTAAAACTGTCGCACTCAGGGTAGAGTTAATAGTAGAGGGAACTACATTGCGTGCCACACTAAAGTAGGTAAAAATTTATCGGGTCGGGACGCCCCGAGGGTAGAGAAGGGTGCAATGTTGCGAATATGGAATTTGGCCTCCATATCCGCTTGTAAATATTCCCCTATTTCTCCAATACTCCCCAACTTTCCCCAATCCCCCATTCCCTAGTCCCATTGCATGTAAATAACACTCAGTAGAGCCGACCTTCCCCTTATTCCCCCATTAAATGTCGTGCCCAGGTCCACCGCACCACAGGTAGACAACTTTCGGACATCTTGCTAGTTATTCTTAATCTATGTCAGTTAAGGACTCGTTTCCATTAATTCTGACTCTTCGTTGCACCAGAATGTGATTATATGGCATCAGTAGTGAGTTTAGGACCTTTCCCATACCTCCTTCCATCTTCTTCCCCAACAATTACAACAACAACAGAGGAGATGGCGGCGGCGCGGGGGAGGATGCGTCCTCACACCGGCTCGATTAGCGCCATTGACCACGCGCTCCACGGGGTTACCACGGAGGGGCTGGCTGTCAGCTCCTCCTCAAGGGCGGAGCCTGGTAACCCCCCGCACCCAATCAGAAGGGCGGACCGATTCCATCTGGGGCGGCGCTAGCGAGCCGAGGGCGTGTCACTCCCCGCCGGATATACGTGGCGACTGAGCGGACGTGACGTGAGATGCGCCCCCAGCTGGAGAAAGAAGTACCTGCGCGCGCTGAGTCAGAGGCGCCCCGCCTGAGAAAGAAAGTTGCCTGCGATCGCTGAGAGGAAGCGAACCCGCCTGGGAAAGAACGTTACCTCCGAGCGCTGTGACCTCCCCGCATCTTTGGACCGGACCGAACCGTGTGGATTCTGCTTTGAGCCAAGAGTGCACCTTGAGCCATCGATACCCGCTTTCCTAGCCATCAAACCCCGTGTGAGTCAGCCGTTGTCCCGTTTATCTGTCGTCTGTCCGGGGTCAATATAAGAGTGTGTCTAAGTGCCTGTCTTCCTGTGATATACCTCTAGCCCCTGTAATCTAACCTTTCCGTACGAATATAATTGAGAATCGAAACATTGGTGTCTGTCATTATAATCCAGCCGGGTGTCTTCTTTTCCTTTATTGATCCAGCGTAGCGCGGCTCCGTCAACGTCGAGTATAATCGGGTAATTTGTGCGGACACGACGGCCATTCCGCTCGGCCCACCTTAACATCAAAGTCGTGTCTGTAACAAAATGATGGACTCCTGAGCCTTTTCCTTTTGTTTTCTTTTTGTGGTCATTGTTTTCTTACTTTGTTGTGCTTTTGCTTTATTCCACACCCATTGTAAATCTCCAAGCATGATGTTTGGTTTTCTGAGATGTTTACCATTTAATAACGACATAGTTGTTCTTTGTCATCGCAAGAGCAATATACAGCACATACCGGTGACTGCGATTATTGATTCATTGCTTTAAGTAGTTTTCCTGTTTTCCTGACATAAAATATGAATGCAATCAGTCCAAGTTTTGTCTAATTCGGAAATTGATTTACGTCACATCAAGATGAACGATTTTGATGTAAGCAAACATAACATGGGTTGTTAAATGGCTAGATTTAGCCCGTCTTGCCTCATAAATAGCAGGAGCAATTGACAATAAAATTGAGTTATAGGCTAGCCGGTTAGGCTTTATCAAGTTTCAAAGATGTGCTATAAATCATGTTGGATTTATTGCGTGCCTTTCATCAAATGTTGCAAAGTTCGGTTGGATTATGGCATTCCCATCTGAGTACACAGTTCATGATGCTGGGACCGCAAGTTCAAATCCTGTGCTGATTAATTTAACCCCATTCGCCGTGCTGATGTGTCCATTGTCTCCAATGTCTTTGTAATTCATGTCGAAGCACAAGAATGTGTCCAAACGTCCTTGTCCTGAATGTAATGTGCGTGTGGCCGTCAAAATGTTCTCAGAACGAGATACATTTTAAATATATATTTTTATATAAAGAAGTATATGATTAATAACAACATATGACGTTACTATATCCAGGGTGTTTCAAAGCAGTGCACTGAATGAAATACTCTACTTATTTTTTTATATGCTTCTTTTTCTTTAAATTAAATATATACTTGTTTACTCACTTCGCTCAATTGAGATACCTACAATGTCTTTATTATATTTGACAATAAATCGTTTTCTATGGAAGACATCTTTTGGCACAAAAGGTGTTAAGTTTCGACTGCACTTACTGTTTCTTTTGAAACAACACCATGTGTGTATGTATGTGTATATGTGTGTATGTGTGTGTGTGTGTGTGTGTGTGTATGTATGTGTATGTGTGTGTCTGTGTGTCTGTATGTGTGTATATGTGTGTATATGTGTGTATATGTGTGCGTATGTGTGTGTGTGTGTGTGTGTGTGTATATATGTGTGTGTGTGTGTGTGTCTGTGTGTGTGTGTGTATGTATGTGTGTGTGTGTGTGTGTGTGTGTGTGTGTGTGTGTGTGTGTGTGTGTGTGTGTGTGTGTGTGTATTTGCATGTGGGTGGGTGGTTGGTTGGGTGCTCCACCATGTATTTTCGTGCTGTGGATTCTGGGAATGGAGGCTGTTCATTAGTTGTTGTAGTAAACTTAACAAATATGAGTCAAATATATATATATATACCAGCTTGGCGCTCGCCTCACCAAGCGTCGTTATGAGGAGCGGGCTTATATTAGCTGGGGATAATGACTGTCCCTGAGTTGCTGTGTTGTCATGATTTACACCAATCATAATACAAACAATTATTTTGCACAAATTTATTTGTTGTGTTTGTGATATTACATTTTTATAGGCAATTTAGGTTGAATGTTTTTTTTTCAAGAAAGAGCCCCTCAGCACACACATAGGGGAGGGGTAGGTGCAGACTGGAAGTTTGGGACGATTACACCTCACCACCACGTAATTCAAAACACCTCACCACCACGTAATTCAAAACACCTCACCACCAAGTAATTCAAAACACCTCACCACCACGTAATTCAAAACACCTCACCACCACGTAATTCAAAACACCTCACCACCATGTAATTCAAAACACCTCACCACCAAGTAATTCAAAACACCTCACCACCATGTAATTCAAAACACCTCACCACCAAGTAATTCAAAACACCTCACCACCAAGTAATTCAAAACACTTCACCACCACATAATTCAAAACACCTCACCACCAAGTAATTCAAAACACCTCACCACCACGTAATTCAAAACACCTCACCACCACGTAATTCAAAATACCTCACCACCAAGTAATTCAAAACACTTCACCACCACATAATTCAAAACACCTCACCACCAAGTAATTCAAAACACCTCACCACCAAGTAATTCAAAATACCTCACCACCAAGTAATTAAAAATACCTCACCACCAAGTAATTCAAAACACTTCACCACCACATAATTCAAAACACCTCACCACCAAGTAATTCAAAACACCTCACCACCACGTAATTCAAAACACCTCACCACCACGTAATTCAAAATACCTCACCACCAAGTAATTCAAAACACTTCACCACCACGTAATTCAAAACACCTCACCACCACGTAATTCAAAACACCTCACCACCACTTAATTCAAAACACTTCACCACCACGTAATTCAAAACACCTCACCACCACATAATTCAAAACACCTCACCACCACATAATTCAAAACACCTCACCACCACTTAATTCAAAACACCTCACCACCATAAAACACGTAATAAAAACACCTCACCACCACAAAATTGAAAACACCTCACAGCCATAAAACACGTAATAAAAACACCTCACCACCACGAAATTAAAAACACCTCACAGACATAAAACACGCAATAAAAACACCTCACCACCACAAAATTAAAAACACCTCACAGCCATAAAACACGTAATAAAAACACCTCACAGCCACGAAATTAAAGACACCTCACCACCACATCATTTAAAAACACCTCACCACCAAGTAATTCAAAACACCTCACCACAACGTAATTCAAAACACCTCATCACCAACTAATTCAAAACACCTCACCACCACCTAATTAAAAACACCTCACCACCACGTAATTATAAATACCTCACCACCACGTAATTTAAAACACCTCACCACCACATCATTTAAAAACACCTCAGCACCACATAATCCTAAATACCTCACCACCACGTGATTCAAAACCACCCCCACGTTATTAAAAACACTTCACAACCACGGAAACAAAAGTTTGAGGGAGTCGTTAAGTGACAACACAGACACTGCCCAGATGTGTAGATAAATAGATAAATGACTGTACCCGAGTTACCGTTTTGTCATGGTTTAAACCAATCATAATTCAAACAATTATTTTGCACAAATGTATTTGTAATATACGTGATATCACATTTTATAAACAATTGAAGTTGAAAACTTAAGTTGAAAAAAAAAAAATTCCCGAAAACAATTCCCCCCCCCCAAAAAAAAAAAAAGGAAATTTTTTCAAAGAAAATACCCTTAGGACATACCGACGGGAGAGATAGGTGCATACCAGAAGTTTGGTGCGATTTCACAAAAGTTTGAGGAAGTAGTTCAGTGACAACACAACACAAGACAAGACAGACACTGCACAGATATATATATATATAAATGACAAATATAAAAACAAATACAAATCTGCCTTGTGCAGTGTTTGACATTTTCAATAAACCGAAATGATGATGATGAATACATGGAAACAATCAACGTAAGTCATTGCAAATGAATGCATGGATAGACAGGAAAAAAACGATCATTCAAATAAAGATGTAGGGATGGTTTCACGTGATCATTTATTGTGACCATCCCTACCTTGTTTACATACTTTTTGGCATAACATACCTACATCGTTTTACATTTTCTTTAAAATTGTTTTTATTACCTCTATATATAACAATGCTGGCATGTATTGCACTATGGTTAAAATTTCGTTCTGAAGAATTTTTTAACTCACAATCACAAGTTTGTAAAAATATAGTTACAAAAGGTAATTTGTTGCTCATTGTGCAATCGATAAAAACTATCCTATAATATAATACCTGTTGTACTTGATCTAGATAACGCACATATTGTGAGATTAATATGTTCCAAGAGGTAAAGTATCATAAACGAGGACAAAATAAATTCACTCCGTCAGCAAACTGGAAACTTCATTTTGTGTCGAGTTTATTGGCATTTTCAAATTGCCGTTAATCCATCTCATGTGAAAAATATTTGATTCCTACATAAATGATTGCCTCATATAAAGTCACATAGAAACTCATCCTTACTTTCATGCAATAACATATGGGGATATATGGAGGTACTTGTTTAACCTTCTGCATCAACTTTTGAAACTGGAGTGAAACCAGTTCATAAAAGGTACATTTTAAAACAAGACTTAAGCAATTGGTATTGTACTTAGTTGTGGGTGAAACGAATATCCCTGAGGTAAAACCCTTGTCTTGAACAAAGCTTTAAACAATTCAAAAAGACAAATAAAAACAACAAGGTCAAAAAAACAAGAATGGGAAGCTTGGCCCTTGGATTGCATAGCATCAAGTTATGGCAAACCATTACCTCCTTGTTCTACTCTGACTCACAAATCCGCAGCTCTGTGTTGCTCAATGTAGATACCTATCATACTCCAGGCTATCTTAATCCACTGTTTTTGGACCTACTTGATCATTTTTGAGCGCTTAACAAATGAGCCATTCGCAAACAAGGTGCCGCTCCCTACTGGAGATAACATTGCGTATTGTCGAGCTGTTATGCGCCAAGGAATCTGAAAAGCTGCTGATAGTGTTGTGAGGAACGAGAGGCCAATTAAGGGCCTAACGAGAGAAACGAATGAACAAAAGAGTGTGCTGGCAGGTTTGGCAGGTAGTAACTCATTACTGCCAGGGCCTCCAAGGCGAAAAGTCCCATTATCCGGCGCACAACGCTATCTTATCCTCCTGAGTCCTGTTTGCAAGGAAGTTGAAATTTTTATGCTTGTATTTTGGCAGTTTCTTCCTAAAGGACCTAAACTGTAAAGATATATTCAAGCCAGGGGATTTTTAACCTTCTTTTGAAAACGGAAAGTAATACTTTACTGGCCAATTCATTGGGTGTGAAAGTAAAATTGTGCTCCAGTGGGCATAAACGGGTCAATGGATATGCACCCAAAAGGCACAAACTTAACCAGAAAACTGGAAGTCTTCTTTTGGGTAGTATTTGTCGGAAAGGTATCGTTTTAAAATCTATCGTACAATGAAATATTCAATTCCATGCACTGAAAATGCTTTTTTTTAAATCTGGATACGCAATCGAGAATCTTGGAGGAGCGAGAACTTGGCAAAGGGTAAAAGGTCAACGTAGTGACATTTGGACCACAGTTGGAGACAAGAAGCAAAGGAATTAACTCGCAACAAAAGAAGAGGGAAGGGAAGTGAGAAAACACAGTAACATGCGGGTAAGAGAGTTAGGTTAGGTAGGGTTGACGGGGTGTAAAATATTGAAGCAAAGGTGGGGGATGACATGAGATGGTTGTGCACCGCTTGTATGAAGTTCCTTTATATTGCTGTAAATTAAGTTGTATACAAACGTAGTGTGGTTTCCTGAAATATGATAAGATAATTACATATATATTCTTAGAACTACAGGGTAACATTGATACAAGAAAAAGAATGTTGGTCCCATCTGTACCGTGTCTCCAAAGTTTAACGTCCATGAACATCATTTTGGCCCCAGCCCAAACCTCTAAGTGGCCATCTGTTTAATAATTATCCACGCGCGGAGAATATTTTGTGAAAATAGAATTGAGAAAAGAAAGGAATAGGAGGATGGGGTAGAAGAGAGGATAAGGGAATTTTGGTGAAGAGTGGAGAAAGGAAGTGAGGTTGGTATGAAATATGAGTAATTTGGAGGGGGAGAGGAAGGGAAGTTTAGAGGTGTGTGTATGAGTCAAGGCCGGAGGGGTTTTAAAGAAGGGATCAAAATCTTTACTTTATAGATGTTCCCAAACAATTGGCAAAAATAATCAAGGAAGTTGTATTGGATGTGTTATTATCCTAGCCTATTGGCTTCACGATTACCATTTGTACGTTGAATGTTGTAAACAACAACATATTTGACTGTATGTTTCTAATGTTAAAAGGCATGACAATTCCAATGAAAAATGAGCTTTTGCTGTGATGTCACAGATATCTACAAGACAAGTGAAGTCATGTATATCTCATGTAAGATTGCTTTTAACAGATCGGTGCTCATTTAACATTCACTGCGATAACCAGGCCAAGAAAATGAGGTACTGGAAGGCAAGTGTTACTGAGCAGCTTGTTGGCCGGACCATCTTCCCTTGCTTCATCAATGACCTTCCATCCATCATTAGGTCAAGGATGAGGCAGCACCATCCATAAAATCTTCCGTAATGAAGCAACACTCTTCCACATACACCGAGATTCAAACGTCATGCAAGCTTGAGCTGATAAGTGGCAAGTTGCAGTGATGTCTAATGAGTGTCGGGTAATGACCGTCTTCAACAAGAAAGAAGGAAGCTCGATAATCCTGACATTCAGTAATACCACAATCTAAAGTCCTACACAATGAAAACCCAGTGGTTACAATGGAATTGATGTTCCACTGGGCCCGCACACAACAGTATTGTGCCAACAAGAGTGGCTTCATAATCCGGAGAATGGGCACTTTGCCACGGGTGGCTTACCTCCTCACCTTCAGGTCATGAATGTTATGGATTACTCACAATTTTTGGAGATGGCAGCATCAGACACAGTTTGACTCTATCCTTCACTTGACTGGCTCTTCACTATATCAAGTCCACATCCACTTCCTGTCTCACCAGCATGAGTCTGCTGCAGTGCGTATTGTCCACAAAATGCACTGCAACAACTCAGCTCAGCTTGCTTCGACAACACCCTCGCACCACCACTACCGATCTGATAGAGGTCGATACAAGCGGTAACATGATAGTAACCTCATCCTATTGAAGTTATACAATATCTTGACTTAGACACATTCCTCATCATAGCTCGAGCAAATAATCACCATCTCAGCTGAGCCAGCACAACAATTAAAGCAGTGATTTCAAGAAATGACCCATCATCATCTTCTTGGGAAAATTTAGGATGGGATTTAAATGCTGCCTATCAGTAGTGATGTCCACATCCCATAAGTTAATAAAGAAAGCATCTTTTAGTAAAAGGAGAAGTGTGTGTTGTTGGTTGTTATCTCCATTTGCGGGTTTCAAGAGGTGGAAGCGAGTCCTCCCAGGACTCAAAGTATGCTAATAATCCATTTACTTGGAACAAAAATGAGTGTCTGTTTAATTACAAGGATGCCCATTTTAAAAGCCCGTCTTTCAGATGGAAGAAGAAGAAGCAGGACCTGGAGCTTTAATGCAGCGGTTCCAACGGTAAGACAGCAGGAACCCTTTAGAATAAAGTGTGACGTCACAAAAGGAGCACACAAAATTATATAACGGTAATAGTTATCGAAGCAATAGGAAAATATATAATGGTAAACGAATAATAACAACAACCACAGCCACGATGGAAGCAGCAGCAGCAGCAACACCACCAACAACAACAACTACAACTCCGTGTTATAAAATATCCAGTTTTCACGTGTTTCACTTCATTTTAATCCTCATTGAGACTCGCAGATTGACATGGAATATGTTTGTGAATTGCAACATGAGAAGCGAAGCGACGGGTAAGGCACGGCTTGCGCAACGAAAGAACAAAAATCTAAACAAAGGAATTCAAAAAGGCGTCACCACTGCAAAGTGAGCCCCATAAAGTGGAGCTAGAGCCATATGATGCACAGAAGGAAGAGGAGATGGATTTCACTCCTTGACGAACGATAAGGAACAAGTTGCATATTATTATAAACAAACACTTTGAATGAACAATTTCACCAGGGCTGCTTCAAAATATCTGACTCGTTAGGATTCCATTGTGATGGTGCCCAATTTAGCTATTCCATCTGGATCTTTAACCTTCGTCCTACCAACCTATTGTACATACAAATCCTACCAACCGGGGTCCGTTCGGCCACCCGTTGGTAGGATGAATGTAAAGTGGATCTCGTCCTTTTTTCACCTTCATTTGCTCTTTAAAATTTTGGGGATTTATTTTTTCAGGAGTTGCATTAAAAAAAAACAATTATTTCTGTAACTCCCTTCTCAACCTGCTCCTCCATAATTACTTCTCAATATGTTCCATATAAAAATGTGGTTATGCTCGGAGGAGGGAATTTAGTCTTTACTGAATATGACATTTATTTATTTATTTTGCATGCGACCCCAATTTGTCTGGGGGTCAAACAACAATAAAGAACAAGGCACAACGTGTGTTTTGTTTTAAATGCACTTTTGTTCTTTTTTTGTTTTAATCCCAAAGATTTGTTCCTCGAATAAAGAGTTTGTTTCAGTTTGTACATTCGGCATAGTCACAGCAGCGTCGTCGTTTAACTGTGATGGTTTCCATTTTTGGGCCAAGATGTATCATTCTTTTTCGCACATTTTCCTTAAATCTCAGTGTGGCATTTTGGCGAATGGTTTTGATCACAACACAGGATACATTTGGGCTTAGCGATACCGTTGGATAGGGAAGCCTCTGTTGGTCGTAATCCTCGCTGTCCCGAGGCATGTAACACACTCCATCTTGTACATCTATTCTCGAAACCTCTTGGTCCTCTGCCCAACGGCTGAAGACACGGTCCCCTTGACCCCAATAATGGATGGACACAGGGAACCCCCCCCCCCCGCCCTCCTCAAGCCCCCCTTGCTTGGAGCTGATAAGAAGAAATTATTCTACGCTAACAGTTGCATGACGTTTAGCACTGTGTTCCACGAGTGGTGGAGTCAGGGTGCTAATCTGTTTCTAGCTCCTATTCTCATCTGTTTCCATCTGTGCTGTTTGGCAAGAAACTTGTTACTTTCCCAGGTAACTCGTCTATTCTTATGATTTCACAAAGCAAGCAGATTTGGGGATTGCAACTAATAGCGCTTGCTTGTGAAAGAGTTCAGATAAGGCAAAGAAAACACACACGTGGCCATTGTGTCATCCATAGTGCAGAGGTTATTACGTACCTTACTAAATCGAGCCTCAGTAGTTTACACAGCATGAAACTGGCTTTTTAGAAATAGTTAGACAAAAATAGTTTTTTTTTGTGTTTTTTGGGGTTTTTTTTGTGGTTTGGTTCCATGAACCAAAATTGCACGATTGCATTGTGAATGAGCTTTTTGTGAGTTTTCTAATGGCTTAGAAACACTGCGACTTTTCATTATCTTCATTTTGTTCCAGTTACCTCCGCCACCGAAGGTGGATGGAGGTAATGTTTTCAACCCCCTCTGTTTGTCTTTCCGTCTGTCTGTGAAAAAAAATCTCAAAAAGTTTTCGACGGATACAAGGCATTTAAATTTTTTAAAGTGATTCTTCACCATCGAGTGATAGGGCCAAAAACGATATATAGCTCGATATTTCAAAAAGTTGTGGACGAGTTATGACAAACTTAGTGGATGAGTTGGGTGAGAATTACAAGCCGATTAGAAATTTGGTTCATGTCCAAATCCAGATCCGACCTATCAGTGCGAACCGTAAACTGTTCAGCCTGGCGGAGGTATGTTCCCTACCTTGTACTGTTTCTAGTTTGCTTTTGCTTTGATTAGAAATGATCAAGATGTAATTTCAATTTGAAATGGTGGCTTCTTGAAACGAATGTGCTAGATTCTCATTATGATGAATTAATTTGTCTCACCAGCGACATTCGTCTTAAAAATATTTATCTCTATTGGGATTTTGCTGTAATGATTCATGTTATTTGCATTGATGTGTTTTATTTTACTATTTCTTTTCTAGTTACCCTCGCAGGAGGAGATGGTATTGCATTTGGGTCTCTTTGTCTGTTTTTCTGTCTGCTTGTCTGTTTGTCCGCACAGAATAAATATGATTCTCTCGGCAACCGTTGGTCCGTTTGACAGGAAATTTATACCATAGGTGCAACTCCACCTGTATAATTTTTTTATGATAATTATGACGTCATATGTCACGTGGTATCGGCGCCATCTTGGAAAAAGCGAAAAAATTTGCATCTCTATATCTCGGAAAGAGCCACGTAGAAAAAATTGAGACATGGTTCATTGTAAAGAACGCTCCATGGGGAATAAAATATGTTAATGATGATGTCATAGGTGCCTCCATTATGACGTCATAATTCGACAAGTACAAAACTTCATCCGATCAAGATGAAATTTCTTGAGCATCATCTAGGGATAAATTGGTGGAGAAAAAAAAATGATCACGTCATAGGTCACGTGGTTCGGCCGCCATATTTGTTTTTAACACAAAAGCCTTTTTTTAAAAACACTGAAAACACATCCTGGCTAGGGTCTGCAATCTCTCATTGTTCTTTCTTGTTTTCTATTATTAGCTTAAGTTTGAGTTATATTGTATTTTAAGTTTTTGATTTAACACGTCTTTCTTCATCTTCATCCCCTTCTTCTTCTTCTTCTTCTTCTTCTTCTTATTATTATCATTATACATTAAACTATGTCCTAGATTAGTTGTAATCAGAAAAACTTATTTTGTTAATAATACGAAGAATCTGTAAAATATGAAACATTTTAGCATGTAGAATAAGACCACCGAAGGTTTGCTTCCTTTCCTCAAACCAAAGGTCCAACTATTGAGCACCCTTAATCCTACCTCCAAACAACACGTCTGCCATGAGGATCAAGAGGGGTGTGAAGCACCATCCCTCGCTGGGCCACCGGTGGCCATACCCAAGTTTCACCAACTTTCTCACAAGCAACAGCAGTACGGTATGCTTTTCCTTGAGCGCAAACACTTCAATGCTTCCTTCTCATTATTAATTTTAGGAAAACAAAGCAACGGTTGCTGTACATACCCAAAATGAGTGCCAAAATGCCATGAAGGGTGGCTTATTTGGAACAAAAGGAAACAAATAATGTGATCTGGTGAGGGTATATATTTATGCCATCATGAACTGCGTATAACCATGTTCAAGTTCCTCCCGAGTCTCAAGGCATTCATGCTGTGCACAAACTGCCAGCAGTTCCTTTCAGGATAGGTAGTGCTGGGTAGATTAGGAACCACCTTTAGAAGCCATTTTTCCCCGCAGAGCGGGGGTTGGCCTATTTGGGGTACCGTGGTCGCCTTTTTGAAGCAATGTTTTACAGCCAGATGCCCTTCCTGCCGCCAACCCTGTTAGTCGCCCCTGGTGACACACAGGGAATTACCAGTGAACTGGTACTCAATGTGCCTGGTACTCAATGTGCCTGGTACTCAATGTGCCTGGTACTCAATGTGCCTGGTGCTCAATGTGCCGGGTACTCAATGTGCCGGGTACTCAATGTGCCTGGTACTCAATGTGCCTGGTGCTCAATGTGCCGACCTTGGAAGGATGAGACAGGCTGAGTCAACCCCCCTGGCGTTAATTCAGCTATCGACCGGGATTCGAACCTAGGATCCCAAGCCAGCACCCTAACCGCTAAGCCATCACTAGGACGTTATCCTGGGTAGACTAAGCACAAGCGTTTAACTGTGATTTCAATCCTCATAAGCGGCCAACCCAGGAAGAACTACGGCCCATCGGTAATGCCGAGGCAAATGAATGACTGAGCGAGACTTCAGAACCTTTCTTCATTACACTAAATGAATGCAAAACAACGCAAAGATCGCAATCACTGTAGTACACCTGACCCAAAGAAGAATTATTTTTCCCCACACCGCATTTGAGTCTACATGGGAAAGCCCCATCGCGACGTGTATGATATCAGTCATAGACCCAGTGGAATTAGCCACTCACTGCACAAACATTAAAACAAAGCTGTTCTGACCGGCCTCATCATCTCACTTGGCCTAGTTCTGCTGATTAATACAAACATTTTTTAAAATATAAACAACTAATCAGCTTGAATCTCAGTTATGTATATTTGTTTACTTGTGGATTATGCTTCCATTCTGCAAGCAGATAAAATCAATCAATTACTGAAGAATGAAATGAGCAGAATGAGCAGTCCAAGCTCCGCCCTCTCATGGCTGGGGAAGTGACATGCCACTGGCGCAGTCCAAGCTCCGCCCTCTCATAACTGGTGAATTGACGGGCCACTGGCGCAGTCCAAGCTCCGCCCTCTCATGGCTGGTGAAGTGACGTGCCACTGGCGCAGTCCAAGCTCCGCCCTCTCATAACTGGTGAATTGACGGGCCACTGGCGCAGTCCAAGCTCCGCCCTCTCATGGCTGGTGAAGTGACGTGCCACTGGCGCAGTCCAAGCTCCGCCCTCTTAGGGCTGGGGAAGTGACATGCCACTGGCGCAGTCCAAGCTCCGCCCTCTCATGGCTGGGGAATGGACGGGCCACTGGCGCAGTCCAAGCTCCGCCCTCTTATGGCTGGGGAATTGACAGGCCACTGGCGCAGTCCAAGCTCCGCCCTCTAATGGCTGGGGAAGTGACGTGCCCCTGGCGCAGTCCAAGCTCCGCCCTCTTATGGCTGGGGAACTGACATGCCACTGGCGCAGTCCAAGCTCCGCCCTCTCATGACTGGGGAATTGCCGTGCCACTGGCGCAGTCCAAGCTCCGCCCTCTCATGGCTGGGGAATTGACGGGCCACTGGCGCAGTCCAAGCTCCGCCCTCTTATGGCTGGGGAATTGACGGGCCACTGGCGCAGTCCAAGCTCCGCCCTCTAATGGCTGGGGAAGTGACGGGCCACTGGCGCAGTCCAAGCTCCACCCTCTCATGTTTGGGGAAGTGACATGCCACTGGCGCAGTCCAAGCTCCACCCTCTCATGTTTGGGGAAGTGACATGCCACTGGCGCAGTCCAAGCTCCACCCTCTCATGTTTGGGGAAGTGACATGCCACTGGCGCAGTCCAAGCTCCGCCCTCTAATGGCTGGGGAATTGACGGGCCACTGGCGCAGTCCAAGCTCCGCCCTCTTATGGCTGGGGAATTGACGGGCCACTGGCGCAGTCCAAGCTCCGCCCTCTCATGGCTGGGGAATTGACGGGCCACTGGCGCAGTCCAAGCTCCGCCCTCTTATGGCTGGGGAATTGATGGGCCACTGGCGCAGTCCAAGCTCCGCCCTCTAATGGCTGGGGAAGTGACGTGCCCCTGGCGCAGTCCAAGCTCCGCCCTCTTATGGCTGGGGAACTGACATGCCACTGGCGCAGTCCAAGCTCCGCCCTCTCATGACTGGGGAATTGCCGTGCCACTGACGCAGTCCAAGCTCCGCCCTCCTATGGCTGGAGAAGTGACATGCCACTGGCGCAGTCCAAGCTCCGCCCTCTCATGGTTGGGGAAGTGACATGCCACTGGCGCAGTCCAAGCTCCGCCCTCTCATGGCTGGGGAAGTGACATGCCACTGGCGCAGTCCAAGCTCCGCCCTCTCATGGCTGGGGAAGTGACATGCCACTGGCGCAGTCCAAGCTCCGCCCTCTCATGGTTGGGGAAGTGACATGCCACTGGCGCAGTCCAAGCTCCGCCCTCTCATGGCTGGGGAAGTGACGTGCCACTGGTGATAATCTATTGAAATAATCTTTTCTGGTGTTTGTCTTATGAGAGTCTCCTCTAATTTCTTCTTCTTTTTTTCAAGACAAGTTTTAGTTCAGTTTCCATCCAAGCTTTGTGAAAATTCTGGAAGCATATTGTTTTAATCTAACATTTCCCAATCTTGTTGAATTTAATAGTGCTGCACAAAACTGATTGGTGCTCATTATAGCAATATTCTCCTTAACCTCCACTTTCAGATTTCAATCTTCATTAACTTTGGAACTTAGCATCAACTTTTGGAAATCATAATCAAAACATCAGCATCATGAATGAACAATATATGGTCAGAATGAATGTCGTTTGTATTTTTAAAGAATTACGCAAATTCGAAGTAGTTGAAGGTTTGAAGCACCACAATATGGAGGAGTATCAAATAGTGCATACCATAGTATCAAATAATATTCTGTTGCTTCAGGATGACTGTGGTCAATGACCCAGTGCAACCATCAAAGCAACAACAAAACCCATCAAAGCCAGGACATGAGATTGCAATGTCAAGAGTGCTACTACAAAGCTACAGTGATGTTTCCATCGTTGCTTTTAGGGCATCTACATATTATGTACACACTTGGGGTGAGGGAGTAATCCAATGTTTAAAAAAACTTTTGCACAGCTTGTTGATGAAGTCAAGTTGGAAGTTATGTTTCAATGTCGTTCAACACTTTCCAAGCTTGGATCCAACTTTTCAGCACCCTGAATACACGGCTAAGCGTTCTTTTCTGCAGGGCAGTTGGATATTATTTTACAAGATGTTTGCAAACAACAATTGGATTACATGTTTGAAAATAGCAAACTTTCGACCAACTCCACCATTTCTCATTTAATGTGTTCCCCTTCCCTCCTGTACTCTTAATCCTACCTCTTTCACACCACCTTTGCCTTCTCTCTCACTCCACTCCTCACTCCATTATATAACTTTCTGTCCTGTCTCTCTTTCTCCCATCTCAGTTGAGCCAGCATATGCAAACTGGCTGTACCCGCCAACTTTATAAAGGGCGAGATCACTCAAGCACAACAGAGAAATTACTAATTCCAATTCTTCCGTTTATGTTTAAATGTTGTCCAGTGAGCTTATTGTTGCTGCTTCATTATCTAGCTGGGTCCAGTCAACAATATTGTCTTGCGGTACCTGTCTACCTATGTACTTCTTTCTTGACCAATCGGCTTGTCAATATATGACTATTCCCTCTTGTTGATCTGTTGCTCCATATGGTCCTGGGACACTTTCCATTCGGACTCCAGTCTGTCCGTTGAAGATTTGAGACTTCAACTGGAACCGAGACTCCCTCCTTCTACTATTAGGACTTTCAGCATTTAAGAAACCACACTCTTCTGTTTGTAGTCGTTCAACAAAATGGAGCAGCTTTTGCCTGGATAGTCTCAAGCTTCCGGTTGCCTCCCTTGTGGTACGAGTCCCATGCAGGGCTAGCACACTCCACATTCAACTAATATCATTGTGAACGCTTGCTATTTCACTCTCTTGGGGTTGACCAAAGGTTCCGTTTCAAGAAGCCCAGTTCCTTACTAGCTTTGGATGTTACTCTTGTGAGTTTGCGTCCCATCTTTGTTTGTTGTCTATTTCATTGCCCAGGTGTGTGTATGGGTGTACAGTCACGTGAAAAAGTAAGTACACCCCATGTAAAGTTTTGACTTTTTCAACATATTTCAACATACAGCTATTTGATCTTCATTTCAACAATATTGATAGATAAAGGTGATATTATATAACAAATATCATGAAACATTTACATTTTGGAGTCCATTGTATAATTTAAATAAACATAAATGCAAATTTCGCATGTGGAAAAAGTAAGTACACCCCTACATTTATCACTACTTTAAATACCTAAAATTAGAATCAGGTGCACCAGCTCAGGTGCAAATGATTAGGACATCGTTAGAGAGGATCTTGGAGGAACCTGTCTTATTTAAACCTCAGACATTTCGTTTGGTTTGCTCTTTGTTGTTGAAGTGTGTAGCGTCACCATGCCTAGATCAAAAGAGCTCTCTGAGGCCTTCAGAAAGAAGGTTATAGATGCCTACGAGTCTGGGAAGGGATTTAAAAAGATCTCCAAACAATTTGAAATCAATCATTCGACTGCCCGGAAGATCATCTGCAAGTGGAGAAGATTCCAAACAACTGCCAACTTGTTCAGGCCAGGCCGCCCCAGCAAGTTCAGCCTGCGAGCAGACCGCAAGATGCTGAAAGAAGTCTCCAAGAACCCCACAATGTCATCACGGGACCTACAGGTAGCTCTTGCCACTGTTGATGTCAAAGTGCACGAGTCTACCATTAGAAAGAGGCTGCACAAATTTGATCTACATGGGAGGTGTGCCAGGAGGAAACCTTTGCTGTCCAGAAAGAACATCAGGGCAAGACTAAAGTTTGCCAATAAACACCTAGGCAAAGACCAGCACTTCTGGAACAATGTGCTCTGGACAGATGAGTCAAAGGTAGAGCTATTTGGCCACAGTACCAGAAGACATGTTTGGCGAAAACCAAAGACAGCATTTGACCACAAGAACCTGATACCAACTGTAAAGCATGGTGGTGGAAATATTATGGTTTGGGGCAGCTTTGCTGCATCAGGGCCTGTGCAGCTCACCATCATAGAATCCACTATGAATTCTTCATTGTACCAGAGGGTGCTTGAGGATAATCTGAGGCCATCTGTTGAAAAGTTGAAGCTCAACCAAAGGTGGACCTTGCAACATGACAATGACCCTAAACATACCAGTAAATACACCAAGGCATGGCTGAAAAGGAAGAAATGGAGGGTTCTGGAATGGCCAAGTCAAAGGCCAGATTTAAATCCCATCGAGATGTTGTGGGGGGGGGGGGGGGGGGGGGGTTTGAAACGAGCTGTGCAAAACCCCTCAAACATCGCACAGCTGAAATAATTCTGCATGGAGGAGTGGGCAAAAATTTCTTCCAGTCGATGTCAGAGACTGGTAGACAGTTATAAGAAACGCCTATTTGAGGTTGTTTCTGCCAAAGGGGGCAATACCACCTATTAGAGCCAAGGGTGTACTTACTTTTTCCACATGTGAAATTTGCATTTATGTTTATTTAAATTATACAATGGACTACAAAATGTAAATGTTTCATGATATTTGTTATATTATCTCACCTTTATCTATCAATATTGTTGAAATGAAGATCAAATAGCTGTATGTTGAAATATGTTGAAAAAGTCAAAACTTTACATGGGGTGTACTTACTTTTTCACGTGACTTTACTTCTAGCAGGGGATGGCTACAAAAGGTATAATTCCTACCAGGTGGTTGCATCTTGTTGAAGATCGTCATGACTCCACATATGGTTTGGTTGAACGCCATTGACCATCTGTTACCACTACTCGAACGTCTCTTATTTTTCTCAAATCTATATTTTTCATCAATTTGCTTCACCACTTCTAATATCCATTTTTATGTTTTGATCGCATACCTATCAATCCCCCCTCCCTTTTCCCTTCCCACGCTTCCCCTTGCAGGTCATCCCTCTAACCCTCTGTCTTGGTATTTACATTCTCATATTTGTGAATGAGGAGTCAAAAATAAGTAAACATTTAAAAATGACCTTCAGTAATAAGTGTATGTACAAGTAGGGCAACTGCTTCTGCAAAATGGCTGGAAATTTGCAAACCTGCACCTAACCTTGTACTCCCGTGGTGGCCACAATCACACTAAAATACGCAATTTGGTGTCTGTCTGATGTATGTTGGACGGAGATACATTCAGTCATTACTTATCCAATCGCACCCAAACAGGGGGACTAGGGGGTTACAAAACAGAGGTTGTAGCGATTTAATTTCCTACCCACCCCAAGGGGTTTTTCTCCACCAAGGGGATTGAATTTTGAGGTGTGTAGCCATATTAAAATAGCTTATCATGGTGTTTTTCCAAGGCAGCTTTTAATAACAAAAGTAATACCAACACTAATAATAATAGGATAATATTAATGTCTTTACAAAGCAATATTAATACTAATAATATACTATATAGCTCCTCCCCAAGAGGTTTTCTCCTTGGACAAACGCCATGTTAACGTTTATAGTGAACATTTATTAATAGCTTATCTTGCCATGTCATGTAAAACCTTTACCAGAAGTAAAAAATATTATAAACCACAAACACCTTTGATTACCATTTAAAAAGTCGCTGCTGCTGTTTAACACTAAACTAAAGAAATTTGGAGGAATCCCGACGTCAGTGAGGCAATCTTTGCTTATTGCTTCGACAAACGCACCTGAGAGTAGATCTACTGTAATCTATATACCACGCAGGGGTTGATAACTCGACCATTCCTGCCACTTCTGTGACGTTTTTCGTGGTGTTTATCCAAGACCACTTCTAATAACAAAAGTAACTAGAACGGCACTCAGTAGAGAGCATACCTCCACCTGGTTGGCCAAATCACTCAATGGTGAAGAATCAAAATTTCGTCAAAAATTAAATAATTCTCATATCGGAATCCATATTCAGATCTTCACAAAAATCGAATTGATTCTTCCTTGGCAACAAAAACAACCTGTCCACCAAGTTTCGTGCAAATCCATCCATAACGTTTTGAGATATTCCGCAATGTATCGTTTTTGGCCCGATCTCCCAATGGTGAAGAATCACTTAAGAAATTAAATAATTATCATATCCGAATCCACATTCACATCTTCAACGAAATCGAATCTATTTGTCCTTGTCAGACACCTAACCTGTCCACCAAGTTTCGTCCAAATCCGTCCACAACTGTTTGAGATATCCTGCTATGTATCGTTTTTGGCCCTATCTCCTAATGGTGAATCCGGATCTTCACCAAAATCTAATCATTTCGTCCTTGTGATATACACTACATCTCTACCAAATTTCGTCCGAATCCGTCGACAACTTTTTGAGATATTTTGTTCAAAAACAAACAAACAAACGGACAGACAGGGGTGAAAACATAACCTCCATCCACCTTTGGTGCCGGAGGTAATAACAACACTAATGATAATAGTATGTGTGTGTATATATATATATATATATATATATATATATATATATATATATATATATATATATATATACACGAGTATATATATATATATACATATATATATATATATATATATATATATATATATATATATATATATATATATATATATATATATATATGTATATATACTAGTATATATATATATATATATATATATACTAGTATATATATATATATATACTAGTATATATATATATATACATATATATATATATATATATATATATATATATATATATATATATATATATATATAAATATATATATATTAATGGCATTATAAAACAATATCCCCCCTTCCCAAAGGGATTTGTTACTTGTGATATTCCCCCCCCCCCCCCTCCCCCAGACAGCCTCTCCACTCATGGGATTTTTAAAGTCCAGTAACACATGCTAGTGGATGGGACGCCCAGTTTAATATCCATCCGAGGGACGGTACACACATTTATGCCTTGCCATGCCTGCACGACACCAGCACGACAGTTTATACCTGGGCTAGCATTCAAACCTAGCCCCTGTAACGTGGTAGACATTACAAAATGGTGTACACGTGCATGAGTGTGTAGATGCAATCAGTATAGGTATCCAGCAAAGCAGTGCTCCAAGTAAACACTGAACAATTTGAATGTAGTCCTTATGGCCAAATTTAATCTATAATCATTTAGAGATCATGTTTTGTTTTTCATAAATCCAGTTTGTCTACACAACTGAATGCATGCACTTGAAATATCCTCTTCCTTTTGAACCCCGTGAGGTCATCTTCTCCACTCATGGGGAATCAACAGATTATTTTACCTCATTCAAAGATGTCAGGACACCTGCAATGTGTGTTCTCTTTCACGCACCTGTACTCATCATGCTATGAACCCATCGTTAGTTACACAAAGGCATCATCTAGACTTGGTGATTACTTTTCCTTCATCTGACTCATTTCAAGTGTGTCCTCCCTTGCTCTCACTCATAATCTAACTATTGATGCAGTTTAACAGTTTTCGTTTTATACGTTACCATATATATGATTTTATACTTGTTCAAAGTAAACAAAAGACAGATTTTAGGGTTTGACAAAAAGCTACAATTATTGGTGCAACCATGAGTTAAACAACTGTATGAACAAGAGGAGGGGTAAGAGGAGAAGGGATGCATTGCTGAAACATCTTTAAACTTTAAAGCTTAGTTAAAATAGCCCATGAAAATGCAGATGAGGAAGGAAAAGCAATTAAAACTGCAGCTTCGAAACAAGCCAGGGAAAAAAAGGAAGCTGGGCAGAATAAGGACAACCCAGTGTGGTGTCTCCCTGACCAACCCCCTCCAAGAAAAAAAAAAAGATGAAAGGAGGAGGAAGAGCAAAGGAAAGCTGAAAAGATGAAGGGGACCATCCAAAGTTCCATCCTTCCTTCTTTCCCAGTGAGATCAGAGGGATTATGGTTATTGAGTTAAGGTGCAGTCTTGGACCTAATCTGCTTATAGTGAACCAGGGATCAGAGTGGCTATCCATTACACAGAGGCGCTGTTGGGTGTGAACCTTCCACCTCCATCCCTAAAAAATTACCAGCCAGCCTTCTGCCATACTGTGGCTCCCACCATGCAAAAAGCCATTGTCTCGTTTTGCTCCTCTTGGGTTGGGGTGGTGCCCAAAGCCTTCCCACTATGCACTCCTCTCCATCCCCCACCCACGTCATACACCAGACTTGCCTCACAAAAACCTGCCATTCAGACTTTATATTGACCTGTTTTAATGACGATAACTAATAATCTTTGTCCTCTTCTCAATGCACTACAGATAAAATGGTGGAAAAAGAAACGAGGAGATTTTCAATTTCTCACATTGCACTGAAAAAGACTTTCAAGCTCGGGAGAATTGGATCCGACTTGCCATCTTGCTCAGCAGATGGTCAGCAGATGAAGATGCACTCATGTCCACCTCCAAAGCATGATGTCCAAGAGGAACAGGTGCAGCAACAATGCCTTCTACACCTTGGGTATAAATTATTTTTTACTATCTCTTCGAAGCAGGTTCAAATGTAGATTTGTTTTAATCATTCTGGTGGCTTCACTCGAGTTTTAAATCTCTTGTAGCAAAAAAGTCAACATATCCAGTAAGAAGTATTCATTGATGCAATTTCAGAAAATTTAAATATGAGGAGTGATTGCTTCTCATTGATATTACTTTAAGTACAACATTAAATTGTATTGCAGTTTTGTTTAAAATACTAATCTTTTTCTATACTGTGGTCAATAACCCAGTAAGAGTTGTTTTAAAGATATCTTGGTGCCTTGTTGTCCTAAGATCGAATTTATTGCAATTTCTTAGGGATACTTCCCTCAAAGTCAGGTACTTTTCTATGATCAACAAGAATTTCTGAAATATATATGTATAAATGGAAGCTTTCTCCTATATATATATATATGTATGTATATATATATATATATATATATATATATATATATATATATATATATATATATATATATATACATACAGACTTGGCATTTAATATGGAATATTTATTTTTTCTTGACTTGGGTTTACTTTCTGAACTCGGTATATCAATCTGGTGAGTTTCTTTTACCCTTCGGTGATGTCTTTGTTAAAAGAACCATGTCACGGATTGTCTGTCGCAGCAAGAAGTCAATAACAGGATTATATCACAGGTGGCGTGACAAAATGTACAGACAGGTACATTTGATGATTGGCTTCACAATCGGGTATATAAGGGTCGTTGCGTTCTGTATTTGTGGAAAACAACTGCTGCACGTCTACAAAAGTTGTTGCCGCTTTCCCTGGAGATGGTCTGTCAACTCGACAATGCTGTTTGTCATTTAGTGGTGGCTTTACGAAATTCCGGCATAAAACAGCGTGCTATTGCTCGGCAGTATGGCATCACTCAAGGTCAGGTGTCAAAGATCCTGAAACGAAATGCTCAAAGGGGTGTCCCTACTCCAATACCGAGGTCAGGACATCCCACAGAACCACAAGGAGGGATGATCGCCAGCTGCACCGGTTAGTCCGCAATGGCCGTACCAAGTCAGATAATCGGCTTAGGGCTGAGTGGCAGCAACTGACAAATGTGCCTGTATCCAGAAGGCTAGTCAACCAACGACTGGTTCAAGCAGGCTATCGTGCCAGGCGTCCCCTGAGAAAGCCACGTCTGACCAGACAACACCACCAGCGCCGATTGCAGTGGGCCAGAGAGCACCGTCAATGGCAGCCAGGACACTGGAATCACGTGATCTTCAGTGACAAGTCTAGATTTCTGGTCTATCGTCAATATGGCTGCGTCCGAGTGCGCAGACAAGTGCATGAAGCCTACATCGAAGATTGTATAGTGCCAAGAGTCCAAGCTGGAGGTGTTGGGGTGACCGTTTGGGCTGCTTTTCATGCAGGGGGCAAAACTGACCTGGTTGTTCTGAATGGAAACCTGAACCAGTTCAAGCACAGGGCCATTCTGGAAGAAACATTGCTTCCATTTGTTCGTGCAGCCTTTCGAGGAAACTTTGTCTTCCAAGATGACAATGCACGGCCTCACCGTCCTCGCATGACCCAACACTTTCTTGCTGACCGTGGTGGAGAGCATATGGAGTGCCTGCCATGTTGCCGGATATGAATCCCATAGAGAACTTGTGGGCAAAATTAATGCGTCAAATCGACAACTTGGACCAGCAGCCTGCCTCTGTGCGTGAATTGCAGCAGGCTTTTGTAACTGCATGGTAAGCGATTCCTGTCCAAACCTTGGCAAATCTCGTGAACAGCATGCCTCGAAGTGTACGTGCTCTCCTGAATGCTCGTGGGGGTTACACGAAGTACTGAACTGTAATTTTACTGTCTGTAATCCCAGTCGTAATTTAACTTTTGTTTTTGTTAAAAAAAAAAATTTGGCTAATGTGTAAAATAAAGAGATACTTCTGGAAAACGCACAGAAGTTTAACACAGTACTGTCCGTGAATTGAGTTCGATATCAGTTTACATCACTTTCAAGGATCAATTTATTTGCTTCGAAATGTCAAATGTGGTTTTTGTTTCTTTTAAAGGTCACATCAACAAAACCTAGAATAATTTCAACATAATTCCAATGAACTTTTGGTTCTAAGTCATCTTGAAAAGTAAGTTCACCCCCACAAAAAAAATATTCCATATTAAATGCCAAGTCTGTATATATATATGTATATATATACTGTCTGTATATGTATATATATACAGTATTGTTACGGAACCCAACGTCGGCCTATGGTTCCCCTTTGAGGGGGGATTAGTCCCCTCGTTTGTTACTGACCGACGTGGTCCCTGAAGCTGCACCGCGACCTCCGGAAAGGCCGGTGAGCAGCTTCGTTCGCGGGCCGCGGATAAGATGGTAATTTGCCGAGCGGATGGCAGCCGCGGCCCGAACCGTTAACAATGACTAGACCCGATTCCTTAACGTTGCCGAATCGCGCCACGTCCACTCAATATTGAAACCACTAAAGCGACCGAACAAGAATGAAGAAGAAGAAGAAGTATGGAGGAATAACAGGATTTATTAATTATTTACACAAGCCAAAGCAAAGAGAGCAGTCAAGGTTATATACAGGGAAATGGAAGGAGCAGGAGACACAGTGAAATCATTAGCTTACCTATACAAGCTAATTAATAAACCCCAGGACAACGTGGAAGACGGACGAACATTCACACTTACATGGGGAAATGATGGCAGGAACGAATGGCTTGGAGATGGATGGCTTTGAGAGGCAAGGAAGGTTCAGCGGCGCCTGGGCACGGTTGGGCCAGAAGGCACCGCCGTCAAGAAGCCGAGCCGCGGTCGCGCGAACTCCCGCGGTCCCAAACTGCGCGGGCGAAGTTCCTTTCTCCATACTGCTGCCTCGCGCGCTCCTTGCGTTGCCTTGGTCCGTTTCTCCTGTAGCGCAGCACGTATCACGGCGGCTTGGTCACACCTGCTCATCTTTAGCGCATCTCTTGGACTCAGAACTCATCTCTCTCTGTGGGGAGCGTCCCGCTGCGGGTTATATAGGCCCCGCCCTTCAACCTTTGCGAACCTCCCCCAAGCGTTCTCTCTCCACCCTCTCAAGCCAAACCCCTCGTTCTGGGTTGGATGAGCGGGGCCGACTCACTCCTCCCCTCTATGACGAGGTGGAGACCCGCCTTTCTTCTTCGTGGTTACCTCATGCGTAATGGAGTCAATTGCAGCAAAGTGGACGGAAGATGAAATGCAGCAAAGTGGCTAAAGAAGTCAATTGCAGCAAACCTGGCAAACCTGCAAACCTGGCACTTGGAAGATGCCATGGGGCGTCGGAGGGACCTACTCTTATTTAATTCGTGCAATGAAGAGTCAAACTATTGGGAAACACATCCTTAACCTACATAGAATAAGGGACTAACTATTTAAAAGGATATATGGTGCCCTGTGTGTAGGTTTATGGAATTAACTAAGAGGACGAGCTTCGACCTTTCTTTACATTACGGAGGGTGCCATTTACACACAACAAAACCATAATTCTCACATTCTTACACTTTCTCAAATTCGTTACAGTATATATATATATATATATATATATATATATATATATATATATATATATATATATATATATGTATGATTCTGATGTACCATGGTCTGTTACAGAGTGTCAGTGCTACCGAATCAGTTTCTTGGCAAGGCTTGTAATAGGTGGTTTGCCATTGCCATCCCAGAACTCAAGCAGTGCAGGAATATGGAATTTTGTTAGGGTGCTATTAATAATTTGCCTACTCTTCACAGAGGGCACTGTGGGATCTGTAACATCCACTAACTAATGTCAGCAGAAGTGATTCCCAGTTTAATGCCCATCCAAGGAAAGGGACACACAATGCCCCGCACTGCCTGCGAAACACCAGGATGACCGTTTATAGCCGAGAGGAAATTCAAACCCAGGTGAGAGAGATGAGACGAGTGTGCGTACATATATGCCATTCCGCTGATTGTGCATCCAGAAAGGCCAACTCTGTGGATATATATATATATATATATACATATATATATATATATATATATATATATATATATATATATATATATATATATATATATATATTGTTATAGTTCTCTCGCCGGCCTTCTTCCCCTTATCAAGGGGGGATTAACCCCCTTGTCTTTATTGGCCTGGCAGAACCGAGACTTATTACGTCCTTTCCGGGCGAGCGCAAAATAGGGTTTCGGGACCAAATTCTCGCTCGTACCTAAGTACTCGCGCCGCCACGGAAACGAGGTAGCAAGCCTCGCACGAACCACGTGAGGTTGCAGTACGCCGAGCGGTTTGCGTACACGTGAGCCGCGCCGTCTCAATTAATGGACTCCGATTTAAGCGGTTCTATTCGTGCCACGCTTAGTCAAATGGAGAAATCACGGGAACGATTGAATCAGGAAGAAAGAAAGAACAGATGGGTTTAATGATTCCCACACGTACAGTCATGTGAAAAAGTAAGTACACCCCATGCAAAGTTTTGACTTTTTCAACATATTTCAACATACAGCTATTTGATCTTCATTTCAACAATATTGATAGATAAAGGTGATATAATATAACAAATATCATGAAACATTTACATTTTGAAGTCCATTGTATAATTTAAATAAACATAAATGCAAATTTCGCATGTGGAAAAAGTAAGTACACCCCTACATTTATCACTACTTCAAATACCTAAAATTCGAATCAGGTGCACCAGCTCAGGTGCAAATGATTAGAACATCGTTAGAGAGGATCTTGGAGGAACATATCTTATTTAAACCTCAGACATTTCGTTTGGTTTGCTCTTTGTTGTTGAAGTTTGCGGGGTAACCATGCCTAGATCAAAACTGCTCTCTGAGGCCTTCAGCAAGAAGGTTATAGATGCCTATGAGTCTGGAAAGGGATTTAAAAAGATCTCCAAACAATTTGAAATCCATCATTCAACTGTATGGAAGATCATCTACAAGTGGAGTAGATTCCAAACAACTGCCAACTTGTTCAAGCCAGGCCGCCCCAGCAAGTTCAGCCCAGGAGCAGACTGCAAGATGCTGAAAGAAGTCTCTAAGAACCCCCAGAATGTCATCACGGGACCTACAGGTTGCTCTTGCCACTGTTGATGTCAAAATGCACGAGTCTACCTTTAAAAAGAGGCTGCACAAATTTGATCTACATTGGAGGTGTGCCAGGAGGAAACCTTTGCTGTCCAGAAAGAACATCAGGTCAAGCCTAAAGTTTGCCAATGAACACCTTGGCAAAGACCAGCACTTCTGGAGCAATGTGCTCTGGACAGATGAGTCAAAGGTAGAGCTATTTGGCCACAGTACCAGAAGACATGCTTGGCGAAAACCAAAGACAGCATTTGACCACAAGAACCTGATACCAACAGCAAAGCATGGTGGTGGAAATATTATGGTTTGGGGCAGCTTTGCTTCATCAGGGCCTGGGCAGCTCACCATCATAGAATCCACTCTGAATTCTTCATTGTACCAGAGGGTGCTTGAGGATAATGTGAGGCCATCTGTTGGAAAGTTGAAGCTCAACCGAAGGTGGACCTTGCAACATGACAATGACCCTAAACATACCAGTAAATCCACCAAGGAATGGCTGAAAAGAAAGAAATGGAGGGTTCTGGAATGGCCAAGTCAAAGCCCGGATTTAAATCCCATCGAGATGTTGTGGGGAGATTTGAAACGAGCTGTTGTGCATCCAGGAAACCCCTCAAACATCGCACAGCTGAAATAATTCTGCATGGAGGAGTGGGCAAAAATTTCTCCCTGTCGATGTCAGAGACTGGTAGACAGTTATAAGAAACGCCTACTTGAGGTTGTTTCTGCCAACGGGGTCAATACCACCTATTAGAGCCAAGGCTGTACTTACTTTTTCCACATGCGAGATTTGCATTTATGTTTATTTAAATTATACAATGGACTACAAAATGTAAATGTTTCATTGTGGCGGACACAAAAGCCCACTGGCGTGGTGACATCATTCCACGCACCAAGTGGGCGGTGGCCACGCCCGAGGGGTAGGCGTGGCCTCAGGATATACACCGGGCGACCAGCCCGGAAGAGTTCAGTGTTACAGTGTAGTCTTACAATAAAGACGTTCATATGTTACCGCTTGTCCGCTTCCTCCTTGCTCACAAGCAGCGCGCGTAACGCCGCGCTTTACTGGTGACCCTCGACGTTGGATCTGCCGGAGCGATCCTTCCACACGCGACGCCATCGCCATGGCCGCCTTCGTCAAACTTCCGGAATTTTGGGAGGCCCAGGCCGAAGTCTGGTTCGTTCAAGCCGAAGCCCAATTTCAGCTTCGGAGCCTCACCGGCGATGACACGCGCTACTGCCATGTCGTCGCCTCCCTCGGGCCCGGCACGGCCGCTCGAGTTGTGTCCGTCCTTCGCCACCCACCGGACGGCCACAAGTACGAGGCACTCAAGCGGCTACTCCTAGCCACGTTCAGCCTCACGGACGACGCACGGGCCGACCGCCTCCTGGATCTCCCCGAGCTCGGTGAGACGTGCCCGTCGGTCCGAATGGACCATATGCTGTCACTGTTGGGCGACGAAGCCCCCGGTTCGCTATTCCGGGCGCTTTTCCGTCGCCAACTTCCAGCGCAGGTTCGCCTCGCGTTGGCCGGGACCGGGCTAACGGAACCCCGAGCATTGGCGGCCGAGGCGGACAAGTACTTCGCCGCTTCGGTCACGCGGGCGAGCGTTGGCGTGGCCGTCACGGCCTTCGACGCTGCTGTTCCACAGCATCATCTTCTACAGCACGCTGAGTTTCAGCAGCATGCTGATACGCACCTCGTGAACGCCGCCACGCCCCGCCCACCGCCGCGGCGAAAACCGCCACCGCGGGGAAACCCGTCGACTCCACCGGCCTGGCGGAGCCAGCCGCGCTCCTCCAGCTCCACCACCTGGTGCTGGTTCCACGCCAAGTTCGGCCACGAAGCTCGGCGGTGTCATCCGCCGTGCTCCTTCAACGGGTCGGGAAACGCCCGGGCCGGCGCTCAATTGTGGCGATGAGCGCCGGCCGTTCGAGCAGCCTGCTGTTCATAACGGACACCTTCTCCGGGCGCCGTTACCTGTGCGACACGGGAGCACAGGTGAGTGTCATTCCCGCCGGCACGTCAGACAAGCACGCCGCGGGTGGGGGCCCCGCGCTGCTTGCCGCGAACGGGACGCCCATCCGTACGTACGGAAAACGCTGCCTCTCTCTGCGGTTTGGAGGGCAGGTTTTCCGATGGACGTTCGTCACCGCCGACGTGCCCATGGCACTGCTTGGCGCGGACTTCCTGTGCGCTAATGGGCTCCTGGTCGACGTCAAGCGCAGACGGCTTGTCCAGGCCGAGACGTTCAGCTCGCTCGCATGTGCGTTGCCCAGCTCAACGAGCGGCTTGCCAAGCGGCTTGCCGAACGATTCGGTTCCGGCCACGTTGGTCTGTACGCTTCCGGCAGCGGACGCATTCACCCGCCTCCTCGCCGGCTTCCCGGCCCTCACGCGGCCCACCTTCTCGGCGGGGGCCGTCAAGCACGGGGTGGCCCATCACATCCCCACCGTCGGGCCACCGGTCTACGCCCGGGCACGCCGCCTCGAGCCGACGAAGCTGGCGGTGGCAAAAGCGGAGTTCGCTACCCTGGAGCGACTCGGCATCGTTCGGCGCTCAGAGAGCGCTTGGGCGTCGCCGCTGCACATCGTGCCGAAGCCCGGCGGGGGATGGCGACCGTGCGGGGACTATCGCCATCTCAATGACGCCACGACTCCCGACCGCTACCCCGTCCCCCACATTCAGGACTTTTCCGCCCGTTTGGCGGGCAGGTCCTTCTTCTCGAAGGTGGACCTCATACGCGGCTACCATCAGGTCCCCGTCAGGCCGGAGGATGTCCCGAAGACGGCGGTCATCACGCCATTCGGACTCTTCGAGTTCCTGCGCATGCCCTTCGGTCTGAAGAATGCGGCTCAGGCGTTCCAGCGACTGATGGACAGCGTCCTGCGCGACTTGGATTTTGTCTACGTCTACCTGGACGATATCCTCGTCGCCAGCGCGTCCCGCGAAGAGCACCTACGCCACCTCCGCACACTCTTCGAACGCCTGGGCCAGCATGGCCTGATTGTGAACCCCGCAAAGTGCCGGTTCGGCGCCGCCACAATCGATTTTCTGGGGCACCGTGTCACCAGGCACGGAGCCGTCCCCCTGCCGGCCAAGGTGGAGGCGGTGAAGGGGTTTCCGCGCCCCCGCACGATCAGAGGGCTGCAGGAGTTCCTGGGCATGGTGAACTTTTACCATCGGTTCCTGCCCCGTATCGCCCAGCTCCTGCGCCCCCTGCACGAAGCTCTCCGAGGTAAGCCGGGCAAAGGCGACGTTACCTGGACCGAGCAGATGGACACGGCGTTCACGGGCGCGAAGCTCGCCTTGGCTAACGCCACCATGCTCGCGCACCCGGCGCCCGATGCACCGATCGCCCTCACCACCGATGCCTCGGACTACGCGGTGGGCGCGGTGCACGAGCAATGGGTGCGTGGAGCTTGGCAACCGCTGGCGTTCTTTAGCCGGCAGCTTCGCCCGCCCGAACGCCGTTACAGTACCTTCGACCGCGAGTTGCTCGGACTTCACTTGGCGGTCAGGCACTTCCGCCATCTGCTCGAGGGCCGGGCGTTCACTGCCTTCGTCGACCACAAGCCGCTGATCTTCGCGATGGGCAAGGTCACCGAGCCGTGGTCGGCCCGGCAGCAGCATCACCTCTCGGCCGTGTCCGAGTACACGACGGACATCCAGCACGTCGCGGGGAAGGACAACCCGGTGGCGGATTGCCTTTCCCGGGCCGTCGCCCACGCAGTCCACCTCGGCATCGACTATGCCCGGATGGCAGCGGACCAGGCCGCTGACCCCGACGTCCAGGCCTTGCGGACCGCCGTCACGGGCCTCCGCGTCACCGAGGTGCCGTTCGACGGCGCGGGCGCGGCCCTCTTGTGCGACGTCTCCCTCGGGCGTCCTCGCCCCATTGTGCCCGCGGGCTGGCAGCGCCAGGTGTTTGACGCCATCCACGGCCTGTCCCACCCGGGCGCGAGGGCCTCCCAAAGGCTGATCGCCGACAAGTTCGTCTGGCATGGCCTCCGGAAGGCCGTCCGCGGCTGGGCCAGGACATGCCTTGCGTGCCAGCGCGCCAAGGTGCACCGGCACACCCAGGCCCCGTTGGCCCCGTTCACGGTGCCGGAACGCCGGTTTGACCACGTCCACGTGGACCTGGTGGGACCTCTGCCCCCCTCGCGGGGTTTCACCCACGTCCTCACCATGGTGGACCGCACCACCCGGTGGCCGGAGGCCGTGCCCTTGGCGTCGACAACGGCGGCCGATGTCGCGCAGGCTTTCATCGCCACCTGGGTCGCCCGGTTCGGCGCCCCCTCAGACATCTCATCCGACCGCAGCCCCCAGTTCACCTCGGAGCTCTGGGGGGCGGTTGCGCAGGGGCTCGGGGTCCGGCTGCACCGAACCACGGCCTACCTCCCCCAGGCTAACGGCCTGTGTGAGTGATTTCACCGCTCATTGAAGGCCGCGCTCCGGGCCACCCTCCGCGACGGCGGCTGGGTCGACAGGCTCCCCTGGGTCCTGCTGGGCCTCCGGACGGCGCCCAAGGAGGACCTGCGTGCATCCGCGGCGGAGTTGGTCTTCGGGCAACCGCTGCGGGTGCTGGGCGAGTTCCTCCCCGACTCCACGGCACCATGGTCCGCGGCACAGCAGCGCTCCGCTCTGCAAGAGACCGCCCAGAGGTTCGCCCCGGTGCCAACGGCATGCCACGGGCACCCACCGACGCACGTCGCCCCGGAGCTTCGCACGGCGGAGTACGTCTTCGTCCGCCACGATGCCCATCGGACACCACTGCGGCCCCCGTACGACGGGCCTTTCCGCGTGCTGGAGACCGGGGCGAAGCACTTCACCCTGGACATCGGCGGTACTCCTGACCGCGTTTCGGTAGACCGCCTCAAGCCGGCCCACCTCGATGTGGACCATCCACCGCCAGTGGCCCGACCCCCACGTCGGGGCCGCCCTCCTGCGGGCGGACCCCCGGCACCGCCCAGCCCCGCCGCCACGGCGCCCCCGGTCCTGCACCCATCCCAGGGGCAGCCAGGGGCATCCCACCTGGTATCCCTGCACCCCAGACGCCGCCGATCGCCAGGGGGCGCTTCGGCCGGGTCATTCGTCTGCCCCGCAAACTGGCCCTCCAGGTGCGCGGGAATTCTGGGGGGGCGCGTGTGGCGGACACAAAAGCCCACTGGCGTGGTGACATCATTCCACGCACCAAGTGGGCGGTGGCCACGCCCGAGGGGTAGGCGTGGCCTCAGGATATACACCGGGCGACCAGCCCGGAAGAGTTCAGTGTTACAGTGTAGTCTTACAATAAAGACGTTCATATGTTACCGCTTGTCCGCTTCCTCCTTGCTCACAAGCAGCGCGCGTAACGCCGCGCTTTATCATGATATTTGTTAAATTATATCACCTTTATCTATCAATCTTGTTGAAATGAAGATCAAATAGCTGTATGTTGAAATATGTTGAAAAAGTCAAAACTTTACATGGGGTGAACTTACTTTTTCACATGACTGTATGTACAGTTCAGGACGAAGAGACACAGAGCAAGCTTAGACAGTCTTACTTATCCCTGGGACAACGGGCCCGTCTCACTCACACTCACACAGGGAATTGCAGATGTCGATGTTCACCAACGCGCCGATGTGGTCGTCCAGGATCGGCCCCATCTGGCTCTCCGTGGTCCACGTGCGTCCCGCGAAGATGGTGATAGGCGGGGACCGGGGCTCGTAGCGCGTCTCTCGAATGAAGGCGATATATCGGGCGGAATGGCAAGGGGGCGGACTTTTACGGCAAAGGGCGGTTACTCAGCCGTTCTTATGCAAGTGCGGCAAGGCGCATCAAGCTCATCAAGCACCGCGCATTCTGGCTGTAAGTTCTCTTTAATGTCTTCCTCCCTCCCGGCAAGTCCTTTTGGGTTCTCCAGCACTAGTCCTCTCGAGGGCTTTGTGCATCGGGTTTTATAGGCACGCCCCGCGAACCTTCTGGAACTCACCAGACTCTTCTCACCACGCCCTCTGACGCCACCACCCCTGAGCTCTGATTGGCGGCTCATGCTTACCGTCATCGCTTCTGCCGCTCCCCCTCGACACCGCCCCGATCCTCCTCCGCCTCCCTCATGTTAACTCGCCTAAAATGAACCAACGTTAACAAACTGTATTGAGGTTACGGACGTAGGATGATCGGTGGCAGTAGGGCCTATTTTCCTGGCTTTACACAACGCAGAATTAACACTGGAAAGGGCCTATTCTCACACATACTAAGAAATAACTATACTACAAATGAGGCTACATGTTGCTTGTGTGACTATCTGTGGGGGACAGACTTTAACCTTTCTTAGGCTCACTTTACAGACTCAAAACCATAACAATATATATATATATATATATATATATATATATATACTCAGAGGCAAAAGTTATTGTGACATGGAATTTTTTCATTGGTAATCTTGTGAATGAATTTTTGGATTTGAACCAGAGAAAGAGTGTGTTAAAATGGTCGAAGGAACGCAACCAAGCAGTTGATGTTCGAATTGCACGAAATTTGCAAGAAGCATGACATATTCGAGAAAAATGGCCAGCAATGTTCACTTTAAAAGGCCAGACAACCAGACGCTTATCATTTCCACTCAATGCAGTCTTAAGAAGTGCAGAAGTCAGAAAAACACCTATTCATCGTTCTGGAACAAGTTCGACATACCACGCCTCAGGGAAAATGACAGATGGAGAGCTATAGGTATGCTTCAGTCTGGTACCTCGCAGCGTGATGTTGCTCGTCGATTCAACATCCATAGAAACACCATTTGGCACAGCTTCACCGAGCTGACGGTAGGACACGTGTCTACAGGTGCACAGGTGAACGTTACATCAGGCCATGTGTTCTGGAAGGGGATCATTTTGGAGGTGGGGGCATTATGATCTGGGGTGGGATAACAGCTGCAGCAAGAACGCCAATGATTGTGATTGAGGGGAACTTGAATGCTGTGAGGTACCGAGACGAGATTTTGCAAATGGCCGCTTTACCGTTTTTGCAACAGAACGGCCCTGGAGTGACGTTTCAACACGATAATGCCAGACCACACATTGCTCGAATTGTACAGCAGTATCTTAATCAGAACAATGTTAATGTGTTACCCTGGCCTGCAAGATCCCCTGATTTGTCACCCATTGAACACGTCTGGGATGAAATGGAGCGACGTTTACGACGTCATCCGAATCCTCCAAAAACGCTGCAGGAACTCCACCAAATCCTTCCTCGGATATGGAATGATCTTCCCAAGGACTTTCATCGACGTTTAGTGACCTCAATGAGGTGAAGGTGCCAGGCCTGCATCAATGCACAAGGTGGACACACTCGCTACTGACTGTGTGAACTTGCTTGTGAACCCCCTCTTGTGTTGTGGCTCATTTGCATATGCCAGGTGCACTGTTCTTATGGACTGTTGATCGTTACCATACCTTGAAACATTGGTCTTTCCATGTAATAACATTTCATTCGCGGCAGTAAAAGTTTAACACTGATTCTGTTTGTTGTTTGTGTGTCACAATAACTTTTGCCTTTGAGTATATATATTGTTGCGGATATGGGATTTGGCCTCCATCCATATCCGCTTGTAAATATTCCCCTATTTCCCCAATACTTCCCAACTATCCCCAATCCCCCATTCCCTAGTCCCATTTTCTGTAAACAACACTCTGTTGAACCGACCTTCCCCTATTTCCCCTTAGGAGGGACTGATGATGAATTGGTGATGGCAAATTTTGATGTTGAGTTGGAGATGGCAAATTTTGATGAGAGTTGGAAATGGCAAATTTGATTGGTTAGGAGGGAGAGAAGACGAATTTGGTTTATGGGAGGAACGGGGAAGACAGTAGGGACGTTTGTTGATGTGTAAAGTAGATGTTTATGGGTAGTGTTGTGTTTTGTGGATACAGTAAGGGGTAAGGGAGGGGCAATGTAGGTTACCTGGTGGGGGGGGGGGGGGGCGTACGGTAGGAACGTACCTGTCTCACCTGGTTCCCATGTGCCCCCAGTGTGCATCACCTTGTATTGCGTGCACTTTTGCGCCCTTACCACCTTACTCACTTGCTTTATTTTGTCTCCCACCTCCGAGGATCTGGCTTTGGGGCAGAGAGAGAGGAGAGAGAGGTGCTGGCTCCGCAGTTGTGGGCCTGTACTTTCGCTGCTTGCTGCCTGGATCGATACACCATATGGACCGCAATTTTTGTGGCCGCCCACCATGGACCGCAGTTCTTTTGCGGCCAAGCACCACCCGTTGATGGACCTCTGGGTCAACGTGGCACCTATGCCATAGAGGTGAACCACTATAGTTGGCCCCCTGATGGCCACAATTTAGAAATGGACGCGGTTGGCGCCTTTCTTTATTTCTAGGGAAGCCAGAACACCAAGTGGGCTCCAAGGCAAGACCAGCGGCAGAACATCGGCCGGCTGTGACACCACCGGTGATTATTGAACACTTTATTGGTGCACCGGATGGTGCTGACTGTACATGATGGGGTGGTGCTTTTGGTGCTTGGACGGGGTGCTCTGCACATTATTAAAGGCCGTAGGGCCACAGGGCACTCGTGGGTTGGTGTATCGATGCTGGCATGCGTGCTCTCTCTATGCATAACATCTGCATGTGTTCCTCCAAAAACAGGTCCTGGATCGTAGTGTAAATATCAGTGTAGTCTTGTATAAATGATGCTCCCTACCAGCTGTATGTTTAGTTTGAGGATTCTTTCCGCGATTCGGTTATCCTGTGGGTGTGTTTCTGTGAGGAGAAGGGTGCAACGTCGCAGGGGGACATATTTACTCATTTGTGAACATCTGTAAAGCTGTCGCACTCAGGGTTGAGTTAATAGTAGAGGGAACTACATCTGAGTGCCACACTAACGTAGGTAAAAATTTATCGGGTCGGGACGCCCCGAGGTAGAGAAGGGTGCAATGTTGCGGATATGGGATTTGGCCTCCATCCATATCCGCTTGTAAATATTCCCCTATTTCCCCAATACTTCCCAACTATCCCCAATCCCCCATTCCCTAGTCCCATTTTCTGTAAACAACACTGTAGAACCGACCTTCCCCTATTTCCCCCATTAAATGTCGCACCCAGGTTCACCGCATCTCACGTAGACAACTATAGGACATCTTGCTAGTTATTCTTAGTCTATGTCAGTTAAGGACTCGTTTCCATTCATTCTGACTCTTCGTTGCACCAGAATGTGATTGTATGGCACCGTTAGAAAGTTTAGGACCTCCCAATACCTCCCCGCAGCTCTTCCTCATGGTACAACAACAACTACAACAACAGCGGCGGCGGCGCGGGGAGTGTGCGTCCTCACTCCGGCTTGGTTAGCCGCCATTGAACATGTGCTCCGACGGGGTTACCACGCAGGGGCTCGCTGTCAGCTCCTCGTCAAGGGCGGAGCCCGGTAACCCCCCGCACCCAATGGAAGCGGCGGACCGATTCCATCTGGGGCGGAGCTAATGAGCCGAGGGCGTGTCACTCCCCGCTGGACATGCGCAGGAAGAGGGAGGTGACGTCAGATGCGCCCACACCACGGAGAGAGAAGACGCCACCTCCAAGCGCTGAATACCTCCCCGCATCTCTGGCCCGGACCGCGTTTGATTCTGCCCCTGAGCCAAGGTGCACCTTGAGCTATCGACTGCCTGCCCTTCCTTGCCATCAATCCCTGTGTAAGTCAGTCTTGTCCCGTTTGTCTGTGGTCTGTCGGGGATAAGATAAGACTGTGTCTAAGTGCCCATCTTTTCTGTGCTTTACCTCTTGCCGTGTAATCTACCCGTTTCTGCATAACCAATATTATATCCTCCTCCGGAGGTCTTGAGAACTGTACCCCTTGTGTCGTTGCCTTAATCCCAGCCGTTGTGTCCTTTCCTTCATTGATTTAGCATAGCGCGATTCGGCCAACGTTCGAGTGGAATCGGGCGGGATAGGGTTCTAATCGGGGAGTAACTGTGCGGACGCGGTAATACCAAACCGCTCGGTAAACTAACATCTAAAACCGCGTCTGTAACAATATATATATATATATATATATATATATATATATATATATATATATATATATATATATATATATATATATATATATATATAATTATATATACATCCATCCATACATACATACATATTTATTTATTTATTTATTTATATATATATACCATATAAAACACAATGTCAGTTTGTGTGTTTGTGCAGACGTCTGTTCCCCTTTCATAAGGGTAGGTTTTACAGACCAATCTTTTAACATGTGTGTTCACGACAGTCTATTTTTGAGGATGAAACAAACTCGAAAAACATTTTCCATTAAAGAGTAATTACCTCTCTTCTATTGGAATTGCAGACAATGTCTTGCAAACCAGGCATCAAGGGCGGTGTACAGAAGCATTTCTTTTTTAAATAACAATAAATACAAGGTAAAACGAGGTGAAATTCGCTGCACGTGATGTGCAACGTACGCAGAGTAAAACGAGTGTTCATTTACGTCTGCAGGATGTCTCATAAATAAAGAAGATAAAAGCACACCTGGTATATACCACTGACCATATCCTCAGTCGAGGTCCTCAGCATCATCCCATTTCGGCCCTTCAACCTCGATACGGACAGCTAAGGTGGGCCAGCAGGGGTACATACGCCTCCACATGCAGCAGCTACACCCAGATGAGTGCATACGCCTACCCCCAGCCAGTGAGAACACAGACTACAACAACAAAACCGCCATCAATTCCCAGAATCGACAGCCCCTCATCCACTCACTCACTCACACACCAAAAAAAACCAAAACAACCGACAACCACCCTTACAACATGCACCACTCAAACAAAAATACATTCATGCAAAACCACACCCACTCCTGCAACACACACACACACACACACACACACACACACACACACACACACCATTCACACATCTCCATTTCTCTTCCGTGCTCAGTCACTACCCCTTTAGACTGAAATGAACCACCACCCACAACCTCAACCTACACTGTTTGACGTGCCTCCATAAACTTCCTCCATATCCAAAGTGAGCCTTCCAAGGCAACTTGGGCAACTTTGTCACACATCCACCTTCTTTCTGTACCACACACTCCAAGCCGAGCAAGAAATGCAGAAAAGGAATTGCCAATATACCCTCTACACCCCACCTCAAATGGCTGACACGAAACTCGCCAACCCTTCTCCCGACACTCTGCCTCCAGCTCAATGTACTTTCCTCTCTTCCTCTTGTGCACCTCCTCCATGTTCTCTTCCCAAGGTACAGACAATTCCCATAAGATGACCTGTCTTGTTGCACCTGACTAGATAACAATGTCAGGCCACAACCTTGTCACACAGATCTCTTCCTGGAATACCAATTGTAGCTTAAGGTCTGCCACAACCTGTGCCAATCACAAGCATCTGACAGCCTCTTGCTTTCCACCTCCTCCTCCTCTTTCCACCTCTTACCACTTGGCCCTCTTTGACAAACAACACCTCTCCCCATTCAGTCTCCTTCTCCACTCTTCTCTCTCTCGATCTCAGCACCTCTTGTTGCACCATCTGCACTACCACCACCAGCACCTGATCACACCGCCACTTATATCTTCCTGCTGCCAATGCAACTGAGCACGCACTCAGTCCATGCTGCACCGTTGCCAAACCTCCACACAAAGAACATCTCTCCTCCTGCAACAACCCCCACAATCTCAAGTTTATTGGTGACGGTAGCACATCTTACGTTGCCCGCAACAGGAAACTCAACAATATCGGCTTCATCCTCCAAATCTCTTGCCACTTCCATGCCCTCACCCACACACCTTCCCACCTAGTCCAAGCACCTCGCTGTGCCTGTCTGTCTGCTTTCACATATCTCCCCTCCTCTTCCTTTCTTCTCACCTCCCTCTCAACCATCTTCCTCCTCTCTTTCACACATGCCTTTCGCCATTGCTCATGCTTCATCCACCCCAAGCCATGCTTCCCATGCTGTACCATCCCCACGACCTCCTCAACCGCTTCTCCATCTCATCCACCTCTGCTCTTGCAATCCACTTCTGACTTCCCTTCTTCTCTGGGAGAGCATTATTTACCATTGAATCACTCGAATCCCACAACATCATGAACTTCCGCACCCTCACCACCTTAAACTCCTCGGTTAATGATGTTAAGAGAAACCGGAGTTTTCCACCATGACCATAAAAGGCAATGTTCGTTAAGCACCGTGGAACTCCCAACCACCTCCTCACAAACCCGCTCACCACAACCTACATCCTCTCGACATGCCCAATCGCAATATATTACATCATCAATGGCCACATTACTCGTGGCATCAATCCAAACTTCAAACACCATTTCTTCAACCTACCTGGCAAACCACATCCATCAAGCCTCTTCAAACCTCTCAAAAGCTTGTTTCTGACCTCCTCCACTCTTCCCACATCATTCAACTCCACTGTATAACCATCTCCCCAAACTCTTCACAGGGGCCTCCACCAATGATGGAACCACCTCCCCTCCCAGCTCAAACCTGTGCATGTTATCCACCACTCCTCATCTCACTACCACACTCCTCGACTTTCTTGCTTTAAATCCCATTCGTGCCCACCACATCAACCTTTCCAGTCGTCCCAGTACCTCTACTGCTGCATCAGCGGACTGTTGGACAACTGTCAGGTCATCCATGAATGCAAACATTGCTGGCAGCCTCTGACCAGGGGCTAGCTCCACTGCTTTCCCATGTCCACTCACCGCACGTATCAACAACTCCATAACCAGCACAAACAAAATAGGGGAGATGGTACATCCCATCGGGATCCCCACTTCCAACTTCTGCCACTCTGTTACATAGGACTGTGTTGCAAACCGCATCCAAAACTGATCATAATATTCCATCAAAAAAACCCTAAATCTCCGTGGCACCCAAAATAAATCCCATGGCATACCTGATCAAGGCATGCGGCACTGACCCATATGCATTCTCCAAATCCAGAAATATCACTGCCACATCCTCCCTTTGCTTCTTTGCCTCCTGTAACACTTGCCAGACCATTGCCGAGTGTTCAATGCATCCTGGTGATCCTGGTATTCCTGCCTTCTGCACAGAACCATCCACAAAACCATTCTCTCTGATGAAGCCTGAGAACCGTGCAGCAAAGACACTCATCAATATCTTCCCATCTACATCGAGCAATGATATTGGTCTAAACTGCTCCAAGTGTCACAGCCTCCTCCTGCTTTGGAATATAAACTCCTTCCGCCCTACTCCATTGACTGGGCACCACTCCTTGCCTCCAAACCACCTCAGAGCCTTCCACAGATACTGCCTGATGCCTTCACAACTCTTAAACACCTTGTGGTCCTGGACCACTTGGTCCTGGAGCCGATGCTGCCCGTGCCTTCCTCAAAACCGCCTCAACCTCAGACATCTTTTGCTCTGACAAATAAAATGGAACACCTGGCTCTGTCGGTCTCACCAAGCCTTCGATGTCCTCCGCCATTTCGTTCCTCCTTGTGTCTGCATACATGACACGCAGGTGCCCTTCCAACTCTTCCTTCGATACCTTCAGTACACCAAGTCGAGACTGCTCCAACAGATCCTTCATAAACTGAAAAGGTTTCTCAAAGAACCTCTCTCTCTTCCTCTGCCTCTCCTTTCTTCGCCTCTTCATCCTTTCCACTCTCTTCAACTTCACCAACCTCACCCTCGCCTGCTTCGTCAACACCTCAAGCCCATTCCTCTCCCCTTCCACTGCCCTCTTCCATCTTCCAATGAGGCTCCTCAACTCTATTCTCAACTCATGGATCTCCCTCTGCCTCCTGCTCAAACATGCCTCCTTCTCACCCCTCTCTAAACACTCTTTCACTCCAAACGTGACACACGCATTCTCAAACACAATCTCATTCATCTTTCTCAATCTATCTTCCACCCTTCCTTTCAACCTATAAAGTGCCCCACACATCACTCCATCCATTCTCTCTCATACTTCCTTTCTCCCATACCTGGCCATTTCACTCTCCTCCTCACATCCTTTCCCTGCTGAAGTACAACCCAAGGACATACAACACTGTGGCTTGCTACCTGGCTGTTTCTCCCGGACCTCTTATATGTCCGCTTTTCAAAGGCACTGCATTGCTGTACCTCCTCCTCATCCACCTTACGCACACAACCCATCTGGTTCTGATGGATATGCAACCCTCTCACCAACTCAAACTCACGTCCACACCCACACTTCTCTCAAAACCGCCATGCCTCAACACGCACACAATCACCCCATAGACATACATCTCCCACACGATCTCTCCCACACACTTTCCAGGCCTGATGGATCCTCAACCCTCTGATGGATCCGAACTCACGTCCACACTGACACCTTACCAGACTTGCATCCACAATCCGTTCTCGTTTGTCAAAATCAGTATAGGGGTCTTTATCCGTTTTATCTGTGCATTTGGGCCTATCTTCCGTCCCATCTCTCGGAGAGCTCTTGGGGTGTTCTCTATTTTTTACCAACACTGTAAAGCCTGGTGTTGGCTTAGCGGTTAGGGTGCCGGCTTGGGATCCAAGGATCCTCGGTTTGAATCCCGGTTGATCACTGAATTAACACCAGGGGGGTTGACTCAGCCTGTCATCCTTCTGAGGTCGGCAAATTGAGTACCAGTTCACTGGTAATTCCATGTGTGTCGTAAGAGGCGACTAACAGGGTTGGCGGCAGGAAAGGGGACCATGGTGCCTGAAAAAGGCCAACCCCTGCTCTGTGGGGAAAAATGGCCTCTAAAGGTGGTTCTGTTTCTTCTGTAAATTATGGGTGCCACACAATCCAAACCATGCAGCTTGGCAAAATGGTTGACAAGGCCACCTGCCCCCGATGCCGTCTCTCCAGCATCACCAGCCTATTCCTGGTCGCCACCCAGACTTTTCTGGGAGTCACTGGAAGCACCAGCATAATATGTACGCATACTATGTATGCATCACATATAGTATGTACATACAATACGCATAGTATGCACGCATAGCGTAGTACGTACGCATCCTTTGTACGGGGTATGTACGCATCTGGGTGTACCTGCTGCATGTGGCGGCGTATGTGCCCCTGCTGGCCCACCTTAGCTGACCATATCGAGGTTGAAGGGCCGAAACAGGATGATGCTGAGGACCTCGACTGAGGACCCGGTCAGTGAGGCACTGAGGCACACTTGTGACCAGGTGTGTTTTGAAATTATAATTGTTATATATATATATACTGTATATAGACCCTGCAAAAAAAGAAACGCAAAAGTAGTAAAATCGTAAATATCTGACAGTGTTGCCGATATCCATACAAAATTAATACCAAAAATGAATTGGTCATTTCTGCATGGATTGGGATTGATTTGTGTGGAAAGAATGAGGTACTGCAGAAATTTAGGGAAAAGATGGAACAATCGCAAAAACACAACCACGTGAGAGCCTGGCACCGAAACACACCAACATGACATGCACGTGTAACATCACTTGTGGGGCTATAAAAACGTTGGGTTTTCATTTGCATGCCATCACAATCTTACAGCAAGTGAACAGCGAAAACATGCCACGACTCACGGATGAGATTCTTCGGCCACACGTCCTTCCCATTATGCAACAAGCGAACGTCATTTTCCAACAAGACAACGCCCGATCTCACACGGCAAGACTGACAACAGCCTTTTTGAGGAATCACAACATCCAGGTCCTGCCATGGTCCTCCAGGTCTCCAGATTTAAATCCAATCGAACATTTATGGGATGCACTGGATCAACGACTGCGAGCACGTCAGCAACAACCATAGAAACTCCGACAGTTGGCACAAGCACTGCAGGCAGAGTGGGTGAACATTCACCAGGCCACAATTCGGGATCTGATTGCTTCCATGGGACGACGATGCCAGTCAGTTTTGGACTCGAATGGTGGCCATACAAGATATTGAGCACAGATGTCCCTCACCTTGAAAATCTACTCTTCCATGTGTGCCATATGGAACCTGGGTCAATGAGAATGATGTGTGCCAATTTTGAACAATCGATTACCATTTGTTGAATATTTATATGATATATAAAATATACATCTAAAATCACTTTTGCGTTTCTTTTTTTGCAGGGTATATATATATATATATATATATATATATATATATATAATTATATATATATATATATATATATATGTAAATTATATATATGTAAATTATATATATGTAAATTATATATATGTAAATTATATATATATGTAAATTATATATATGTAAATTATATATATATGTAAATTATATGTATATGTAAATTATATATATGTAAATTATATATATATGTAAATTATATATATGTAAATTATATATATATGTAAATTATATATATGTAAATTATATATATATGTAAATTACATATATATGTAAATTATATGTATATGTAAATTATATATATATATGTAAATTATATATATATGTAAATTATATATATATATATGTAAATTATATATACGTATATGTAAATTATATATATATGTAAATTATATATATATGTAAATTATATATATGTAAATTATATATATATATATATATGTAAATTATATATATATATATGTAAATTATATATACTGTATATGTAAATGATATATATATGTAAATGATATTTATGTAAATGATATGTATATATATACATGTATATATATATATATATATATATATATATATGTAAATTATATATATATATATATGAGAGTTGTGTTCCTGAAAATGGCCACAAATATCGATGTCGCATATATGTCAAATCGAAACTTCATATATCAACAACTGATCAGCATGAAACTGCATAACTCATTTTGTCAGACTTTTTGAATTTTAACCACATAGGTGAAACTTTTGGTGGAAATATGTTGAACGCATAACTCTTTTCAGACTGAGACTTGTGTTGAACGTATAACCAATGGATGTTAAATTTACCATTTACATCATGATTGATGAATCAATCAGTGTTGATCTTACATAGACATGCTTATACATGGATGCTTTGTCACTTCCTTGTTTCTCTTGCTGTGATTTACCTTGAGAAGTACAGCATGAAAAGTTTCACTTTATATTAGTAAGCCGTGTTTGTTTTCGTGTATTTTAAATTTCTGCAGTAGCACGAATTTGTACATATATATATATATATATATATATATATATATATATATATATATATATACACATACCTAATATATATCTATCAGAAACTGTATTCGGTATTGGTGCAAATAAAGTTCCTAAAAAGCTAAGTTACGGATTGGATGTTTGTAGATATCACATAAACCCTATCCCAGGAGGATAGCTGTGTTGTGGTTTTGGCTTAACTTTCACGTGTTAACTTTAACAGCAGATGTCATCCATGCGTGTCAATGATAACACGTATTATACGTATTTATTGGGCAATAAAGAGTTAAAGCGCACATAAAATTCCTGAATGGCTAATAAATTCTTTCTTTAGGAGCTAATAAATAGCCACGAATAAATTAGCCACTAAAGAGTTAAAGGTGGACATGCTAAAGTTACCTATTAAAGCAGTTAATATGTGAGCTGCCTGCTCACATACGTGCCAAAAGTAGTTTGGGTCTGGCAAAAGTTTCTGTTGACGGCAGTGACAAATTGATATTTGAAGACAGTGACAGAAAGCCAGACAACCAGCTCGTCTGACCCAAGCTCATCGCAAGCAGCGTGTGCTCTGTCACGACGCTGTCCCTTTCAGTTACTGCCACGCCATTTGAATGCGACTCCTGCAGGCCTGCACGCCAAGACAACGAGGTAAGTGTGTGAGGTTTTGTTCTCACTATCATCCTCACACCACATGGGGGTCTTTGTGCACCTGTCAGGGACCCGTCAGTGATGGGTCGTTGTTGGGGGGAGGGCTGTTTGGGGGCGGTCACATGTGTTTGTCAGAAAGAATCCTTTAATTAAACTTGCACACACGCCTATCACTGCAAGTTATCTTTTGCCAGATTCAGGCACTTTTCAAGGCCTTACTTTTGAGGGGTTTTATTCGTATATAAAGTCGAAGCTCATTTAAGAGCTAACACATGAAACATATAATAAAGGGAGCGGGAGACAAGAGTGGGAAAGAGAAGGAAGCACGACAACAGTAGAGAACAGGGACATCGGGAGATCTGTGGAAGGGAGAGAGCTGGGGTGGGGTACACGGGATAAACAAGATCGACACTACAAGGACTTTCAGGAAAGAAAACGGAATTTGAAAAAGGTGGATTATGTGTGCATTGACGGTGGTAGAAAAAGTTGCCGATATTGGCCGAATTTTTTTTACTCTGCTTAATTGTGTTCATCCTTAACTCTTCTGGTGGAAAAGATGTCTGGCCAAAGCTCTGGTTTTGAATACTGGAGCACAAAGCTGTAAATGTCCAATATTCGTGATGATGGAACAGCCAGGAAAACTGGAGCAGCATTTATGGTTTTGTTCGTCGAGGAGGCATGCTTGGGCCTAGGATGTTACGTCTTAGCATGTGGGGCTTTTTGTCTTGTTTTATTTCCTCCTTTTCCCAAAGGGTGAAAAGCAGGTCGCCGTTTGCATGGCAGCATTTCCACATTGTTTCCAGCAGCCTTAAGTAGATAAGAATCCAAGCAATCATGGCCTGTTCCCAGCCTCTTAATCAGCCCTGCAGGAGGCTCAGAGGGCGTGGGTTTCGGATGTCTTCCCACAGTATTCATTAGCCTATCTGTCCTGCTAAAGCAGCCAATACCACACTCTAGAAAAACAAAACAAGAAGAGCCATTACACTTGACAACTCTGCCGATGCCACTCAAATTATTTTTTTCCAACAGGATATGACTCTGGGGAAGGAATGGCCAGGTGTCAAGGCAAATTACAAGTCAACGTGGGGTCGTGCTGAAATTAGCAGATTTTAAGCCGATGCCAATACAATCATAATCTGGTGTTGTTAATTACATAGCCTGGACAATTTGAAGAGATGTTCATCAGTGAAAATTTGAGAGGCAATAATTAAGTTGCGCACATTTTAAAATTTCACTTTGAACAATTGTTACAACACTATGTATTTGATTACAAACGTATTTTGATCCGTTATAAAATGAAAACGATTGGTAACCGAGTAAGGACAGAGTGCAAAATATTCACAGCAAGTGAGTAAGCTTGATTTCCAACGCTTTCTTCTTTCACCAATTTCCATGCAAATATAAAATGGAATAAAATTGTTTATATATATATATATATATATCAGAATATCATTTTAGTTATATATACTAGTGAGGTACCCGTGCTGAGGCCAGAAGCAAACAGACAATGCAGAAACGGCGAATGCTAAAGCATGAAACCAATAAATTCCACATTACTGTAGCACCTTCAGTCGCACGTCAGACATGGACAGCAAGTTTGTGAAGGACTTCCATGAACAACGTACCCGTTTGCAAACAAACAGGTACATGTGTTCCATTCCCAGTCAATGGCGAATCTGCATATGGCGATCCGTGAATTTCACGTTTACAACGTAAAACCATCACTGCATTTCGTCATTCACTTGAACTCGATATCTCTTTTTAAAAATTCCAAACAGCATAACTCCAATCACAAATATACATTGATATAATAAACTTTTAACAACATTCGTGACATAAACAAATATTTAAATCCTGATCTGAAGTTCTGTATGGGTGGGTGAATACAATTACGAATTCAAAATCGTACTTGTATTGACGCAATTCCAATCATCCATTGAGACTTTAACAAAACGATCAACACGATTAACGTTTAACAATTAAACATTACGATTGAATGACGGTTGTATTGGGATATTATCAAACCCGCGCATTGCCGTAATCTATCCACTTCCACATTCGCTGCAGGTTCGTAATTCTGATCAAAATCTAAACAGTATTTGTAGAATTTCAATAAAAGCCACATCACTGTTCATATCGGTAAATATTATTCCATCGTGTTTGGAAAAACTGGAAAATTGGGAAAAAAATTGGAAAAACAATATAGCCTATTTTACTCCAAGGGGTCCCAGGAATACCCACCCAAAATATCGTTGCGATTGGTTCAGCCATTTTTGTGGTACCTTCGAACGGACAGACGGACGGACATTTGGTGAATTATAGTAAGATATATATATATATATATATAATTACAGTCACGTGAAAAAGTAAGTACACCCCATGTAAAGTTTTGACTTTTTCAACATATTTTAACATAGAGCTATTTGATCTTCATTTCAACAATATTGAAAGATAAAAGTGATATAATATAACAAATATGAAACATTTACATTTTGTAGTCCATTGTATAATTTAAATAAACATAAATGCAAATTTCGCATGTTGAAAAAGTAAGTACACCCCTACATTTATCACTACTTCAAATACCTAAAATTAGAATCAGGTGCACCAGCTCAGGTGCAAATGATTAGAACATCGTTAGAGAGGATCTTGGAGGAGCCTGTCTTATTTAAACTTCAGACATTTAGTTTGGTTTGCTCTATGTTGTTGAAGTGTGCGATGTCACCATGCCAAGATCAAAAGAGCTCTCTGAGACCTTGAGAAAGAAGGTTATAGATGCCTACGAGTCTGGGAAGGGATTTAAAAAGATCTCCAAAAAATTTGAAATCAATCATTCGACTGTCCGGAAGATCATCTACAAGTGGAGAAGATTCCAAACAACTGCCAACTTGTGCAGGCCAGGCCGCCCCAGCAAGTTCAACCCGAGAGCAGACCGCAAGATGCTGAAAGAAGTGTCTAAGAACCCCAGAATGTCATCACGGGACCTACAGGTAGCTCTTGCCACTGTTGATGTCAAAGTGCACGAGTCTACCATTAGAAAGAGGCTGCACAAATTTGATCTACATGGGAGGTGTGTCAGGAGGAAACATTTGCTGTCCAGAAAGAACATCAGGGCAAGACTAAAGTTTGCCAATGAACACCGAGGCAAAGACCAGCACTTCTGGAACAATGTGCTCTGGACAGATGAGTCAAAGGTAGAGCTATTTGGCCACAGTACCAGAAGACATCTTTGGCGAAAACCAAAGACAGCATTTGACCACAAGAACCTGATACCAACTGTAAAGCATGGTGGTGGAAATATTATGGTTTGGGGCAGCTTTGCTGCATCAGGGCCTGGGCAGCTCACCATCATAGAATCCACAATGAATTCTTCATTGTACCAGAGGGTGCTTGAGGATAATGTGAGGCCATCTGTCGGAAAGTTGAAGCTCAACCGAAGGTGGACCTTGCAACATGACAATGACCCTAAACATACCAGTAAATCCACCAAGGAATGGCTGAAAAGAAAGAAATGGAGGGTTCTGGAATGGCCAAGTCAAAGCCCGGATCTAAATCCCATCGAGATGTTGTGGGGGGATTTTAAATGAGCTGTGCATGCAAGAAACCCCTCAAACATCGCACAGCTGAAAGAATTCTGCATGGAGGAGTGGGCAAAAATTTCTCCCAGTCGATGTCAGAGACTGGTAGACAGTTATAAGAAACGCCTACTTGAGGTTGTTTCTGCCAATCAGGGCAATACCACCTATTGGAGCCAAGGGTGTACTTACTTTTTCCACATGCAAAATTTGCATTTATGTTTATTTAAATTATACAATGGACTACAAAATGTAAATGTTTCATGATATTTGTTATATTATATCACCTTTATCTGTCAATATTGTTGAAATGAAGATCAAATAGCTGTATGTTGAAATATGTTGAAAAAGTCAAAACTTTACATGGAGTGTACTTACTTTTTCACGTGACTATATATATATATATATATATATATATATATATACATATATATATATATATATATATATCAGTACCACGCAGATGCCTCCTAGTTTGGTCAAAGCTTTGGTTTGTCTTGCCATTTCTGGCAAGTTCTCCAAGGCCTCCAAAAAAGGCCTCCAAAATTTGGATGTGCATGTGGAGTGTGATTGGTTGACTGACCAATCAGAGTTGAAGATCTAGATAGAGGTAGACAGACAAACAATGGATGTGGGGATAAATGTAGGGTAGGAACTAAAGGATGCATGGGGTGGACAAGATGGATACAAAAGGAGAACTCAGGAGAGAAATGACATGAGGTCTTTGACTGGGCTACTGAAGAACATTTATTTTCTTATTCAGCCACTCCAGTATGGCTTTAGCTTTGTGCTTCGGATCATTTTCCTGCTGAAATGTGAATCTCCTCCCCAGTTTCAGATTAATTGCTGACTCAAGCAGGTTTTCATCAAGTACTCTGTTGTACTTTGCACTGTCCATTGTCCCTTCTATCCTGACATGCTTTCCAGTCCCTGCTGATGAAATGCAGCTCCATAATATGATGCTGTCACCACCATGCTTGGCATTAGGGATGGTGTTGCCTGGGTGATGTGCAGTATTAGGTTTACGCCAGATGTAACGCTCTCGTTTGACCACAAAACGTTTTCCCCATGCCTGCAGTACCATGAAGATGCTTTTTCGCAAACTCCATATGAGCTTTTAGATGCGTATTTTTCAGTTTGATTTGACTCTATATATTAAGTTTGATATGAACGCATCATGAAATAAGCTCAGGTGACATCAAAATGTATAAACTTTGGAGGGGGTGAATACTTTTGCAGGCCATGAACTGTATATACATACATGCTACTTCTATAATGGCCTTAATTATTACCTCCCCAACCGAAGGTGGGTGGGGTTATGTTTTCATCCCTGTTTGTCTGTCTGTCTCTGAGGAGGTTATCTCAAAAACTTATAGACGTAGTATTTAGACGAAACTTGGTGGACTGGTTGGGTATGTGACAAGTACGAATTGATTTGACTTTGGTGAAGATCTGGATCAGGATACAATAATTTTTAAAGTGATTCCTCACCATTTAGAAATATTGCCAGAAATGATATATACAGTACCTTCAGAAAGTATTCCCACCCCTTAACTTTTTCACATCTTGTTATGCTAAAGCCTGAATTTAAAATGGATTGAATTGAGATTTTTGTCACAAATCTACACATAATACCTCATATTGTCAAGGTGGAATTTTATTTTGATATTTTTACAAATCAATTAAAAATGAAAAGCTGAAATGTCGAGTAAATAAGTATTCAACCCCTTTGCTATAACACTCCAAATTGACCACAGGTGCATCCAATTTACATTGATCATCCTTGAGACATCTCTACAACTTGAGTGGAGTCCACCTGTGGCCAATTCAATTGATTGAACATAATTTAGAATGAAACACACCTTTCTATATAAGGTCCCACAGTTGACAGAGCATATCAGAGCAGAAACTCCACCATGAAGTCCAAGGAACTCTCCGTAGAAGCCCAAGATAAAATTGTGAGGAGGTATAGATCTGGGGAAGGGTATAAAACAATTTCTAGAGTGTTGAAAGTTCCCAAAAGCACAGTGAGCTCATCATTAGAAAATGGAAAGAACATAGAGCTACCCACACTCTTCGTAGAGCTGGCCAACCGACCAAACTGAGCTACCAGTCAAGAAGAACCTTGGTCAGAGAGGTGACCAAGAACCCAATGATCACTCTGACACAACTACAGAGATCCTTTGCTGAGATTGGAGAACTTGCCAGAAGGGCAACAATCTCTGCAGCACTTTACAAATCTAAACCCTATGGGAATGTGGCCGAAAAGAAGTCACTCCTGAGAAAAAGGTTCATGACAGCACCTGTCTGAGAAAATGAGGCAAAATATTCTGTGGTCTGATTAGATGAAATTGAACTCTTTGGCCTGAATGCAAAGCGCTACATCTGGTGGAAACCGAGCACAGCTCAACATCCATCTAACACTATCCATACCATGAAGCATGGTGGTGGCAGCATCATGTTATGGGGATGCTTTTTAGCGGCAGGGACTGGGAGACTTGTAAGGATAGAGGGGGACAAATGAATGGAGCCAAATAGAGGCAAATCCTTGAGGATAACCTGCTTCAGAGTGCAAACGACTTCAGACTGAATGGGAGAAACTCCCCAAATCCAGATGTGCAAAGCTGATACAGACATACCCAAGAAGACTCAAAGTTGTAATCACTGCCAAAAGACACTTCTGCCAAAAATCACTGCCAAAATAAGTATTGACTTCGAGGTTGAATACTTGTGTAAATTACAACTATATATGTACAGAGTGATCTATATTTGAGTCCCTATTTTAAATATTTAAATACTCTGTTGTTATTATAGGTAGAGCATTAATAAAATTTGGTGAAAGCTTGTTTATTACCTTAATTTTTTCTTTTTTTTCTTTCAGATTAAGCCATTAGGTCTGAGACATGAACTGTTGCTCAAAGAGCTGGAATTGCTGCATGGGATGAGGTTTCCCAGTCTGTAATTGCAGTTCAAAGATGGTGGCAGCAAGAAATGGGAAGACATGCGCATTGGAACGAAAAACGATTAAAAACTGTCACCAAAAGGTTATATAACAACTGGTTCAGTCAAGGATGTAAGAAGATCAGGAAGACTCACCAGGAAACATTGACTGGGTACGAGACGTTCACAAGGTGCCAAAATAAGTCAATCAGACAAGCGATGAGGGAGATGGAATACGTTTTTTTTTTGGAACATAGTCGAGGCTCGTGTCGAGCTTGTATACTGAATGGAGCAGGACGTAACAGGACGCAAAATGAACAGTAGAGATGGGGGAAACACCAACAGCAGAGTTGAAGGCCAAGACAGAGGAAGGCAGACAAACAATGGATGTGGGGAGAAATGTAGGGTAGGAACTAGAGGATGCATGGGGTGGACAAGATGGATACAAAAGGAAACACTCAGGAGAGAAAACTGGAAATTTGGAAGGAGGAGGGAGTGGGATGGGTGAGGGGGGGGGGGGTAGATTACAGTAACAAGGGCAGAAAATATCGTAGTTTTGGATTGGTGATGATCTGAGATGGTGGGGAACGGCTGTCTTGAAGCCCTGGTGGGAAGAATGCAAGATTTAAGAGGATGTGGAAGTTGGTTCCATAGGTTGGAAAAAGGGGAAAGAATGAGTGGAGGTAAGCAGTGATCCTGGATTTAGGTAGTTTCACCAGAAGGGGTTGATGGTGGACCGTTTGTGCTTCTTCGCGGGAGATTCCAATGATCTTGAAGGCCTTTGCTTCCACAGCATCAAGCTGAGCAATATGCAATGGCAGGGCCACCAGTCCAGAAGGAGAGCAGTACTCCATCAAACTGCAGATTGAGGCCTTGTAGGTAGGCAGGTGTGTCAAGGAAGGACTTTGTACCACGGAGGATGCCAAGTCAGCGGCTACCTTTGGAGGCCAACTTTGAAATGTGGTTTGCCCAAAAACGATAAGTTGACATGCAATTGAGCCAATTTTGAAGGACTTAAGATGGAAACTATACAAACCTAATTATGTTCAGCAGGTGTTTCCAAATGATTGTGACAAGAGAATGGAGTTTTGTGAACATTTCCTTCAGTGCATCGATTACTGTCCAACTGTATTAAACAGCATTATATGATCTGACGAGGCTGTTTTCCATGTTGTTGATTTTGTTAACTGGAAAATCTGCCATTACTGGTCAGGAAATTATCCAGACACGATAGTCGAACACAGGCAAAGTTGTCCAAAACTGCTTATTTGGGGCGGAATAACTTCAAACCAACTCATTGGACCTTACATTCTCAGTGATACAATTTTCCAAAAAATCCGCAATGGGACAATACAGATGAAACGATTTTATGCAAGATGATGCCCCACCTTCCAAGATGGTGCCCCACCTTCCAAGATCCAATAAATGGCCTTTCAGGAAAAAAAGATATTTTGGTGTTTTATTTACATTAACAACTCAAGGAAACATCACGTCTTCCTATTTCTTGCCACCACCATCTATGAACTGCAATTACAGACTGTGAAACTTCACACTGTGTAGCAATTTGAGCTCCTTTCGGACCAGTTCATGTCTCAGCCATAATGGATCAATCTAATGCAAAGAAAAAACAGCATTAATGGAAACAAATAAGCTTTTAAGTCAACATTTTGTAGTAGAGGATGTATAAATAATCGTTAATTGCTAAAATATTGCGCCATTATATCATCTTATACCTTGATCAAGGTATGCTGCAATTACATCAACACTGGTCAAAGTGCAGTATTGTGTAAAACCAAGATGGCGGCCAACATTGTGACCCGTGCAGTGGAACACATGTACAGTATACCATTACATTCCTGGTGGACGAGAACATCAAACTAAATGAAATTCACACGAGACTGTCAACACAAAATGGTGATGCGTGTTTTTCACGTATCTGTGCGTGAGAATGGTGCAAAGGGTTCAACAATATCTGTGAATTGGTGAGCGATCTTGAGCATTCTCACATGCAACCACCGACTGTCACTCAAGGAAACATTAAACGTCTTCGATAACTAATTTTGCAGAACAGATGGATTATTAGTCCCCTACCCGGAGAGGACTATAGGTTTGCTCTCTGTCTGTCCATCCATCCCACCTGTGGTTTTCTGCATTTTTCCCCCATACGTTTTAACATACTCAACTGAAATTTGATACATGGCTTTATTATGAGAAGTTACAGAAAAAGTTTGAGTTTCAGGTCATTTCATCAATTTTGCAATTTTCTTCAACAATTTTCTTGATCAATTTTTCTTGAACATGATCAAGTTACCAATGCATAGTAATCCAATGGCTTGTAAAGTAATGTGAGGAGCAATATGTGGATGACTACCAGGTATGATGGAACATGTGACCACTGCTACTTGAGTGGAGATGGGTTGGGAACGTAAATGATGATCGTAAATAAATGAACGTAAAATGAACGTAAATGATGAACGTAAATGATCCCATGTGCAGATCAGACCTGTCACCTTAGAATGTTCAACTCTTTGGACCATTCACAGAACACCTGGGTGGCACAAGTTTATGAACGATGAATATTTCAAATCACATTTCTTGAAAATTCTGCATACCTGTCCCAAAGATTTATTTGTAGATGTCTTCCAGACAGTACCACATCAATGAGACAATTGTGTACATGGAGCCTCGACCACAATCCAATTCGAGCAGTTGGTTGCCATGACAACTATGTGAAGTTTCATAACTTTTTGTGGAGTTTTGCAATATGTATTCATTTATTTATCGTGTATGGAAGGAAGGTAGAGAGATGGAATGAAATGTAAAGAGGAGAGGAATAAATAAGAGTCGGATAACAACAGGTAAGTCGATGACAGGTACAAGTGAGAACAGGTAAATGAGACTACGACAGTCAATAGTGAGTATGAGAAAGCTCAGTGAGAGTGATAGGAGTGAGAGTGATTCGGATCTCGCGAGATCTTACCGGCGACGGCACGGTTTTTCGAAGCTGTACACGTTCTCCACGTTTTCGAAGTTAAGTAATTGTTCACAATTGTATTTTTGTCGAAACTGTATTTATATTTCGGTGTGTGTACCTATAGTGTGTCCCTAGGCAGATTCTCGGTGTAAATCTTTCATACCTGTATATAAAATCGTCGGTTATTTCGTGCCGCGTTTTTTGCAGACTAGTACCTTGTTTCCTACCTTGAGGCTTTGTTTTCTCTCAGCGGTCGATTGTGGTCCATTTACTTTCGTTCTCAGCTTTTCCCAGTCTTTTCACCCCATACTTCCTTGTTTAAAATCTTTAAAAAAAAAAAAAAAAAATTAAATAATATTTCCTTCTTTGTTTTTATTCGTTTGTTCGTTCTTCGACCACGTGTTTCACCCTCATTTCCCCAGATGGTTTTCACTGTTCAATTTTAAAATGTTTAAACTTTCCCCTGAAGTGCTATATTCGGTCGTATATTATAACACTTTTTTCTTCTTCTTCTTCTTTAAAAGGGTGCTTTCGACCTGCTCACCAAATCTATTCATTCCAAAGAAAAATTCCATCTCTTACAGTTCCTCTTTCCTAAATTCCCTAAACTCACCTGCACTCCACCCCCCCCCCCCCCCAGCATCCTTAAACGTATCTGTGTCACAAAAAACTCATTTTGCAATAAATGTTCGTTTCCCATTAATCATACAACCCTTTCTAAAATCCAAACTCACCCCTCCCCTCCAAATCGTCCTCATCACCCATCCCTTTCAAATCTCCCCCCTTACCCCTTCCCTCCTAAACTCCCCCCGCACCCCTCCCCTCCTAGACTCCCCCTCGCTCCTCTCCTCCTAAACTCTCTCCTCACCCATCCCCTCCAAATCTCCCCCATCTCCCATCCCTTTCAAATCCCCCCCACCCTTTTCCCCTTCCCTCCTAAACTCCCCCCTAACCCCTCACCTCATAAACTCTCCCCTCACACCTCCCCTTCAAATCTCCCCACCCTCATTTTTTCTCCATTTCCCCCCTCTCACCCCTCCTCCTCAAAGCGTCCTTCCCGCTTCTTCCCTCTTCCAACTCTCACCTCCTTTTCCCCCAACCTTCTTCCTCGCGCTTTCCCCCCCCCCCCCCTCCTCAAATAACACCTCACTGTGCCTCACCCAATTACCATCAAACCTTTTGTCCACCCCATTCTTCCCTTTCTCCTAACTATTCTGAAATCTCTGACACACCTTCAACAGCTATCCCTACCTCTTCCTCCTATTCCACATCTTACCCTACTCCTCCCCACCCCCTGTTCTGCATCCGATGCTCCCCCTTCCTCTTCATTAACGGTATGGACCTCAAACATCTGGGGCCTTCACTCAAACTTGACTGATCTATCCATACAGGTTGCTTCTGACAAACCAGACTTGATCTGCTCAACAGAAACTTTCCTCCTTCATGATGTCACTGAATCCTTAATATATCTCCCGGGTTACTCCCTCCTCCGGTATGATAGACCTGAGCCTCGTCCTGGAGGTGGGGTTGCTATCTTTATCAAAAACTCTCTTCCTCACTCGCCCTGTACTGCTCTCTCTCCACCTCACCTCCAGGAGTACCTCTGGCTATGGCTTCCCCTTCGCTCCCACCTTTTGTTCATATGTGTGTTGTACCGTCCACCAAACAGTGATGACTCCATCTACATCTCGCTGTCTGATAATATGGACCAACTTCTATCTACCCATCCGAACTCTCTCTTCCTCATATGTGGTGATTTCAATTGTCACCATGCCAGTTGACTGGGTGTGGGTACCTTTCTCACCAGCCATGGCTCCTCAGCAAAGGACTTCTGCGACTCACTAGGACTGACACAATCTGTCAATTTCCCGACCCATATTTTTTTTTTTTTTTTTTTTTGTATACAGAATCGAGGCTCGTGAAAGAGCTAACATTTATCACACAAACAAATCAAACACACAAGCAAAATATATAAAAAGAGGGAGCGGTAGACAAGATGGGGAGAGAAGGGGAAGCACACAAACACAACATTTGAGAGCAGGGACATCGATAGATGTGTGGGAGGGAGAGGGCTTGGGGGGAGGAGGCGTGGGAAGGGGGGGCGGGAGTTGGGAGAAGTATAAAACACAAGGACACCAAGGAATTCCAGGAAAGAAGTTGGTATTTCAAAAAAGTGGATTTGGGGTGAAATTAGCGGGGGTAGAAAATATCAAGGTTTTGGATGGGGGAAGATAAGAGATGGTGGTGAACAGCTGTTTTAAAGACCTGGAGGGAAGAGTGGGATTGAAGAGAGTGAGGGAATTTGTTCCAGAGGTGGGAGAAAAGAGGAATGAAGGAGTGAAGGTGAGCAGAGAGTCTTGATTTTGGCAGTTTAACCAGAAGAGGGTTGCAGGCAGATCTTGTGCGACCTGCAGGAATATTTGGGGGACAGCCCAGAGAGAGATGGGGGGGGGGGGCAAGGCCGGAGAGGAGTCGGTAGAAGACGGAAAGACCACCAACCTGCCTGCGGTGAGTGAGTGAAAGGCCCTCGGAGTTAGCTTCATCGTGGGAGATTCCAATGATTCTGAACGCTTTGGTTTCAACAGCGTGAAGACGAGCTAGGTGTGATGCAGGAGCACCAGCCCAGAGGGGAGAGCAGTATTCCATTGAGGTGTGGATGAAAGCCTTGTATGTGGTGAGGAGCTCAGGTGTGCCAAGGAAGGACATCGCACGACAGAAGATGCCCAGTCGGCGACTGGCTTTGTAGGCCAGATTTGAAATGTGGTTTTCTCAGGACGGATCATGGCAGATAGTGAGACCCAAAAGCTTGAGTGACAGAACTTCTTGGAGAGGATTGTTCAGTAAGTGGATGGGAGGGTTGTCCAGTCGGTCTTTTCGGAGAGACATAGTAAGAGTGTGAGATTTGTCAGGATTGAAAGACATGTTCCACTTGTTTGACCAGTCTGTGATTTTTCCAGGTCTGCAGAGAGTGACGAGGCTGCAGACTGCCGATCTGAGGGATGAGGAATAGAGCGTCAGAGAGTGGAGTCATCAGCAAAGAGATAGAGAGGATTTTCAAGAGAGTCAGAGAGATCATTGATGAAGACCAGAAAAAGCACAGGGCCCAGAACACTGCCTTGGGGAACTCCAGCCAAAACAGGCAGAGGAGATGAGAGAAACCCATTCAGGGCCACATGTTGACTACGACTAGAGAGGAAGTCTGCCAGCCATGTGTGGAGATTTCCATGGATACCAAAGGAGGAGAGTTTGGTGAGCAGAGCGGGGTACCAGACCGTATCGAAGGCACGTGATATGTCAAGAGAGACAGCGCTCTAATTTCCTGTTCGGCATTGAGGACCTCCATCCATTGTTGAGAAAGCAGGAGCAGCATGTCCAGAGTAGAGTGACCTGGTCTGAAACCAAATTGATGATCAGAGATCAAGCCATTGGAGAAGAGGAAATATTTCATTTCCGAAGCAATGATGGTTTCCATGACTTTGCTGATAATTGGGAGAAGGCTGATTGGTCTGTAGTTGCTAGGATCTGTTTTTGCACCTTATTTGTGCAAAGCGGTGATGTTGGCTGATTTCCAAGCAGATGGCAGATGTCCTTGAGCAAAAGAGAGGGCGAAGAGAACAGAGAGAGGGAGTGAAAGAGCGAAAGAACAGGATTTTAGGACCCGTGGGCTGATGCTGTCAGGTGCAGTTGCAGAATCAGAGTCGTGGGTTGACAGAAACTTTTCCACCTTGTCAGGAGGAAAGGACACAGAGTCCAGGAGCAGCTGGGTACGACTGGGTATGGTGGGTACAGAGAGGGATGGGTTTGGGACACAAGATTTAGAGGCAAACACAGATTTGAGGCATTCAGCTTTTTCACGTGCGGTGTCAGCTGTGCAGCCGTTTGAGGTGAGGGAGGGGATGGAGGGGGAACAAACACCAGAAATAGATTTGACCAGACGCCACCAGGATTTGGAAGAGGGAGACAGACAAGAGAGTTCGGTCTTGAGAACGGAGAGATATTGTTTCCTGGCTCTCCTGAGGGTGGACACACACTTGTTTCGGGCTTTGTGAAAGGAAATGAGATTTCCTTCCGTTGGATTTGCTTTCCAGGAGACAAAGGCCAGTTGTTTCTGGGCAACAGCCTCACCACAAGATTCCGTGTACCATGGATGGGAGGAAGGGTATGACAACTGAAGACGAGATGGGATAAATCTGTGAATGAGAGAGAGCAATTTACTTTGGAAGAATTCCCAGGATGAGTTGATGTCAGAGGCTGTAGAGATGGGAGACCAGTCCAGATGATCTCAAAACCACGGCAGTTCGTATTGACAACGATCGTCCCAAACGATCCTCTGCGCAATGTTCTTATGTTTGCCGCCTCTGCGCTGTTCTCTCGCCTCTGCTGATCTCGTTCATCTCCCTCGGTCTCTCAGTGAAAAGGCTTTGCGCTCCCGCTTTTATTGGAAGCCTCGCGTATCAAGCCGCGTCCGCTTTTCTCCGCCTACCCGTGAACACGCCTCGGCCCGGATTGGTCACGAGGGTTCATTCGTACCTCCCCTCGTGACGCGTCGATGGGGACACGCCTATGTTCCGTGCCGCTCCTTTCTTTTTCTCCCACTCTGACCACGTGCGTAATGGCAGCTTAGGGCCAGCAAACAAACCAAAAAGGCAGCGAACGCTGCAATACGGCTACTGGCACTTTGGAGAGAGCGAGAGATTGGGGATAATAGAAGGGGCCTATTGTATTTGATTAATACAACGCAGAGTCAAACTATTGGAAACAGATCCTTAACTGAAACATAGACTAATGAAATAACTAAAGAAGATCCTATGGTTTGCTACGTGTTGTACATGGCCTAACTAGGGTGCAACCTTTACAAAGGGGGATATTTACAAGAATTGTTATTATACAAAGTGAAGGTTCTAAAAACCATAACAATACGTTTGAGGACGCTGGAGGAGGGGTGGAGTGCAGGAGAGTTTCGGGAATGTAGAAAAGAGGAACTGTAAGAGATGGAAAAAAATTTTGGAATGAATAGATTTGGTGAGCAAGTCGAAAGCATCCTTTTATAGAAGAAGAAGAAAAAGGTGTTATAATATACGACAGAATACAGTACTTCAGGGGAAAGTTTAAACATTTTAAAATTGAGCAGTGAAAACTGTCTGGGGAAATGGAAAATGGAAATGGGGGTGAAACACGTGATCGAAGAACGAACGAACAAATAAGAACAATGAATAAACGAATAAGAACAATGAATAAGAACAGAGAAGGAAATATTTTTTTTGTGTTGTTTTTTTGTGAGTTGAGATTTTAAACAAGGAAGTATGGGGTGAAAGACTCGGACAAAAACAGAGAACGAAAGTAATTGCAGCACAATCGACGGACCGCTGAGAGAAAAACAAAGCGTCAAGGTAGGACACGGTAGCCGACAAGGCCTCAAAAGACGGGGCATGAATTAACCGACAATTTTGTATACAGGTATGAAATATTAACACCGAGAATCTTCCTAAGGACACACTACAGGTACACACACCGAAAGATAAATACAGTTTCGACAAAAACACAATTGTGGGAAAATTACTTAACTTAGAAAGCGTGAGCGCATGGACAGCTTCGAAAAGACGTCAGTCAATGGAGGATCTCAGTCAACGGAGCATCTTCTCTTCTCGACTTGGTTATGACTAACTTCCCTGCAAATGTCTGCTGCTCTACTTCTGCTCCAATCAGCTCATCTGATCATGTGCTTGTTAAAGTGGACATCTCTCTGACCATTCCCAGAGAGCCTCCTCAGCTTCGACGAGTCTGGCATTTCACTCAGGCCAACTGGCACGGTCTTCAAGGAGCCATCAGTCATCTGGACTGGTCTCCCATCTCTACCGCCTCTGACATCAACTCATCCTGGGAATTCTTCCAAAGTAAATTGCTCTCTCTCATGCACAGATTTATCCCATCTCGTCTTCAGTTGTCATTCCCTTCCTCCCGTCCATGGTACACGGAATCTTGTGGTGGGGCAGTTATCCAGAAACAACTTGCCTTCGCCTCCTGGAAAGCAAATCCAACGGAAGGAAATCTCATTTCCTTTCACAACACCCGAAACAAGTGTGTGTCCACCCTCAGGAGAGCCAGAAAACAAAATCTCTCCACTCTCAAGACCGAACTCTCAAACCTGTCTCCCTCTTCCAAATCCTGCTGGCGTCTGGTCAAATCTGTTTCTGGTGTTTGTTCCCCCTCCATCCCCTCCCTTACCTCAAATGGCTACACAGCTGACTCCGCACGTGAAAAAGCTGAATGCCTCAACTCTGTGTTTGCCTCTAAATCTTGTGTCCTAAACACATCCCTCTCTGTACCCACCGTATCCTGTCATACCCAGCTGCTCCTGGACTCTGTGTCCTTTCCTCCTGACAAGGTGGAAAAGTTTCTGTCAACCCTCGACTCTGATTCTAAAACTGGACCTGAAAGCATCAGCACACAGGTCCGAAAATCCTGCTCTGCCGCTCTTTCACTCCCTCTCTCTGTTCTCTTCACCCTCTCTTTTGCCTAAGCTCATCTGCCATCAGCTTGGAAATCAGCCAACATTACCGCTTTACACAAAAAGGTGAAAAAACAGATCCTTGCAACGACAGACCAATCAGCGTGCTCCCAATTATCAGCAAAGTCATGGAATCCATCATTCCTTCGGATATCAAATCTTTCCTCTTCTCCAATGTCTTGATCTCTGATCATCAATTTGGTTTCAGACCAGGTCACTCTACTCTGGACATGCTGCTTCTGCTGTCTCAACAATGGATGGAGGTTCTCAATGCCACAAATGAAATTAGAGCTGTCTTCCTTGACATATCACGTGCCTTCGATACGGTCTGGCACCCTGCTCTGCTCACCAATCTCTCCTCCTATGGTATCCATGGAAATCTCCACGCATTGCTTGCGGACTTCCTCTCTAGTCGTAGTCAACGTGTGGTCCTGAATGGGTTTCTCTCATCTCCCCCTCCTGTTCAGGCTGGAGTTCCCCAAGGCAGTGTTCTGGGCCCTGTGCTTTTTCTGGTCTTCATCAATGATCTCTCTGACTCTCTTGAAAATCCTCTCTATCTCTTTGCTGATGACTCCACTCTCTGACGCTCCATTCCTCATCCCTCAGATCGGCAGTCTGCAGGCTCCTCACTCTCTGCAGACCTGGAAAAATCACAGACTGGTCAAACAAGTGGAACATGTCTTTCAATCCTGACAAATCTCACACTCTTACTATGACTCTCCGAAAAGACCGACTGGACAACCCTCCCATCCACTTACTGAACAATCCTCTCCAAGAAGTTCTGTCACTCAAGCTTTTGGGTCTCACTATCTGCCATGATCCTTCCTGAGAAAACCACATTTCAAATCTGCCCTCCAAAGCCAGTCGCCGACTGGGCATCCTCTGTCGTGCGAAGTCCTTCCTTGACACACCTGAGCTCTTCACCACATACAAGGCTTTCATCCGCATCTCAACGGAATACTGTTCTCCCCTTTGGGCTGGTGCTCCTGCCTCACACCTAGCTCGGCTTCCTGCTGTTGAAACCAAAGGTTTCAGAATCATTGGAATCTCCCGCGATGAAGCTAACTCTGAGGGCCTCTCACGTACTCATTGCAGGCAGGTTGGTGGTCTTCTGTCTTCTACCGACTCCTCTCTGGCCTTGCTCCCCCAGCTCTCTCTGGGCTCTGTCACTCAAATATTCCTACAGGTCACACAAGATGCGCCTGCAACCCTCTTATGGTTAAACTGCCAAAATCAAGACTCTCTGCTCACTTTCACTCCTTCATTCCTCTTTTCTCCCGCCTCTGGAACAAACTCCCCCACTCTCTTCAATCCCACTCCTCCCTCCAGGTCTTTAAAACAGCTGTTCACCACCATCTCTTATCTTCCCCCATCCAAAACCTTGAACTTTTCTACCCCCGCTAATTTCACCACAGATCCATTTTTTTGAAATATCAACTTTTTGCCTGGAAATCCTTGTAGTATCCTTGTGTTTTATACTTCTCACACCCCCACCCCCTTCCCACACCTCCTCTCCCCAAGCCCTCTCCCTCCTACAGATCTCCCGATGTCCCTGCTCTCAAATGTTGTGTTTGTGTGCTTCCCCTTCTCTCCCCATCTTGTCTACCGCTCCCCTTATTATATACTTTGTGTGTTTGTTTTGATTTTTTGTGTGATAAATGTTAGCTCTTTCACGAGCCTCGATGCTGTGTACAAAAAAAAAAAAGAGAGAGAAAGAAGTATGAGTGCAAATGCTGAATGAGAGGGCAGAGTGTAACTGAGAGAGAAGGAGCTGGACGCGTGTAATCAGCTCCACAATTTAAACCGGCTGGTGCAGGCCCTCTCCTCGATTTGCATGTAAATTTGGCTCCTCGTCCCCATGCCCCGGCGGAAGAGATGGGGTGGGGTAGGGTGGTTGGGGGGCGGGGGGGGAGGTGATGGAACCATTACGGCTGTTTATGTGGAGAGTCCCCATCGGGCAGTGCGCCTTGCGCGGAAATGGGGGCGCGCAGGAGGAGGCGAGGAGCAAACGAATCATTAACGAGAAGAAGCTCAAGAGGCAGAGGAGCGAGGAGAGCACACGTGGAAATGTCGCCTCCTCTGCAGTTGTGACTATGCATGCACCTGACCCCACGAAGGCACGGGTCAGTTGCTTCCCATATGCAGGCGCTCGTTTAGTGAGCTGGATTACAGGAGCCCGGCTGGATATATGGCGCACCTTTCGGTCCGGCGACTCTCGATTAGATGAAAACGGGAGTGCACGTTAGAAATGAAGGGGAAGAACGAAGTCGTTATTCCACCGACCCAGGGCACGTGCACGAGTTCTCACAGTAATTGCGCACGAGACAAACGTGTTAACATATGGACTGGGGGGAGGGGTGGGGAG